>NC_137804.1:14620905-15040905 GCF_963383645.1 Muscardinus avellanarius
AGTAAAACATGGGAATTAGACCAAAAATTACCCCTCACCAGGTCCTGTATCATCATATTCATCAAACTGAATAAAGTATCATGATAAGAAATATGAATTACAGAAAAATCATGTTATCGGACCACTTATTCCCACGTGCCTTGTACCATTTGGTAGGCTGAAGATTTTTGAGCAAAGGATTTATTAATAGTCTACCATCTCTCTCTCTTCCAACTGCTTTCGGCAATACCAAGGACTGATTCACAAACTTGGGGTATAATTAGCAGAACATCTTTTACTTCTTTAAATAACCACTCAGATTCATACAGGCCTTATGATCAGAAGTGTAGATTACCTTCCGGGGCCCCCCCATGACAATCCTCCATTATATTCATGCCCAAAGAATATTGGCTCCCTTTACAATGGTATAAACAAGAAAAAAATAGAAGATAGATGATAGACAGACAGACAGACAGATAGGAATCTAAATCAATCTGTACTACTTTGGGCACATATTGTAGCTCCATTAACAATTGCTATGATCCATCTTTTTTATAATACCCATCTTAGTGTGTGTGGCGTGGCATCTCATTTTGATTTTCATAAGCATTTCCTAATGATGACTGAGGTTGAACATCTCCTCATGTGTCTAATGGTCATTTGGGTGCATATTCTTTAGATAAATTTAAATTTTAAATGCTAAGTCTAAATTATAATGAGTTGTTTGTTATCATTGAATTCTGAGAGGTTTTTTTTATATATTCAGGGCAATTGTCCCTCAAAGATATAAAATTTGCAAATATTTTCTGCCCCTCTTGTAGTGTCCTTTGAATCACAGAAGTTCTCAACATACATCTTAATTATTTAAATATCTGGTAGAATTCACCAGTGAAATTACCATCAGATTTTTATATTTTCTATTGGAAAGTTTTCTATTAATAATTTAATCTCAAAGGATTAAAGATGGTGAAATAGAGTGAGACACCATGTTTCAGGTGCTTTGAAATTCAAAACTCAACCAGCTGGAAGTCTGATTCTTAGCAAGGAAAGAAAAGCAGCTCAAACACAAGGGAATAAAAACAGTTGAAACGCAGTGGAATTGGATGCAGCAGAGAGCAGAGGACTGAAGAGAGCTCCACACGTCTTACCTGGTGAGCAGAGCACAGCTATAGTGCCATCTTGCTGAGCCTGCATGGAGCTGGTGGCTGCCGGAACCTGGGGTGATCAGAGACCTATCCTAGCAGAGAAGAAGAAGAATCCTGCCTAGCCAATGACTAGAGACCATCATCAAAAGCAAACACACTTTTTTCTCTTCACACTCAAATACCTCAAGACTCAACTCCCCAGACTGCCCAGGCAGACCACACAGAAAGATCCTGCAGTTGTAACTGAACTCATTCCTTTCTAAAAAGACCCAAGCAGTACTGGTCAAGACTGT
The DNA here is from genome assembly GCF_963383645.1 of Muscardinus avellanarius. Taxonomy (NCBI): domain Eukaryota; kingdom Metazoa; phylum Chordata; class Mammalia; order Rodentia; family Gliridae; genus Muscardinus; species Muscardinus avellanarius. The sequence continues at coordinate 14,622,323 of NC_137804.1, forward strand.
GAGTTAATGAATTGTTTCAGCAGGAACATGGCCACAGGGTCTTGTTTGACAATGGACAGACCCATGGGGTCTGTGAGTCTTCAAATCACTTCCCTGGAGGTGGGGATGGGAGCTATGGTCCCAAACAGCAGAAACATGAATTAGTAGACAGCCCCTGGGGATTTTCAGAGCAGGAGGGACTGAGAGTCTACAGTTCACAGCACTCTTGAAGGGTCTCCAGCCATCACCACAGGACAGCCAGCTGTGTTATCTGTGTGGTGAAATAACTGAATTGCAGTTCCAGAAAGTAATAAACTCATGCCCAGCTGGTTTTGGTCACAAGTACCAAGGCCAGAAGCAAACAAGGTCTCACCTGATCTCACCCCCCAGAGCAGCAGCAGTGTCCCTGGGGATAAATAACTAGACCATCCAAGCCCCAGGCTCAGAATGATAAAATCTCTTTCTGCAAATGTTTGGGCCCTGAAAGCAGAGAGCCTGGGGCTAGCAGGGGTTCCTATGACCATAACTACAGGCTGGTAACACAACACTCCCCCAGCAGTTAAAACCTGGCATGAATGCATGCCAGTGACTGACAGTGCTCCATGTGTTCATGAGCAGCAGATCAGCGGCAGAATCCCTGGGTCATAAATGCTCACTGAGCTGAATCACAAGCTTAGAACATAGCAGTCACTGTCCCTGCTGAGCTCAGGTCAGTGGCCATAGAGGCTGGAGGACAATGTTCTATAGTTTCATGGGTTAACAATCAACAGAGTAGTAGTGGTGTCTATGGGAGCATTAAATCCCAGTAAGCTGCAGTAGGCTGCAGACTCTGAGCAGAACATCATATTCTCTGCCCATACAGTTTGGGAATGGAGAGTATGGCAGCCTGCGGCCAATCAGATTCCTGCTTACCTGCACTGAGAACTATGTCTTGTCAATGAGGCTCTGGGGTGGTGGGACTCAAAAGTTTGATTATATGAAACAGATTTGTAAAGGCAAATATATAGCCCCAGCCTAGACCTTAATTTAAGAGGGTAACAAATAAACACAGGACTCACATACAAATAAAAAGAAGGTGCCAAGACAACTGAAATGCAAACCTAAACCTAAAAATCCTGAAAATAAGAGAATGAAGAACAGTGAAGAAACAATAAACTCCAACACAGCAACGAGGGAGATCACCAACACTGAGCTTCAGGAAATGCCAGAAGGAGAATTCCAAATTTTGTACTTCAATATGATCAAAGGCCTCAGAAATGAAAACTGAGAAAGTGTACAGGACACAAAATAACACATGACTGGAAAAGTTAAGACCCTAAATAAGAACAAAATAGAAGCTTTGAGTAAAATGAAGGAATCAATAAATGAATTAAAGATCACAATAGAAACCACATCTGGCAGGCTATATTACATGGAAAATAGAGTATAACAATTGGATGACAGCTCATTAAAATTAAAAACACAGCCAGGTGTGGTAGTACATGTTTGTAATCCCAGCATTTGGGAGGCTGAAACAGAAGGATCGCACTTTTCAGACAGCCTTAGCTATTAATGAGGCCCTTCAAAACTCAGTGAAACCCTGTTTCAAAATAAAGAATAAAAAACAGGGCTGTTGGTGTATCACAGAGGTAGAATGCCCCTGGGTTCCATCCCTAGTACTGCAAAATAAGTAAAGATTCTAGCATCTCCCAGTAGCACAATAAATTGGGGGAAAAAAGCCTTCAACATATGGGCCTTTGAGGGACATTTAAGACAAAAATGACAGTACTCTTATTTTTCTAAATTTTTAAGGTGAAATATTTGATTATTGAATGGAAATAATTATTCATTTTTCTTATTTGCCACTTATTATCTCTAGCCCCAAAGTTTTTTGGTATGTCACATTTTTATTTTCACTTTTATTCATCTTAAGACATTTTCTAATATCTCTTATAAATTCTTCTTAATCCATTAAGAGTATATATTTGCCACATTCTGAATTTTTTGTATTTCCTTCTGTTATTAGTTTCTAATTTTATTTCATTGTGGTAAGAACATAATTTCATTATTTAAGTCTTTTGAAATTTATGAGGAATACCGGGCATGGTGGCACATGCTTGTAATTCCCGCACTTGGGAGGTGGAGACAGGCGGATCACGCAGGTTTGAATCCAGCCTTGCTGGCTTGAGAGACCCTATTTCCAAATAAAAATATAAAATAGGTCTGGGATTGTAGCCTGGAAGTAGAAGGGTTTCCAGGAACCCCAGTACCACAAAAAAAGAAAAAGAAAAGGAAATTTATGAGGACATGTTTTAGTTCTAATATACAGTTTGGAACATGTTTCATGTGCACTTTGAAAAAAATGTCAATATAGTTGTTGAATAATGTGTCCTATATGTGTCTGTTAAGACTCATTAGTTTATAGTGATGTGCAAGTTCTTCTATTTTTTTATTTCTTTTTTATTATTTTATTTTACTTGTCCTATCATTGAAAATGAATAGTATTTACCCCCTACAATTCTATCATAGTTTTTCCTCATGTATTTGAGGGATTTGTTGTTAAATAAATTTATATTTATAGCTTTCATATCCCCCTGATGGATTTAATATCCTTTATAGTTATAAAGTACGCTTCTTTGCTTGTCTGTAGTAACATTTTTAAATTAAAATCTGTTTTTCTAACAATAATATAGCTACTCCAGCTCTCTTTTGTTTACAGTTTATATGGGTATATATTTTTTCATTTTTTATTTTAATCTTATTAGTGTCTGAATTCAAAGTATATTTCTTGTACACAAAATGTTCTTGGATTATTTTTTAATCCATTCTCTCCAACTCTTACATTTTCTTAACAGCATTTAATTCATTTACATTTAATGTTGTTAGTAATAAGGCAGAATTTATACCTCCCATCTTGCCATTTGTTTTCCATGTCTTGTATTTTTTGTTCCTCTGTTCTTCCATCTTTATTTTTCTATTAAATATATTTTCTAGTGTACCATTTTAATTTCCTGTTGTTTACTATGTTTAAGTTGTTGTTTCAGTAGTTCTCTGGGGGTTATAGTTAATATTTTAAATTGCAACCATTTTTTGAGATCGATACCAACAATATAAAATGTCTAGAAAAGCATTGTTTCTTTTAGCACGATTTTTTCTCCTTCCTTTATTATATTGAATAAAAAGGATATTTCTATGCATTGTATAACCATAAACACAGGTTTATATTATTACTTTATAAAGTTGTCTTTTAAACTAGATGGAGAAAAAAAGTTACAAGTAAAAAACCACATTATCCTGACTTTTAAATTTACCTATATAGTTCTCTTTAGTGTTTCTTATTTATTCGTATGGATTCAAGTCACTATCTAGTGTTCTTTCATTGCAGGATTCCCAGTAGAGCATACCTGCTAACAAAACAATTCTCTGTGGTTGTTTAATAATGTCTTTATATTACCTTAATTTTTTGAAGGATAATGTTGCTGAAACAGAACACATTGTATATATAATCCTAGTGTCCTCTGGGTAGGTAAACATCTGATTAAAAAATTTTGTTAATCTTAGAAAGATTTCCAGTACATGATGAGCTATTTTTCTTTATTCCTATGTTCAAGATTCCCTCTTTGTCTTTGGGTTGTTTTTTTTTGTTTTGTTTTGTTTTGTTGTTGTTGTTGTTGTTGTTGTTGTTGTTGTTGTTTTGCGGGTTTGGGGATGGAACCCAGGGGCATTCGACCTCTGAGCTACACCCCCTGCCCTACTTTTTATTCTTTATTTTGAAACAGGGTCTAAGTTGCACAGGGCCTCACAAGTAGTAGCTGAGGCTGTTCGTAAACTGCAATCCTCCTGTCTCAGCCTCCCGAATGCTGGAATTACAAGTGTGCGCCACCACGCCCGGCTGGTTTTTAAATACAATACACCTAAGTGTAAGTTTCTTTGAGTTTAACCTACATCAACTGTATTAAGCTTCCTAAATATATAGACTAATATTTTATCATATTTTATAATTTATAAAAAGAGTTTTCTTTATTTTCTTTCTAATCTGAATGCCTTTTATTTGCCTAATTTTTATAAGAACCATTATATCCTCAAATTTTCTCCCCCCCCCCACTTTTCTGGAATTTCTACTACATACATTTTGTTAAACTTGATGGTGTCCACAGAATCTGTAAGAATCTATTCTTTTATTTTTTTATTCTTTATTTTATTGAAACTGAATAATCTCACCTGACCTATGTTCTAATTTACTGTTGCTTTAATCTGTCAGCTCAAATCTTCTGTTAGGCTCCTCCAGTGGGTTTTTATGTCAATTATTATTTATTTAACTATAGAATTTCTATTTGGTTCCTATTTATAATTTTTTAAATCTCTATTAACAATCTATATTTGGTGAGCCATTATTTTATACGTTTCTTTAGTCCTCTGGACATGGTTTAATTTTCTAAATTTCCTTTCTAGAATGTTCTTTGAATAGATCATTTTACACCTTCACATATGAAGTCTTCAGTATTTAGAATAAAGCCTTCACCTAACATGTAGAATGCCTGAGCTTTCTCAAGGACAGTTTCCATTGACTGCTTTTTTTTTTCTATGTATGAATTATACTGTCTTGTTTTTTATAGGTCTGTAATTCTGTTGAAAACTGGACATTTTAAGTCATATAAAGCGGCAACTCTGGAGATCACATCCCTCTTCCTCAGAGTTTGTTGTTGGTGCTGTTTTTGTTGTGACTCTGTATTTGTTTAATGACTTTCTTGAGTTAATTCTGTCAATTAGCCTATATTCTAATTCTACCTCTATTTTTATTGTGTATGGCACCCAGTTCAGTTAACAGTCATAAAATAATTGGCTAAAGATTTCCTTAAATACCTGGAACCAGTAAGTGTATGTAAGCTTGCTGAGGCAGGCAGTTCACAACTCTGTCTTAGGATTCACTTTCTACTGACACAAAGCCTCAGGCAGGAGACCTTAGGGCTTCTCATCTTTATGGCCGTGGGTATAGCCATGAGCATGTACAAAGCCCTAAATGATGTGGATTTTTTTTCTATATCTCTAGGAATATGTTGAAGTTTTCTTTCAAAACTCCCTATGTACATTTCATTCTCCATATTTTCCTTTTAAGCTTTTTGGGCAGCTTGCTGTTAGCTTCCATTGCTATCACCACCTCAGGCAGCTGCAATGTTTCATAATTGCCGCTCATTACTTGAGAAAAATGCCCCTGGGAAAAAGGCTGTTTGCTCTGGGCCAGCTTTGAGTCACGTCAAATAAAGACCAGCATGTGAGTGGCTTTCCAAGGAACAGCCAGGCAGGTTACATAAGAACAGTTATTTGGGTGCTGGGCTGGGAAGAACTCCAGTCCCCCTCTGACTCTTCCAAGGCTCCTAGCTGGTTTGGTTTTATGAGAGTGTGTTATTATTCATTCCCAAGGCTACCGCTGAACTGGCTAGAAGAGTATAGGAATAGGGCAGACTAAAACTTCACAAAGCTTGCTTTTCTTTCAAAGATTCAGACTTTTTCTTGAGTAAATAATCTGTGAATTACTGTAACCAGTTTCTCAATTTTCAAAGTATGGTAAAAGTTAATTTTGGCCAGTGATCAACTTGTTATTGATGGGAAAAAACAATTTTTGAAAGTCTGTACTCCACCCTTCCTAATGTTTCTTTCTCCTATAATTTTTAAGGAGACTTTTCAATGAGTTTAATATTTGCCTTATTGTTAAACTCTTAAGAGCATACTTAGTCGCACACTCTTTCTTGTCCTCTGACAATCAGAACCCTACCAGCACCAAATTGAGGGGATAAAATGTTCCATAAAGGCCAAGAAAAGAACCCATCTGATCAGCACGCTTCACTCTGTGGACGGTGACGTTTATCACACTTGATTATCAGAGTCACAACAGTGGTCACACAAGTGACTTCTTCCAAACCAGGAAACCTGGCTTACCAACTACCCTCTCCTGACTGCTTGATTCATTTAAAAATATGTTAATGTGCTGGGCATGGTGGCACATGTCTGTAATCCCAGTACTTGGAAAGCTGAGACAGTTGGAACACAGGTTTGAAGCCAGTCTCAGCAACTTAGTGAGGCTCTAAGTGACGTAGCAAGACCTTGTTTCTAAACAAAAATGAAATAAAATAGGGTGTAGCTTGGAAATAGGATGTGCCTAGGTTCAATCACCAGCACCACAAATAAATCAGTAAATAAATAAATAAATAAATAAATGTTAATTTTTATAAAATTAAAGCAGACACAAGGTTATGCTTCAGAGTGAATCACTTAGTGTTATATTTCTGTCGTTGGGACAAAATACCTGGGAAAATCAGCTTAGAGGAAGAATTATTTACTTTTGCTCATAGTGTCAGAGGTTTGGGTTCGTGCTTGGTTGTCGCTACTGCTACGGGCCTCTGGTGAAACAGAGCATCATGGTTGAGAGATGGCAGAACAAAGCTGCTCCACCCATGATAACTGGAAAGCAGAGAAAGAAAGAGAGGAAGGGACCAGGGACAAGATCTGTTTGCAAAAGAATGGCCCCAAGAACTCATTCCTTTTAACTAGGTTCTATCTCCTACAGTTTCCATCACTTCTTAATAATCCATTCAGCTCTGAATTCCTCAGTGGTTAGAAACCTTGATGACGTCAGAGCCTTTGTGATATAATAATTTCCCAAACTCTACCCCTCTGAACCTTGCTCCAATGGTGATCACACCTTCAACACAGGAGTTCTTGGGGGATACTTCATATTAAACCATAACACGCTTTCAATAATTTCTTTATCAGATTCTTCAAAAGGGTTATCTTCACATTTTAAAAAATGTTCATAAGCTGGGCTTGGTGGCACACACTTGTAAGCATTCAGGAGGCTGAGACCTGGAAGATCGCGGTTCACGGACAGCCTCAGCTACTTAGTGAGGCTTTCTGCAACTCAGTGAGACCTGGTTTCAAAATAAAGAACAAAAAATAGGGCAGGGGGTGTAGCTCGGAGGTCAAATGCCCCTGGGTTCCATCCCCAGACCCGCAAAAAAAAAAAAAATGTTCATACTGTTTCTTCATTTATTTAATCTAGACATCATCTATATCCTTATTGTGTGTGTGTGTGTGTGTGTGTGTGTGTGTGTGTGTGTGTGTGTGTGTTACTGGAGATTGAGCCTAGGGGCATTCTGCCTCTGAGTACAACCCCAGCCTGATTTTTTTATTCTTTATTTTGAAACAGGGCCTCACTAAGTTGTGGAGTCCTCACTAAGTAGCTGAGGCTGGGTAAGAACCTGCGATCTTCCTGTCTCAGCCTCCCAAGTACTGGGATTACAAGCTTGAGCCACTATGCCCAGCAAACATCATTTAATATCCTTATTGCTATGATAAATGAAGATTTATTTCATCATCTCCTGACTCTCCAAACTGTTGATGCTTATGCAATTATTTTTGTAAGTTTTTCCCTTAACTACCTAAGTGTAATCACTAATACAGTTAGTACATTTTACTACATACATAGTAGAGTATATTCCTTTCCTACCAACTAGAGATGGAATCTATTTCTTTCATTTTTTAAAAATATTTGTTGGTGGTACTGGGGTTCCTGGAAACCCTTCTACCTCCAGGCTACACTCCCAGACCTATTTTATATACTTTTTAAAGTTGGAACAGGGTCTCTTAAGCCAGTGAGGCTGGCTTTGAACCTGTGTGATCCTCCTGTCTCTGCCTCCCAAGTGCCACCACGCCCAGCTATTTCTTTCATTTCTAGGGTAAGGATCTTAGCAATCCCACTGTGCCTCCACATTTTCCTCCTCTTTCACATTCTCTACTTTACTCAAGATCAATTTTACCTTTTCATTGTCAATGCTAGTAATATTTACATTCTATTCCAGATCCTTTCTATATTTTGCGCACTGTTCTATAAATTAACCCTCGATGTTGGAAAACAACATATGTTATTTCCATTATTATTACTCAATTGTTCACAACATAGCTAAGTAGACCCATGCTAAAAATTGTCTTCCTTAAGGTTACAAACTTACGTCTCTATTTTCTAGGACAGTGATCCTAAGAATTAGGTCAAATTAGTTTTCTATTCTTACTCTTCCTTCTCCCACATATGTTAAGTGCTCAAATCTTAACATATTTTAATATGCTTCTTACATGACCATAACTTTCTTGTGCTTCTTTAAAAATAAGTTTCACCTTTTATTAGATACTGATGACATTACTTAAGCTGTAAGACTTATAGCAAATTCTTAGTAAATATTGACTGAAATTAAATTACCTCAATTTATCACCCTATCCCAACTAATAAAGGAAACATTAAAATATTGTCTTTTCACAAGCATTGTAAGTGATTACTCAAAAAAGAACAAAAGAGTTATTCATTATGTCCCTTTAGGATACGTTTTTAGGGGTATCAAGTTTGCTCAAAATATTTGTGAGCAATATTTACAACATCCCATGAAGCATGGCTTCCAGGAAACACAAAGACTTTCTATACTCAATATTAAATGCTCTCCACAAGGGAAGTAAATATTTTATTTCTCCATAATTGTGCTAAAACTATTCTATCCATCAAGTTCAAAATAAAAAGCACCTGGCTTCAGTTAAAAGACTACCCCAGGAATTTGCTCCCAAAGGTTGTGCATGTAATGACAGATAACAATAATCAAATCCAGAGGAGGAAAGAAGGACCCATGAGCAAGATACTGACAGTGATAAAAAGAAGTGCCATTGAGAGAAATAAGCAGCCCTATTTGTCAAGGGGCTGAACGATTTCTAACCTTTTAAGCCAAACTATAGAAAGCCACCAAATTTTTTCCATTCAACCTCAAACCAACACCAAGACTTGCTAAACATGGATCCTTATCATCATCATTTTCTTTTATTTAGGGGGAGGAGAGTTACTGGGGTTTGAACCCAGGGATATTTTACCTCTGAGCTACACTATGCCCCCAAAAGTCTTTATATTTTCTATTTTGAAACATGATCTGTTTCTGAGGGCCTCACTAAATTGCTATGGCTGTCTTCAAACCAGTTATCCTCCTGCCTCAGACCCCAGCACCATGTACTGGAATTACAGGTATAATTCTAATTTAGGTATTTGGACCCCTGTAAATAAGCCTCAGCAAGGTGGTGGAATCCTTATAACCACATGGACATTTGTATTCTTATGATATTTCTGAGAAGTGGTGTTCATGGATACAGTTAGATTTGTCAAGATTTCCAAGACATCTTCCCCTCAAATTGAAATTACCACAGATTAAATAGGCTACTTGGCCATTGTGTGTTGACAGGTCAATCCATGAACAAATAAATCCAATACTGAATGGTAACCCCCTAGGTTTCAGGAAATACAAAACCAAACAAAACAAAACAAAAACATGACCTTTTCAAGATACTGTTTCTTTGACAAACATCTATTAGTTTGCTATTGGGCTTAATGAAGACCATGGGATGCCAACCGCTCACCTAATTTCATGCAACATCACATGTTCAATGTTATCTAATCAATGGCTCCACCATGAACTCAGGCAGAGTCAACAAAGCCATCATCAAATGAGTGATACATACTGTTATAGATCAAATTACTGTTATATCTGAACCAGACAGAAAGCACAGGGATAGATCCTAAAGGTGTAAGTAATTTGCCTGAGTGAGTGGTTTGTACCTCCTGAATACTTATACATATCCTGTTACCTTTCCCTTGTTTCTCAGGTAGAGCCTCCCGGGGAGTTTCCTCTGACCAGTGATCTGAGGAAGGAAGGATGTAAACTTAAAGGCAGTTCTGGATCACAGTTCCATACCAGTGCTGGAACCAACAGAAGACTATGAGTGAGCTCATACCCAGACCTACGGTCGTGAAAGATAATAGAGAGAGGTCCTCCCCATGGACTGAAGATTGAGCAGGATAATAATCAACACAAATTCTGTAAGTTGTGATGAGAAACAACCCCAAAACATGAGGAGTTCACAACAGAGGTATATTCTTTGCTCACTATGATGATGGTCTGGAGTCAGCTAGCTTTACGGTGCATGTTGTCTCAGTCTTGTATCCAAGAAAATAAGATCCATTCATCTCAGCTTGTGTCAGAGCTAAAAGAGATAAAGTCAAAGCTCAAAGTGGCCATCTGATCCTTTATTTGGATGTACCAGGTATTGTGGTTGGTCATATTTCACCTGTCCAAACATGTTACCAGGTCAAGTCTAATTAATGGTCTCTATAGGTATGCTATATAATTGAAGAATTATATAGCATACCTATAGAGACCCTATAGGTCAATTATATATATAAAAATATATATATTCAATTATATATATAAATTATATATATTCAAAATATATATAATATATAATATATATAATATATAATATATAATATGTATATATATAAATAATTCTTCAATAGAAAAAAATAGCCAGGTATGGTGGCTCACACCTTTAATCTCAGTACTTGGGAGGCTGAGTAAGGAAGGTTGCAAGTTTGAAGCCAGCCTCAGAAAATTAGTGAGACCCTGTTTCAAAATACAAAAATAAAATAGGCTGGGGGCATATCCTGGAGGTAGAATCCCTTGGTTTCTATTCCCAATACCACAGAAAGAAAAAAAAAGAAAGGAAGAAAGGAAGAAAGGAAGGAAGGAAAGAAGGAAGGAAGGAAGGAAGGAAGGAAGGAAGGAAGGAAAGAAGGAAGGAAGGAAGATCAAGAGAAAAATGATAATCTGCCACAAGAAATACATATCAATGTTCATTTTTACTGAAAAAAGAGAGGAAATACAAAACTCTATTCACAACTGTGAATAGGCTCAGACAAGTAAATAAATAAATAAATACATAAAAATAAATAATAAAAAATAAACTATTCAGAGTATAGTTCAAGACCAACTCATAGGGAGTTTCTGATAGTTTAGCTGGATCAAAACCAGAAAACTGATAAAGAAGTTTTGAGGAAGTATGTGTGTGGAGACCACTCAGAATGAAAACAAGGTACGAAGATATTTATGGCCTATGTGAATCCTCACCAGAAGAAACTTGATAATCAAATGAGCCATCTGGTGCATGGCAGTCAGCCCCTGGCTTCTGCCAACAAACTCTTGAATTAAGTGGCTATAGATCCAGAGACAGAGGTCTCTTACCCTTGAGAGTCAACTGGTCACTACCAATGAATGCCAGAATTTTCAGCAACAGGAACCAACCCTAAGCCTGGTACATGAAACCATTACTCTGGGCTAAGAGCAAGGCAACCAGATAACTAATGGGTCACAGGATACTGCACTGGCTTTTTTTTTTTTTTGGGGGGGGGTGCATTATAGTCATACATCTTAATGGAGTACAAGATGGTAGAGGCATACATGCTCACATCACCCAGTTAGCCCTTACACAATTCCCACCCCATTCCCTCCTTCTCATGTTTGGCTTAGTGATTGATATGCTTGTGAATGTACATCAAATTGGATGTTCTCCCTAACATTTAGATGCTAGAGAGAAAAGGGGTCATAGAGAAACTCTAGACAAAGAAGGTGAAAGTATAGATGAGTAAATAAGGAGGCCTGACTGGGGGTGATGGGAGGGAAGAAGAGGAAAATTCCCTAATGCACGACTTTTCTGCCAAGGTGAAGAGACTTCTTTTTCTGAAACAATGATTATTTCCGGATTTGGATTTGCAACAGCATGTCATGATAAAGCATCATTCTGAATTCTGCCTGCAGTCTCCCAATAGCTTCAGAGTCCACTTCTCTAGCCTTCTCATGGAATCTGTGTTCTACATAACCCTTTTTAATAAATCTTTTTTCAACTTATAGTAATTTTCTGCTACCTGCAGTTAAGAATCCAGACTGAAAAAATAAAGTCCTTGGTATTTCTCACAATCACTTTTCTTATGAAATAAAGCCCTAATTTGCAACTTCTCCAGAAATGAAGAAGAAATCTTCTTGCCTCTTAGAATTATGGGGCCTAGCATCAAAGCTATAATCTGATTAATCCAAGAGCGACTTCCCAGTGATTCAAGTTTAGGTTGCCTAAGCAAAGCAAGATAAATGAGCAATTAGTCATTGGATTTTCTCAATGTAGATAGCAAATCTTAGTCACTGATTTTATCAAAAGCTTCTTTTTCTGATCCAGGTGTGGTGGTACATGCCTGTAGTTCCAGTGCTTAAGACATTGAGACAGGAGGATCATAGGTTTGAGGCCAGCCTCTGCAACATAGCAAGACTCTGAGCAACTTAGTGAGAACTTGTTTCCAAATAAAAGGCTAGTGGATAGTTCAGAGGTACTCAGGGGAAATAAACTTATTTTTCTTAAAACCATTGTATATTTATCTGGTTTTTCTTCCTTTCCAGGGACTTTATTTATTTATTTATTTATTTATTTATTTATTTATTTATTTATTTTTGGTGGTACTGGGGTTCCTGGAAACCCTTCTACCTCCAGGCTATACTCTCAGACCTATTTTTATATTTTTAAACAGGGTCTCTTAAGCCAGCAAGGCTGGATTTGAACCAGCACGATCCTCCTGTCTCTGCCTCCCAAGCACGAGGATGGATTACAAGCGTGCGCCACCACGCCCGGCTCTATTTATTTATTTTTACATAAAATAGGTCAGACAGGGAAGCTCAGCTCAAAATCTAGCAGTTATGGCAAGCATTTCTGTAAGCTTTCCAAGGCATCTTTTTTTGAGGTGATGTGCAGCTTGCCACTTCTTAAAGCCCAAACTAAGAAAAAAATTCTTCAGTCAACTCTAAAGCAGCCTTCTAGCTTCTGTTTGGATCTCTGGGGAGTTTGCTTGTGAGTCCCTATGCCGCACATTTCTGCCTGTGTCAAACTCCATTGGTAAAATTTTAGCGACTGAATACAAAAAAGATTGGTTTTATCTGTATTTCATTCATCTGACATATAATGTAAAAAACCTCTTCTCTCCACCATGACGGGGAGTCCCAAGATGTTCAAACTGTGTTCTCATGACCACAGTGTGAGACCTCTTTAGCCCTTTGGTCAGAATGAGTCTCATGTTCTCAACCCAAAAGGTACGAAATGTAGGAGGAGCACTGTCTCTGCTGTGGGTGAGGACAGAGCCAAGTATTCATTTGTTCTAGTACTTAAGTGCTATTTTCTTTAGTAGCCACTGTGTTCTTGGCATTCTGTAGGTGCCAGAACTATGAACTTTAACCAGACATAGACCTTCCCTGGAGGTGATTACAATTCAGACAAATGGAAAGAAAAGGCAAAGACTTGATTAACAACATCATTGATACGCTTGGCACGAGTTAAAGCCAAAAGAAAGGGAAGCTTTTTGGAGGAGCTAAGTTTTTAAAGATAGGGTTCAATTTAACCAAATGATGGAAACGGAAAATAATACCCTAAGTAGAAAGATCAGAATGTGCAGATACTTGGAAACCAGTAATTGCATGATGATTTCAAAGACAAGATGGATCAGAGAATAGAAGAGGTGAAAAAAAATTGAGTTGAGAATAATCTTTTCCAAAGGATATTCGTCAGAATTATGAGTCATTTGACGAAATTATGAGTCGATGACAAAAGGATTCAGTGGATAAATAAATGTGTAATATGTTTGAGAAACAGGCCATGTTCACATTTTAGAATAGTTAAGGTTCTAAGAAACTCTGTAATCTCTAAACCAGCTTGAAATTTTTTTTACTAGAATTTACCAAACTTGATATGAAATCCTATTAACAGCTCATTAAATTGTTTTTCTAGGTAATACAGATGGAGAAAATCAAGGACTAGATATATAGGTGCTGGATCAAAAAGGGCCCAGTCTCAAGAACCTGATTCTTGTCCTAAATATTATGGGGACAGTGAAATAAAAATCTGAAGAGCTGGGCATGGTGGCGCATGCTTGTAATCCCTGCGCTTGAGAGGTGAAGACAGGAGGATCACTCTGGTTCGGAGCCAGCCTCGCTGGCTTAAGAGACCCTGTTTCCAAATTTTAAAAATATATAAAATAGGTCTGGGAGTGTAGCCCGGAGGTAGAAGGGCTTCCAGGAACCCCAGTACCACCAAAAAAAATTTTTTGAAGATATTACTATGAGATATAATTAAAGCATGAACCTTTTAGTGCCCTGAATACATTTTCTAAATTATATCACTAAATCTATTACTGTTTTCTCAAAGTCAGGGTCTAAATTTTCTTCATTTCCATGTATACTCATTCCTAGCATATGGTTTTACACATACTAAAGCCTGCATAAATTGAAGAGTGACTGAGTGCAGTAGGTAGCTTCTAGAATGTTTCCCAACGATCCTTGGCCCCATGATGCAAATGCTTTTTTTGTAATTCTCTCCCTTTGAACATGAGCTGTACTTATTAACTTGCTTCTAACAAGCAGTACCCAGAATGGGATGTTGCTTCTATGACTGGGTTATTGAAGACTGTGACCTCCCTTCTACTAACGACTGTGACTTTCACATTGTTGCTGGTACCCGTTCTTACCCTCTTGCTTGCTTGCACCCACGTTGTGAGATGTTGTACAGAGAAAGAGGCCCATAAAGCAAGGAACTGAGAGAGACTGCCATCCAACCAGCCAACAACTCTTGAGATACCCAACCCCAATGTAACAAACCACAGTGAATTAAATCCTGCCTGCAACCGTGGGAGTGAGCTTGGAAACAGATTCCTCCCAGCCTTGGTAGGACTGCAACCAGGAGAGACTCAGAGATAAAGGGCCCAACCAAAGGTGTCCAGATTCTGGACCTACAGAAACTGGAAGATAATAAATGTATGGTATTTCAGCTGCTAAATTTCAAGACAATTTGTTATATAGTAATAAGTAACTAATGAAGTAAATGAGTAAATTTCTAAATAAAATTTTTATCTATGTACTTGATGCTTATTGTCATCTCCATATACAAATATATATATATATATACATATACATACATATACATATATATATATATACATATACATACATATATATATATATATATATATATATATATATATATATATATATATATATAGTACTGGGGTTCCTGGAAACCCTTCTACATCTGGGCTACACTCCAAGTCCTATTTTATATTTTTATTTGGAAACAGGGTCTCTTAAGCCAATGCGTCTGGCTTCAAACAAGCACAATTTTCCTGTCCCCACCTCTCCAGCGTGGGGATTACAAGTAGAATGATGGAGATAGTCTAAGGAAGAGTAGGGGAATAGGAAAAAATAATTAAGGAAAGCTCATCACCATGCCCGGCTCCTCTCCCTATATTTTTATGCTTGAACGACAAACTACAATGATGTGTCTGATGGCATGATTTGCTTCTATTCTTTACCTTTTCCTATAAAAAGATTTTAGGAATTTTTCCATTTTTTTTTTACCTTTTCTCATATGAGTTTGCCATTAAAATAGGGAAATAAATAGCCAAACCATGGAACTGACCTAGTTGTTTATCAACACGTGAATGGATTACAAAATTATGAAATATACACACAAAGACATTCTATGCAGCAAGAAAGAACAAAATTACATAATTTTTATAAAAAAATTGATGGACCTGGAGAACATTAAGTGAGATTAGCCAGCCATAGAAAGTGAAGAGTCTTATGTTTTCTTTCATATGTAGAAGATAGGGAGTAATTGGGTTACAAAAGGGACTTTAGATAACAAAAGGACAATCCCCAGTAGAATGATGGAGATAGTCTAAGGAAGAGTAGGGGAATAGGAAGAATTAATTAAGGAAACACGTTCATTGATATGATGAACATTATGTGAAATTATTAAAGATAATCTCAATTCATGGGTGGGGAAGGAGGAAGTGAGGAGGGAGACGAGTTGGGGAAAGCTCACCAAATACTGTGTGCATGTCTGAACTACATTGTGATGTTAGACGACAATGCACCAAAGAAACTATATTAAAAATAAATAGTGCCGGCGTGGTGGCGCACGCTTGTAATCCCAGCGCTTGGGAGGCTGAGACAGGAGGATCGCACAGGTCTGAAGCCAGCCTCAGCTACTTAGTGAGGCTCTCAGCAACTTAGTGAGACCTGTTTCTAAATAAAGTATAAAATAGGTCTGGGAGTATAGCCCAGAGGTAGAAAGCCCCTGGGGTCCATATTCCCATATTCAGTTTAATTATATTGGAACCAAGGACTCCTGTTTGAGCTCGATTGCCTTTAAGTTATTTGAGAGAAATCATTATGGTTTGCATGTCTCTGCTCTTCCTTATTCCACTGTGTTTATTTTTTTAAAACTGACCTTCTGATAAAAGAGCATGTCTCATTGCTCTGCTCAAATATATATACACACAATAGTGAAATACATTTCCTTGTCTTTTAATATTGAGTCTAACTATGTACCTTGCTTTGGTTGATAAAATAAGGCAGATGGAACCCAGCATCAGTTACATGCCTAGGTTTAAGAATCTTTGGATATATTAACTCAAACTTTCTTATAATTTCTGCCACTGCTATAAAACAAATGTGTTCAAACAAGTCTTCTGGTTTCCAGAGGAGGATGAGACTTGAGAAACCAAGACACAGTCAAGCCAAGTTTCCGTCAACTGACTGCCAGACTGTCCACAGAATCATGAACTAAATAGATAGTAATCTATATGGTGCTGCTGAGATTTTGTGATTAAAAAATACATTTTGGTACCCATAGTTGGTAATATATCATATTTTCAAGAAAGAAAGATGGGATTTCTACTAAGAGCTGGTCTAATGAAGAAAACCCCAAGTCTAATTATTGAATCAAAGGTATGTAGCTATATTTTCAGGCAATATCAAGTAACTTGACCAATCTTTCAAATCTCTGGAATTTCTAGATCCTGTTATTAGTAGCTTACTAACACTTTCAAATTATAGGAAACAAAATGGGTCAGTTAATCTTTTTCTTTTTTTAATTTTTTTTGGTACACTGTATTCATACATCATAACGGGATTAAAAAAAAAAACGTGTGTAGATATACATGCACACATTGCCCAGTTAGTCATTTTTCTTAATGAGTTATAGAAATACATGGAAACTGTCTAAAAGAAAATTCCCTGGCTTTTTTTTTAAGGTACTTTTTCTAGATTTTCATTTGGTCTGGTTAGTATTAATAGAAAAAAATCTTTACTTAATTCCTCATTTTCCATTATCATGGTTCATAAGTCTGATGCTTTTAAGGAACTCATTAGCTCTTTGGGATCATAATTAGGTAGAAGCCAGGAAAGTAGAGAATGAGTCTGATTCTAATAGATAAAGATTTTTTTCCATTAAATTTGTGAACACGGGAAAGAGAGAGGGGTCAGTTGAGGGGAAATTTTGCTTATGAATATTTTATAGTCTAAAAAAATTCAACCTTTGGTGGACTGAATTATATTGGAACCAAGGACTCCTGTTTGAGCTCGATTGCCTTTAAGTTATTTGAGAGAAATCATTATGGTTTGCATGTCTCTGCTCTTCCTTATTCCATTGTGTTTATTTTTTTAAAACTGACCTTCTGATAAAAGAGCATGTCTCATTGCTCTGCTCAAATTGCAAATCCCTTTCTAAGACAGCTGAACCATCTTGAAATGTAATCGGGAGCCCTTCGGGGTTGTTTGTACCCTGGCCACGTGCATTTTCATAAGCTATATGTTCTTCAAACTTCTACAGTACTGATAGTAGAATGTTTTTTAAATTTGCAACATGAAGAAAAATGTTTATTGTACAAACTATGTGGCAAATTAAACCAGCTTTAACTCTGATGTGAAAATACTGCCTTGAAATACTAGTCTAGGCTTTAATTGCTGTAATTATCCCTCAGCGGGGGGATGGTATAGATTTCCCAGCTGCACCAGCTGCATGTCGT
This sequence comes from Muscardinus avellanarius, assembly GCF_963383645.1. Lineage (NCBI taxonomy): Eukaryota > Metazoa > Chordata > Mammalia > Rodentia > Gliridae > Muscardinus > Muscardinus avellanarius. The sequence goes on from NC_137804.1 coordinate 14,640,039, forward strand.
GCTGGGACTAAGAAGAAGGACAAACTGAAGGATCCATGGGGTTTCTGGAATAAACAAAAATGCAACTCCCAGGAAGGAAATGATCCAAAAAAAAATCCCCAAAAGTCCAAGTTTGAATATAGGAAAATCGAGTTAGATTTATTACTGATTTATTACTAAGGAACTGAATACAAGTAAAAATAGTATGTACCATTTGGGAATGCAAAGTAGCAATCTTGTCAATGTCAGTTGCCAGGTTAAGTATTTCCAAAGGTTCCAATAAGTAGGACACAGAAACACCAAAAATGTGAGCTGGACACCAGGCATGAGAGGATAATACAGTACCATGAAGAATTTGCTTACGCATCTTATATTCCTCACTCTCTTTAATGATGATCTTATCGTCCCCTTCAAACTCCCAGAAATAAGGAGTTTTCAATGGAGGCCAGACAACAGTACACTCAATGCTTTGTCTTTAAATATTAAAAAGGTAACAATAAATACATAAATAAATAAATATTAAATAGGCAGAGTAATCACAAACCCTACAGAATAAATCAGACAGAATAGATCCTGGGGCAAAACTATGTGAGATGGGGACTACAACAAGAGGAGGAAAAAGTTAAGGTGTTAGTCCATCTTTTTGCCTGCTTTCTCTCTCCGTGAGACCTAGAGTTGATGGAAAGGAGAGGTGATGAAGTCTTCTAGATAGGTTGGAGGGCTTCTGGAGCCAAGAGAACTGTGTCTCACCTGTCCATTCTGGAACATGGTAGCTCTGCCTTACTGATGCTCCTCATAGGACAGCAGTATGGGATCAACACCGACAGATGAGGGGGAGGGCTATGGCAAGGTAGGTGCCAGGTGGTCCCGGCTTTTCCATGGGCCCACATTCAGAAGAACTGAAATCTCCTTACACTGTTGGGAAGATCACACAAGAGGTAAGCAAGAGTGAGCAGAAACCTCTTCTCCTCAAAAGATAGAACCTGGGGTTAGAAAGAGAAGGGAGTCTGGTAAGCAGTAAGGATCTGATGGCTAGAAACCATGGGACAGTGAGCATCTAAATACAGGATCTCTCTCTCTCTCCCTCTCCTTCTCTTTTATTGAAAAGGATCCACCCTGAGGACCAGATGTGTTTGGGTTTTTTTGTTTTGTTTTTTTAAGTGCTAGGGATTGAACTCAGGGTTTCCCATATAAGAGGCAAGGGCTCTACCTCTCAGCTATATCCCCTGTCTTGGGTGGCTTCTTAATGGAGCCAGAGGCCAACCAAAGAATGAGAAAGACAAAAAGCAAAGATAGGGAAACCTGTTTCCACCAGTGACTTTGTGGCCATCATTCAACCTCATGGAGTTCTAGGCAAAGGCTGAATCAGTAAGGACTCCATAGGTCAGATTAATGTATTTCAGCTTTAGTTATGAGCAGTGCAAAGCCTTTGAAGCTATACATTTACCTTCCACAAATGACAGAAGTCCAACAAATACGAGCATAAACAGACAGAGGTTCCATAAGTATAGAGGGAGGCAACTCTGGGCAGGTACAGAAACTCAAAAATGTAGCCAAGGACACAGAATCTTTCTAGATTCTGAGTTCATTCTCCTCTAGGTGTAGCTTTTATCCTTATGAAAACAAGACAGAAGTCTGGGCGTGGTGGCGTACGCTTGTAATCCCCGCGCTTGGAAGGCGGGGAAAGGAGGATCACACTGGTTTGAACCCAGCTACGCTGGCTTAAGAGACCCTGTTTCCAAATAAAAATATAAAATAGGTCTGGAGTGAAGCCTGGAGGATAGAAGGGTTTCCAGGAACCCCATTACCACCAAAAAACAAAACAAAACAAAAAACAAGACAGTTGTGATGGACATAAACAGATAAAGAAAATATGAACTGGAATATTTTTAAGGATGAAAAAGAAGGGAACCCTAATATTTATGATAGCATGGATGACCCTGGAGGTTGTAATGCTAAGTGAAATTAACTCAGGCTGAGAAAGACTAACACTGTATAACCTCATGTATATATGGAATCTAGAAGAGTAAAACTCATAGAAAAACAGTGTAGAATGTAGGTATCAAATGACAACTAGCAATCTAGCCACTGATACAGTGGTAGTTGCAGGACTAATGGGTAAGAGAAAATAAAGCAATTCATCCAACAAAGAGTGCAAACTTTCATTTATTTATAAGATGAATAAGGTTTGATGTTCTGATATATTGCATGGTCATTATACTTAATCCTAAATAATGTATTTGGAATTTGCTAAGAGAGATCTTAAAGTATCTCATCACTTAAAAAAATGGTACCTATGTGAAGTTATGAATGTGTTAACTTGAATGTGGTAATCATTTCACAATATGTATGTATCTCAAGACATCAGGCTGTGCACCTGAAATAAGCACAATTTGACAATCAATCCCACTGTTGTGCATAATTAAAACATACCAATAAAACATTTAAATAAATAAATAATTTCTTAAAAGATAGCTGCCACACCTCCAGGCATCAACCTTGCTTTCTAGTCAGGAAGAAGGCCAAAGGTTGACAGGACAAAAGAGTTTTCTCCTCATGTCTCATTTTGTTCTATTTCTGCACATCATCATTATACACGTGATGCATTTTCTTATATTCTATTAAAAACACTGAGGAAATATTTTCATTGTTCTTATTGTTTGACAGCTTTACCAAGGTATAACTTATATACAATGAAACATACCCTTTTAGGTGTACTATTCAGTCGTTTTTTAATGAATTTACAGAATTGTCACCCAAATCCAATGTTGGAGCATTCCCTTCACCCCAGAAAGATTCCTTATGCCCACTTACACTCATTCTCAATTCCCACCTCCAGCTCCAACAGCCACAAATCTACTTATTGTCATTATAGATTTGCCTTTTCTGGACATTCGGCATAAAAGAAATAATATGCAGGGTTCTTACACCTGGCTTCTTTCTCTTCACATAATGTCTGTGAGCTTTGTCCATCACTAGTCCATTCCTTCTAACTGCTGAATGGTACTCCAATTTATGGAAATATCACTTTTTGCTTACTTGTTAACCAATAAAGGACATTTGGAGTTTTTTTCAGTATTGACCATTATCCATAGCACTGATGTGAACAGTGGCATACATGTATTTATATGGACATGTGTTTTCATGTAGTGCAGGTAGATTCCTAGGAGTGAAGAAGCTGGGTCATACAGTAAATTTGCAATAAATAGGTAAACTTAAGAAATCAATAGTTTACAAAGAAGATGTACCATTTTACATTCTACATTATATTGTATGAAGGTTCCAATATTTCTACATCCTTGCCAGCACATATTGTTTGCCTTTTTGATGATGCCCATTCTGGTGAATATAATGTGGCCTTCCATCTGTGGTTAATTTGCATTTTCCTAATGACAATGAACATGTTTTTACATGCTTGCTGATTATTTGTATATATTCTTTGGTGAAGTACCTATTTAGATCCTCTGCCTGTATTTTTTTTTCCTTTTTTTTTTTTTTTGAGGTATTGAAGATGGAACCTAGGGGCATTCTACCTCCAATCTTCAACCCCAGCCCTATTTTTTATTCTTTATTTTAGTATTGTGTGTGTGTGTGTGTGTGTGTGTGTGTGTGTGTGTGTGTGTGTTGGTGGTACTGGGGTTCCTGGAAGCCCTTCTACCTCCGGGCTACACTCCCAGACCTATTTTACATTTTTTTATTTGGAAACAGGGTCTCTTAAGCCAGCGTGGCTGGCTTCGAACCTACATGATCCTCCTGTCTCTGCCTCCCAAGCACAGGGATTACAAGCGTGGGCCACCACGCCCAGCCCTCTGCCTACAATTTAACTGGGTTACTTGTCTTATTATTGAGTTAGAAAGTTCTTTATTATTCTAGATCTAGAAACTTTCTCAAATATGCAATTCAAAAATATTTCTTGACTTATTTGACAAGCCTGTGGCTTGTCTGTTCATTCAATTTTAATGATATCTTTTGAAGTACAAAAGCCATAAATTTTTCTGAAGCTCAATTTATTGACTTTTTTTTTCTTTCTTGGGCCTTTCTAGTGAAGTTTTATTTTTTTTATTGAAGAAGTTCTTCTCCAGTGATTTCTGCCTATATATCATTGGCCAGAACTGTGTCACAGAGTCAACATTAGTGGTAAGAGAATCTGACACTAACGAAATTTGCTCCCCCAAAAAATCAAATTATCTTGAAAAGTGAAAGAGAGAAGGGCAGAACGGATATTGGGTAAGCAATTAGCATTGTCTGCCATCTTTACTTAAGCAAGATGATCAGAGTTTCTATTTTAGAAACAACATCAGTTTTTTCTCATATCACAATAATGCTTCATAGCAACCACCACAAAGCCTCTGGGCCATACATGGCAAATGTTACCTCGGGCGTGTCCCGAGTCGGCTGCACCTGGGCTGCCTCTCCCATGCCTGGGAGTGGGCTGGCTGTTGGTTCATCTCAGCAGGCTCTGCCTCGCGGGTCTCATCCTCCAGCAAGCTGCCTGGCCTTGCTCTCATGACAGACGGGCAAGAGAGCAAGGTGAACCACAAGCCCCTTGAGGTCTGGGCTGGAAAGTGGCATTTTCGCCATTCCACCACATTCTCTTGCCCTAAGCAAGTCAGAAAGCCAGATCAGAATAAAGAAGGGGGAATCGATGGATTCTCCTCCTTAGAGTAAGAATTGCAAAGTCACATGGGAAATGTATGTCTGCAGGAAGAGATAAAGAATTAAAGCCTTGAGAGCAATCAATCTATCATACCAAAAAAAAAAAAAAAAAAATGAGCCCGCCAGAGGTAAAACTATGAGTGAGACTCCCATTTCAACAGCCCAGGGGAGAAGCTTGTGACCTGAGCTAAGGTGGAGCCCAGGAGGATGAAGAGACTAGGACAACCTGGGAGGCATCTTGAAGACAGCGAAGACGTTAGATAAACCATAGAAACAAAAGAGCAGTCGGCATCCGTGTAACATTTCCTCTTTCTGCCTGTCAGTGTTACCAAAGAGAATGATGAGCAGGGGAAATCACCTAGCCACATAAGAAACAGGATCGTGAGCATTTAGTTTACTTATCATCCAAACAGACCCAAATTTATCTTAGTGGCCGTGCTGTCTCATCCCCTTGGAGTGTTGCGAGACAGAATAACCTGTGACACGTGTCTGTCACTGAGATCTAGCTTAGTGGAGCGCTTTATTCTCAATGATGTATTGTGGGTGAGGTGAGAAGAGAAATGTTTTCCCAGAGCCATACGGATCCAGTTTTTGGTTGATTAGCCCTGAAAATGGTCCAAAATAAATGAGTACTTAGTATAAGCAAGAGAGCCAGATGTCGGGTTTAATGGAGAGTCGCAGAGTACAGTGGGAGTGGTGACACTGCAGGGCTGAAGGGGCTTGCTGGAGGATCAAATGCTGCAGGGTTTGTGAATTAAATCCCACAAGCTTCATGCACAGTCAGGGCTATGGACTAGCTTTACTGCAAGTATTCCCAGGGCTTAAAATCATGGAGAGTAGTATTTCATGGGGTTTATATTGTAATTAAATGGAGGAGTTCTGATTTGAAAATCAAAACTAGAAGCAAGAGATAGATAAATAGATATAGCAATGCTAGGGATCAAACTCAGGAGCTTTCTAACTCTGAGCTACACCCCAGCTCTGGGTTTTTTGTTTGTTTGTTTTATTTTATATTATTGGCATACTATAGTCTCACATTATATTATGGATATAATTTTTGAAGTTTGGAAACAGGGTCTCACTAAGTTGCTGAGGCTGTCCTCAAACTTGCGATCTTCACATCTCAGCCCCCCAAGTCTTGGGATTATAGGCATGCACCACCATGCACGGCTCTGAAGCAGTATTTTAATGGATCTTGATAATTGCATTTGCCAATGGAAATTTCAAATTATACTATATAAGAATGAAATACTGATTTCCTCATTTCCCCCCCCAAAAAAGCCCCCCTGATTCCAAAAACAGGACCTAAGGGAAGATAGCATGACTTGGTGAGTCTGGGTAGAGTGAGGTTATATCAGCTCACTGGAGGACATGTCACCACACCCAGAAGGAGGTGGAAAAGAAGAGCAAGGTGCCCTGTCCACCTATCACCTATACACACACACACACACACACACACACACACACACACACACACACACACCATTGTTTGTTCCCAGAAATAAAAGAAAGAGAGTTGGAAGAGTGATGGTGTTGTCAGCCACCATGACAAGGTCGCTGGTGGTCACGGCCAGTCCTCCATTCATTTCTCTTTCATGATTACTTACAAATGCCTAACTAGTGTCATCAAAATCATAGATGGCAACATCAGAGTGATATGGGGACCCGAAGAAAGAGGGTCTGTCCCTCCTGAGTGGAGGTGAGGACAACAGCAGTCTCTACTGAGAACCGGTTATGTAGCAGGTGGTGTGCATATTTATTTTACTTACTCTTATGAATAAGCTTATAATGTAGAATTATTGCAATTACCTAAACAAGAAGGAAGGTGACATTCTGAATGTCCAAATAGTGTATCCTAGCTAGAGAAATTAGAAAAGCTGTTCACCCAGAATTCAGTCTCCTTCTATTTGGACCTCTAGCCCTTTGCTCTTAACTATGCCTAACTTAAAATCGGAAAGGAAAGCTAGCCGGGCGTGGTGGCGCACGCTTGTAATCTCCTCGCTTGGGAGCCAGAGACAGGAGGATCGCGCAGGTTCGAAGCCAGCCGCGCTGACTTAAGAGACCCTGTTTCCAAATAAAAAAGTATAAAAATGGGTGTGGTAGCGTAGCCCAGAGGTAGAAGGGTTTTCAGGAACCCCAGTCTACCAAAAAAAGAAAGAAAAAGAAAAGCTAAAACATGGATACAAACAAGGATAATCAGGGTAGATATAATGATCTTTCTAAAGCTTTCTACATTTCCAGCATAATCCTAAATATTTTTCATGTTTAATTTAACCCTCACAATAATATCATGAGAGTAATACTAGTAGTTAAACTGGCCAGGGAGGGTGGTGCCCACCTGAAATCCCAATACTTGGGAGGTTGAGACAGTAGAATCTCAGATTCAAGGCCAGCCTCAGCAACATAGGGTGACCATCACAACTTAGCAAGATTCTGTTTCAGATTTTTTTAAAAAATAATAAAAAGGCTGTAGTTGTAGCTCAGAGGTAGAGTGGACCTGGATTCAATTTCCAGTACCAAAATAACAAAAAAGATATAAATAAAAAGATATAAATAGTACCAAAGTGACAAAAAAGATATAAATATATATAAGACATATATATCATAGATAGATAGATATAGATATAGATATGAAAAGATATAAAGTCACTAATGCTGTGACTTAGGCCATTTTACCCTGAGTCATGGAGAGATTAAGAAATTCTTCTAAGGCCATGCATATAATAAGCAAACTGAAGCCACGGAGGCTGGCTCCAAGCATCCATACTATCAGTGCCATACCGTGTTGCATCTCTCAGTTGAGAAGGGCACAGACACAAGGCTAGAGGAAGAGGTAATTTTGAGGCTGTTTAGTAGCAAAGCATATGGCAGAAATGATCCAAGTATTTATAGGAATATGAAGATATGTGTTGTGCTTTAAAGAAAGGTTTGGGGGGGGGGGCGGTCAGAGGTAGGGTGAGATTGAGGTAGAAAAAATTCTAGCTAGATTCCTCTCTGATGCCCTTCCTATGTTCTCTGTCCCCAACAGTATATCCTGCACAGCACTGTGTGGTTTGTGATTACTATGCATCACCTTACTTCCTTACAAAAAGACCATGAAAAGAAGAACAGGTTGTTCTCCATCGCGGCATATCCAGCCACACAGGAGGCACCTGAAAATTATTCATGAAATAAATGTAGGGGGAAAAAATCAGCAGAGTTGGAAAGTAGGTAATTAACTATTTTGAATGTATTCAGAAAATATAGCCAAGATTATCCAAGAGGAGCATTATATACTAGGTGGAATTTGAGCCAACAGTTTTAAAAGTAAATCATTTTAGCCAGGTATAGTGGCACATATCTGGAATCCCAGTACTTGGGAGGCTGAGATAGGATTATTGCAGATTAACAATCAGCCTCAGGAACTTAGTGATGCTCTCAGCAACTTAATGGGACCCTGTTTCAATATATTTTAATTTAAATGAAGGATGGAGATAGCTTAGATAGAATGCCCCTGAATTCAATTCCTATACCACCACCACCAAAAAAAAAAAAAAAAAAAAAAATAGTCCTAGTCACAGCTCTGTCACTAATGCTGCGGCTTAGGCCATTTTACCCTTCTGGTTCTTGGTATATCTTCATAAGTAAAATGACAGTGATGGAACAGAGGAACGTGAAGCCCCTTCTGAATTCTAAAACTCGATGGTTATTCCAGGTGTGAGAAGGCAGAGCCCTGCTGTGGGATGTACACAAGGATATGGAACAGGGATGGGTGTGAGAAGCATTTGGAAGAGGGGATAGTGTGTGTGAGTGAAGGTGTGAGGCTGGAGAAAGGAAGAACAGAAACCATGTGTATGGTTGGAAAGGAAGACAAAGATAGGGAGTGAATGCTAGGAAGGGGCCATGTTGGAGAGTTTGGGTCCTATGCCAAGAACAAAGGGGAGCAGTTGAAGACTTCATAAGCCAGTGGGACTGTCATGGTTCACTTTCCTCTTAGGCCAAGTGGCCATTATGGCTTCATGACAGAGAGAAGATGTGACAAAGCCAACACCAAAATGGAGCCACTGGAAACGCATTATGGAGGTCCAGACGACAGAGGATTCAACGAGAGTGGCAGTCACAGGCACAGACTTCAAGAAACACAGATCACAGAATCGGCAGGATTTACTGAGTGATTCAGTCCTGAGAGAGAGAAATAATAATTTTAAATAGCGATCAGCGACTAATACGTAAAATGCCCACAGCCCCACTCTCTCACCTCACGGTTCATGGTTCTGAGCTATCTTCATTTTTTCTTTCAGAGTGTAGCCTCCCCACACGTCTATCCATCTCCTAACTCACCTGCTATTCCACTCACATCCTGGGGTGCTCAGTCAGCCACCATCATATCAGACACCAAAATCAGCCCCCTCAACCTTGTTCTCCTGTTATTCACTCCACCACTTATTTTCCATTGCTCTTATTTGATCTAACCTCCCCTGACCAGTCTAAACAAAGGAATAGCTACCATCCCTAAAGCCCTTTAGCAGACACCATATGCCCTGTATGCAGTACTCCTTGTCTTGGTACACACCCCTAGCCTCCCTCTAAAGACATCTGGAATACTGCTCAACCAGAATCTCAGGAAGGAAGCAATAAATGCCTGTCACCAGAGGTTCTCCAGGAAGCTGACTTTGAGATGGAGCTGAGTGTGCAGGATGTTTGTTAAGAAATTCCCTCAGGACAGTGGAAGAGATCAGGAGAGAGAAGTCAGGTGGTCAGTGTCTGCTTCCACCAGGCTGGTCAGAAGCTAGAGAGCTACAGTGGAGTTGTCCCAAGTTGGTCCGAAATGGTCACTATTCCATCAGGGAAGGGCGGGACATTGGCAAGGAGGCGCTCGGCAACTGGGGCATTCACTGAATGGGATGCCAGATAAACAGTGTCCACATCAGCACTCCACGGTAGCAGGCAGGAGTTCCTTCCTTAAAGGCGATGCTGGGTGGTACCTACATGCCCCAGAGAACAAGCCTTAGCTATCAGAGCTGGTGAAAAGTAACAATAAGGCATAGTCTATTATCCCCTCCCAAAATTCCTTGGCTAAACTGAGCTCCCGCTGCCCAACAGACTAAACAGAAACATCTACATCCAGGAACAGCTTTCCAGGGAGATGGACTATCTACATCTCAGGGATACCTGCTATCGGCCTGTTTGCAAAGGCAGAACTCAATGCCACGCCGTTTTTTTTTTTTTTAATTTCTTTTCTTTGCCTCACTTTCCCAGTTCTGCCCTGTGCTCCCCAAGTAGAGTTTGTGTCTTCAATCCTTCATCTCAGGTCTGGTTCTGAGAGAATCCACTCAAAAAATCCCCTCAAAATCTTCTGTGGTCATCTTTTCTACCTAATAAAAATAAACATTTTTAAAGGAATGATCCATATGTCTAGGCCATATTGCCTCTGTTTTGTTGCAATTTATTCAGATTCCTGCCCACCCCCTCTTGAAACAGTTCCTTGAGGTGGTTATGAATGACCTCGGTACATGTGAATGCCTCTAAGGTATAGAATGTTCACAGAAAGTGCTGATGCCTCTACATGATGTTCATTGTTTATTCGTGGAAGCCCCGGCCATTCGACGAGAAAATATCCCCAGCACTTCCCTTTGACTTAATCAAAAACAGGTCAGGGAAGCACATTCCCCAGTCGTAAACCTAGCTCATAATAAAATCAATCTTCCCTGAATGGCCACGTCTGGCACCTGCTTTTGCAGCAGCCTGTGGGCTGCATGAGTGTCACATCTGCATCCAGGAGCAGCTTTCCAGGGAGATGGGCTCTCTATACCTCGGGGATACCTGCTGTCGGCCTATTTGCAAAGGCAGAAAAACTAAAAAAAGAGTTCTTCATGGCAAAAGATGACAGATGGCTAAAAACCCCAGGGAGTGTAGTTGCTATGCCAGGAGTAGCAGTTCCAGGTGGGGTGTGACTACACAGACACCCTTAACCAAGAATAGCTTGTCTTTATCCAGGAAAGTTGCTCTGGTTGACAGATACATTTTGGTAATAGGAATGTTTGGTTTGATCATTCTCACTTTCTTTAACCTAAAGCCCTTGACCTTTTGGTCCCATTTGAGTTGTCAAAAAGAGGAGAGGAGAAGAGAGGAGAGGAGAGGAGAGGAGAGGAGAGGAGAGGAGAGGAGAGGAGAGGAGAGGAGAACAAAATAGAAATTACCTGGCCCTTTCATATAAGTTCAAAGGCTCAAGTCCAGCTGTCACAGTGAGTCACTAAAGATTGCATGTCAAGAAGATTTTCCCCACACCTGGAAGAAATCACTGCTATTCCTGAGACAATGACTTCATGTAGTCATTTATCTAGGTGTTTCCAAAAATAGCAAAGAGAAATCAGGTAGGGAAGGGGGAAAATCTGGTAAATTTGTGTATTCATGAGCTGATGACCACTCTAAGCAACAGGAGCTAAATCCCACTGGCGTCCCTTCAAGAAACAGGGTGAAGCAGCCCTCTGAATCCTACTGGGGGAAAAGGAGGCTGGGACATTTGTCCACCAATTCCCACCACTTCCTGCCCAGTATTTGCCCACAGAGATGTCAATATCGTGTAATTCTGGGCTGCTCTTGTACAGTTGAGCAAGCTTTTCTATGATATGGGGGGGGGCCTCTAAAGCAGAAAAAAATAGGCAAGCCCTGGTATCCTGGTATGTTAGATAGGGAAATTGGTATGATTCCAGGATCTAACTACAGATGCAGCCCAGTTGGGCAGAGGAAGAGGAATGAGGAAATATGGGGCAGGGTACCAATAGTGCCTGCTACAATATGTTTTCATATAAAGGGAAGATAATCAGAGGAAAAGTAGAAGAGTAAAGGCATTAGATCCTGGTACAGATCTTTGAGAAGAAGCCCTGATTCACAAACCCTCTAAAACACTCTCCAAAAAAAAAAAAAAATCCAGTGTGAAGAAGAATGATCAGATCCAGGTTGCTGAGAGTTCTGCTATGCTGCTGAGGCTGCCCTCAAACCCATGACCCTTTAGTCTCAGCCTCCCAAGCAGTTGGGATTACGGGTGTGTGTCACCACCACACCTGGCTCTTAATTTACCTCTTTATAAATCCTATTTCTAAATATTGTCACATCAAGGGTTGAGAGCTTCAGCATAGGAATCTGAGGGAGACACAATTCAGTCCAGAGCATGCAGGGATGAGAGAAAAGGAGAAATGTCTGCATTGACTGAAATGCATTTAAACAAACATATCAAAGTCAATCACTAAGCCAAGCATGGGAATGAGAGATGGGAGTAAATGGGATGAGGATTGGGTAAGGGCTAATTGGCGGATGTGTGCATGTCTGTCTCCACAAGTCTTTTATCCCATTAAGGTATATATATGACTACAATGCACCAATTAAAAATATTTAAAAAATAAATAAATATAATATGACAGTGTCCCAGATCCTCCCCCATTAGAGAACTTGAAACAAGGATTTGTGTACAGGTAACTCACCTGGGAGATGAGTTCAAAGAGCAGGAGTAAGGGACCAGAAAGAGTGAGACAGAAGAGGAGAGAAATATGAGAGGGAGTTACTGAGGTAGCCATTCTGGGAATAAGGTCTCAATTCTAATGGGACTTCATGAAAGTCAAAAAGGGTTGTCTACATAAGAAGAGGGGCAAGGCATTTATTCACAGACTCCCATTTCTAGTGGTCAAGGGGTACCCTCATCTACATAAGCACAGGGCAAGAGAGGTTTTCTAAGAATTGGCCCACATGATTACAAAGAGTGGCAGTCCAAAGATCTTCAGGGTGAGCAGGGAAGCAGGAAATAGAGCGCCAAGAGCCTAGTCCCAAAGGCCTGAGAACCAGGATAACTGGCACTTTAGTTTCTATGTGAAGGCCAGCAGGCTCACAGCCCAGGAAGGGCGAAGTCAGACAAGAAAGGGGAGCAAATCCAGTAAATTGTGTTTTCATGAGCTGGTGCCCACTGTAGGCAACTGGAATCCAAACTCAAATCCCAAGACAGAAAAAAGCTGGGGTGGCAATTCAGAGGCCATTGGGAAGCAGGATTCTCTCTTATCCAGAGAAGAGTCAAGCTTATAGCTCTCTTCAGGGTTTCTCCTGGTTGGAGGAGGCCCAGCCACATTGCAGAGGGCCTCCTGATTCCAATATTAATCTTACCAACAACGTCCTCCCAAGAACAGCAAGGAGAAAAAGATGTTTGACCATGTGTTTGGGCTCCTATGGCCCAGTCAAGTCGACACATAAAACTTACCATCGTACTTTGGAGAGATGTTTGTTCTGCTACATTTCAAGTGGTATGTGTGCTACAGGCCAAGTGAGTGCCAGCCAGGGTTGGTGAATTTAGAGGAACCCTCTGAGCAAACAAAACAAACAAAACAAAACAACATCAGGGGCTTACCACAGAGACGTATGATGAGAGGTTGATAGGCAGAAGTGCCCAGCCGAGGCTTGAATCAGAAGTGATACAGGACATGAGAAGATTTTACACATTACAGTTTTCAGAATTTATAAAGATTATACTTTTCGCCATCACCAGAGCAGGATTTCAGAATCAGATTATATTGTGTAGCAAAAACATTTATCAAGCTCTACTTCCTGCATAACTTGATTCCACAGTCTTGGATATGCATATCTACTTTATACACATATAAAGGTTTGGTTTCTTTTTTCAGAACTGAGGATTAAGCCCAGGTGCATTCTACCTCCAAGCTATACCCCAGGCCTATTTTTTATTCTTTATTTTGAAACAGGGTCTCATAATGTTGGGGAGAGCCTCACAAAGTAGCTGAGGCTGGCCTTGAATCTGCGATTTTCCTGTCTCAGCCTCCCAAGTACTGATATTACCAGCTCACATATAAAGTCTTAATGAGCTAGATCAATCTAATAAAATATTAGACAATCAATGGTCTGCTACCCAGTTTCTTTATTTCTAGAACCCATAGCTGCTATTTCAACATTTATTTATTCATGAAACATTTATTGAGTATGGAAGCCATTATGCCTGTCAGAAGCACTGATATGTGAAAAAGATTAATTTTTCTGCTCTCTGATAGCTTACCTGTTATTTGTCTTCAAAGACAAAAGATTGATTTTGTGAATACTGGCAGCAGTATGTTATTATGACTTCAGGTTTTATTTGGGTACACTGTCTCTAGATGGAGATTGGGAGAAAAAAACAAATATATACCCAAAAGTTGTAGGTCACCAACATTAATATTATTTCCACTCAAAGGTGAATTGTTAAACCTCAAATATCTAGGCATGACTACATCTAAATTTATGAAGATAAAAATGTTTCTATTCAGCTGGGCACACACTTGTAATCCCAGTACTTGGGAGGCTGATACCAGAAGATCTCAGGTTTATGGCCAGCCTCAGCTACTTAGTGAAGCCACCTGCAACTTAGTGAGACCCTGTTTCAAAATAAAGAATAAAAAAAGGTCTGGGGGTATAGCTGAGAGGTGGAGGTCCCTGGGTTCAATCTCCAGTTTTGAAAAAAAAATGTTTCTATTCAACTCATCACCTCTACTACTCTGTTACTTAATTTTTTTTTTACTTATTTTTTTGTCTTTTGGCAAGAAAGGAGTCAAACAAAACATGTATCTTTTTTATTCTAGATCACAAATAAATAGTGAATGTCTTCCAACCTTCCTCATGTATTTCCTTTATACTTTATTAATTATTGACTTTTATCTTTCCCTAATTTTATTCCATCCTTTCTCCAAAAATGCAAAGAATAGGAGGGAGAAGTCAGGAAAAAAAAGGGAGAGCAGAAAAAAATGGTGAATAACTAAGAAAAAGCTTTAAAACCCCAAATCTCAAATGAAAAATGTGAAATATTATAAAAAAACTTTCAATTTATTAAGTTGAACTAAGGAAAAGCATAGTGTGGTCCATACTCCATCTATGAGTTTCTTGAGAGGCCACTGAATGATAGAAAACCGTTAGTTCTTTGTTTCTTATAGCCCAGCAATGCTCAATTCCATAAACTTCATTATTTTTATTACCTTCTAGCAACCTGTACATTAATAGCTAGAATTTATTATTTGTTGTTTCCAGGCACCCTAATAAATACAAGTATGAACTCATCTATTCTTCACACCAAACCCAGGAGACAGGTACTTTGTCATCCCTGTTTATAGATGGGAAAATAGAAACACAAAAAAGTTACAAAACATTCCCCCAAGCTCAACTAATCAGTAACTCACACAACCAGAATTTAAACCCAACTATCCAGCCTGCAGAACTCTGTGCTGTCTCAACTCTACCTGAGCTGCAGAGCAATTCTGAAACTTAGCACTTAGAAACTAAAATGAGGTCTTCACTAGCGTTTGCTAAGCGTCCCGCGGAATTAGCCGTCTACCATGCAACATCATAAATCTTTTACCAAGCGTAAACTTAAGCAGCGTCACTTTTCCTAAATGACTAAATTCAGTGGTCAATTCTTAGCCCTCACAATACTTTATCAGGAGCATTTGACACAAGCAGTCTACTTTTTAATTTTGATTTTCGGAATATCAACCGGTCTCTTTTGGAAGGACTTTGATTGGCCATTGCTTCTTGTTTCTTTAGTTGGTTCCTTCTTTTCTATGGACCCAATAATATCAGAAGGCAAACAGGCACACGCCTTTGTGGGCTCTTTCTTATCTGAAATGGCTCTTTCTTTCTTACTTAGGTCCTCCATCCCCATCAATTTATATGCTATCTATTTTCAACATGCCAACAACTTTCAAATTTTGGTCTCTAGTCCAGACTCTTTCTCCTGAACTCCAAACACATATACCAATTGTCTACTTAAGGTTTCCACTCAGATCTAATAGACATCTGAAACTTTCCTTCCCTTCTTGGTACTGGGAATTGAACCCAGGGGTGTCCTACCTCTGAACTCTACCCTCAGTCTTTTTTTTAATTTTTTTATATTTAAACAGGGTCTAAGTTGCTGAGGCTGGGCTGGAACCCGTGAACCTTTTTTCTCAGCCTCCCAAGTACTAGGATGACAGGCATGCACCTCCAAGCCCAGCTACATCTGAAACTTATATGACTCTAGCAAAGCTTTCCATCTTTCCTTAATACCCACGTAGCCCTCTCCATCCTCAATGGATGGTAACTTTGTACTTTTGTTTCCATAGGACAAAAATCTTCTAGTAAAAAAAAAGAACTCCTGCAGTCATCTTTGTTGATCAGTGCATTATATTTATCTAGTGGAATTCATTGTGACATGTTCATACATGCACACAATATACATGCACGTAGGCACATTGTACACACTATCATCTCTGATGTCTCTTACTTTACCAGCTACATAAAGTCTGGGAGGAAATCCTTTAGGAACTACTTCAAACTACACCCACAATCAGTCCTCAATACTGTCACTGCTAACACCCTAGCACATGGGTGATCTCACCAGGATTACTGCAAAAGATATCCCTGCTGATGTTGCCTTCCAACAATCCATTCTCATTGAAGCAGCCTATTAAATCACACCATGCTTCTGTGCTCAAAACCCTGCAGCCAGGTCCCATCTCACTCAGACATGAGGTCTATCTCTTCCTACCAGGCCTACCTTTCTGAAATCCTCTATTTTTTTTAATACATTCTTATTGGTACAGCACAATTATACCTTATGCTGAGGTATAGAATGATAAGAACACACATGCACACAAACTTGGCGTGTTTCTGTCTGGATCCCACCCCACCCTTCTCCTCCCCCACACATGTCATAGAGATTGGTATTGATAATGTTTTATTTTCCCATAGTAGCACTCCATCACATGGTCCTTGATCACTTCATATCAGCCACACCAACTACCTTGTTTTTAGTGCCCGGGCACGCCCCACTCTCCCTGCTCAGAGCCTTTCATGAGCTGTGCCCTCGCCCTAGTTGTCTCTTTTTCCAGAAACCTGCTTTGCAAATCCACCAGCCCCTGAAGTCTGTTTTTACCTGCTACCTTCTCCATGACTCCTGCCCTCATCTACCCGCATTTAAAATTATAATCCACTTCCTCCAACACTTCCAAAACTCCTTGACTCTGTTTTTCTCTTTATATACCAGTTGTCATCCACTGACATGAAATATAATTTACTTATTTTTATTTTATGACTCTCCTACTAGAGTATAAGCCCTACAGATCTTTGATTAATTTTTTAAATTAATTCATATATGTGTGTATATGTACATATATATTCCAAGAGCTTCTTCTAGGAAAATTGGCACAGAGCAAGCCCCCGATAAGTAATTTTACTTAATTATTTAATCCTTCAATATTCAGAAAGTCCTCATTTTTTAGTGACATATATGTTGTTTTGAATTGGTTATTGTTTTTAATTATGCTCTTTTGACATTTTATTTATCAATTATACTTAGTTTAACTGCATCATTGTGATTTTTAATTTTCATTGACTTTAAATGTCTTACAAAAAATATATTTATCAACAGCATTTTTTACCCATAACTTTTTATTGGACTTCGAGGGCTTTTCCCTTTGTATTTGAAGGCACAAATATAAATCAACCATATCTTATTACTGATTCAGACATAAACAAAGTCCCCATGGTTCTGTGATGGAAGCTATTTTATTAGTGACAGGTATTTGTGAATGTTTAGTTATTTAAATAATACATCATTAAAGTAAATATGGTGAAATTACTAATTTGTGTTTTAGTCTTCAGTAGCTATGATGGCCTTAAGATACATATTAATTTCACACACTGATGGAATGAAAATTAGATCTCACCTACTCTACCTCTGAGTTGTGATGTGAAATAAAAAACATATGTACAGACTTAAATACCTCTCATAAACACTATTACCATAGAAGTAAATTATCACTTTTTAATTTTGCTTATTTATAATTCTTTAGTGTAAGACCATTTACAAATGGGAATTGGGTCTGATGGTTGCACCACCATTGTCTCAGCCTATAAGAGCCACAGTAAAAGATGCTTAAAGCTGAGCATGGTGATGCATACTTGCAATACCTGTACTTGGGAGACTGAGACAGGAACACCGCAAGTTCAAAGACAGTCTCAGCAAATAGACTTTCATCAACCTAGCAAGACCCTATTTCTAAATAAAAATAAAATAGGACTGGGGTGTAGCTCAGAAGTATAATTTCCCTGGATTCAATTCCTAGTGCCACAAAAAAAATCATTAACCTCAGATTCACTAGATGTGTGTTTGGAGGGTACATGTTGAGGTTATTAAGAACTCAGAATCAGACACACTTAGGCATCCATTTCCAGCCCATCAATGCCAAGTTATGTGAACTTGGGCAAGAGATACAATCTCTCCTCTTGACACCTGTATTTTCTTATACAAAATGGGAATAATATTGTACTTGCTTCATACAACCATTAAGACTCTTCATAGAGATAATTCAAACATAAGCACTTAGCACAGTACCATCCTATAGTATGTACTCAACAAATGTTAGCTATTATTTAAGAATTCGTATTTTTATGAGGATCTGTACAACATGACAACAAATCATGTCACCAAAAAAGTTAGGTTTTTGTACAACTACCAAATCCAGGTTATGCCAACAAGGCATAAAAAAGGAATAGCTAAAAACCTTCCTAAAACAATCATATCTATTAATCTTTTTTTTTTTTTTTGGTAGTGGTACTGGGGTTCCTAGAAGCCCTTCTACCTCCGGGTTACACTCCCAGACCTATTTTTATTTATTTATTTATTTTTTGGAATCAGGGTCTCTTCAGCCAGTGCTGTTGGCTTCGAACCTGCGTGATCCTCCTGTCTCCTCCTCCCAAGCGCGGGGATTACAAGTGTGCGCCACCACGCCCGGCTCATATCTGTTCATCTTTAAAAGCTTGTTAAACTCAGCTTTAATGCTATTATTGATGAGCAATGGATCCTATTATTTTTTGTCTCTGTATTCTCTTATGTGAAAAACTCACAAATGGAAATGGTCATTGTTTGGACGACCAAGTTGACAATACACTAGCATGGGGGTTGGGCTTCAGTGAAAATAAACACGGAGCTATCTTGTTAAAAAAAAAAAAGCCAAACCTGAAGTCCTGGTTAATCATACTTCCCAACTCAGTTCAACTATGACTATTAAAGAAGATGCACACTCCTCATGACTATAATTAAACTTCCTCAAAACTAAAGTATGAAAGGACACTATCTACTATCTTTGCTATTTTCATTTTTTGAGTGGAGAGTTTCAAATAGTCTTATTTTTCTCATTCATTATATCAGTTAGGATGTTAATCTTTTCTTACGCGGTAGCTCATTGTTTTATCTTTTTATTCCTCCAACAAACTGAGGGTCTACTCTTTGTCAACCACCTAGTTATGGTCTAGCAATACCAAGATAAACAAGGCCGACTGGTCTCTGCCATAGAGTTTATATTCTTGCAAAGAAGCAGATATTAAACCAATAGTAAAATACATTAGGAGGTATAAAGGGAAAATGATAAACTATACAAGCATGTAGGAGAGGCATCTACCCCAACGTAGAAAGCCCAAGAAGGCTTCGAGGGTATTATACAACACGATCACAATAAATGACACTATTATATCCCAGCTTTTGAACAATTTGAGGTGTGATATAATAAAGTAGCTGAGAGGACCAAATTATCTTCTACTTGATAAGGCTTACTCTTAGGACATAACATGAAAACCAAAGAGAATTGCTATTCACATCCATAATTAAATATATTTGCATACCTGGGTGCTAGACCAGATGAAGCAAGAAGGGCAGAGCTGAGCTAGACATGTGCAGGCATGTTTTATTTTTTACTTTTAACAATCAGGTAAATCATCCGTGATTTTTTTTGAAGATTTAAAGAAGTTTATTAGAAAGATAGAAATACAGAAAATAGAAATACAGCCCCATGCCAAAATGGCATGTGGGGGTGACTCGAAATGAATACACCCATCATCAGTGATTTAAAAGAAAAATAAAAAGCAGAGAGGGGTGCAAAGTCTCACATCAGCAGAATATTTCCCACTTAGAAGAAAGCTTCATGCATGGGCAAGAAGCAGGGACTTTATTTACACACAAAAAAAGCCATTACCTCTCCCGCTAACTGGTATCTTCTTGTCTTGCTGTTCTCTTTAAGAACAAAAGACAAATCAGTCTAAAAGCTCTCTTCAACTTCCTGATGGTTTCTATTGGCAGCAAATACCATTGCACAAACAGTTCAAAATTTAATAGGTAACACTGACGTGTAAGATGGTCTTGAGTCATCAACAATAGTGGACATGCAGTTGGACCAGATCGGACACTTGAAATGATTTCTCCTATGATTCCCGTACTCCTTTTCAAGTGCAAACCTGAAGGCCTAGGTCATTCTTCTTAAAATTCAGCAGATTCATGTAATAAATGTTAATTGAAAAGCTGCTGGCAAGTTTCATGCTCATATTTCTCTGTCCTATCTTCTGAAGCATACAAGAATATTTGCTTTTTAAAAAAAAAACTCAGGATAAAATGCTTTATAAACATATTGAGTCTTTCCTGGTGGTCTGCATTTTTACCCCCCTTGCCCTTACACCAAACTCGATGATTCATTTTTTTCAACCTCTACAGATGTCAATATTTAATGCCAAAAGTATTCCAGAAACAGTGCCTCGTGCTGGAATTTGGTAGCTAAGTTAAATAGTGTATATGGAAGTGTTTCATAAGCCCCAAAGCACAAATTGATGTAAGAAGATTTGTAAAGGTTGTCATTTTGTAAAAAAGTGATAAGATCCCTTTCACAAACTGATAGAAAGTTCATATTTCAAAGCAATTCACAAAGTGGAAAATGGGGATGATTTTAATATTGTTGATCTTCAGAAATGTCCTAGATGTCATCTGTAATTACTTTGAAAAAAAAACATAAAACAGGATCATAGCAAAGAAATTGGGACACAAAAGAACGGACTTGAGGTAAAAGAGGAGATATTGCAGTGGAGCAGGGATGGAGGGGTAGGGAGGAGACTTGATGAGAGCAACCATTCAAATAATGCTATGTGCATATACGGAATTATCAATACCAACCCCAGTGATGTGTACAGGGAAGGGGAGGGCGTGGGCAGGATCCAGAGGGAGACAGGCCAAGTGCCGTGTATATGTACATTCCTACCACTCTGAACCTCATTACGACATACAATTACAACACACCAATAAAAGTATGTTTTCTTTCCTATGTAGAAGCTAGAAAAGAACTGGGAAAACAAAAAGGACATCAGATTAAAAAGAAACTCCAGTGGAGTGGTAGAGGGGGTCTTGGCGGGGAAAAAGACTGAAGGAAATGGTTCAAATAATGCTAGCACTTATATAAAATTATCAGTTACCGACATCAAGAACATGGGGAGGGAGAGGGAGTAGGATGCGATGTGGAGGCACGCACTGCAAGTGCTATGTGCATGTTCGTTCCTATCATGCTGATGTCTAATTACAATGAGCCAAGATATAAAAATAATAAACAATACAAACAAATCTAATAAATAAAAATAAAAAAGACACAGGGGGAAAAGCACAAAATAAGAGCAGGGGTGTGAATGAAGAGGAAACCTTCATTTCATTAAGCACCACATGAAGCTGCCTCCTCCCACCTTCCACCATCCACCACCACAAAAGACGAGGGAGAAGTGGAGCCTGCGCTCTTGGCAAGGTCTCCATCCTGTCCTCAGCACCACCACGCCACCGCCCCAACACTCATTCTCACCGCCCATCTCTGCTTTAAAACGTTGGCACTAATTCCAGTTCTTCAGATCAAGAAGGGCAAAGCCCACTTCATCCCTCGTCACATGTGGTTCCGAGTCCTCCGCAGTGTGGCCCATCAACCTCTCCCCAACCTCTAATGCCTTCACGGTGCTCTCTGGAGCTCACGATGCCACATCAGCAACACCCCCTTCTCCCGCTGCTTCTGCTCGGTGAAAATGCACAGTGGTTGTGCACCTTGAGATGGACATGGGCCTGAGTTCCCAAGTACTGGGATTACAAGCTCTAGCCTCATTCTCTGTCCTCTCCTTTGAGCATACTTTATTTAAAACACTGAGTCCAACAATAACTTGCCCTCCCAGTTCCCTTGGTGCATTGTTCTTCCAACCAATCACTCGTTCCTGTCTGTCCAGACATCCCTGCATATTGACTACTAACTCACGGTCTGTCATTGCAGTCTCTTCTTTCCACATCCTTTGCCTTTCCCTGTAGTCACCTGGCAAAACCCAGCCACAGTTAAATCTAACCAGACAATGCTGGTTTCCTCTATGCAGCTGATATGGCTGGAGAAGATGTCAAAAGCCAGCCATTAGCTGGGCTTGGTGGCACATACCAGTAATCTCAGTACTTGGGAGGCTGAGATGGGAAGATCGCAGGTTTGAGGACAGCCTCAGTAACTTAGTGAGGCTCACAGCAACCTAGTGAGACCCTGTTTTAATACATATACATAGCTCAGAGGCAGAATGTCCCTGGGTTCAACCCCATTACCACCACCACCACACACACACACAAAAAAAAAAATCAGGTCATTTATCTTACTTTACATTTATGATCACCAACCTAAGAAAGACCTCAGTTGACTCTCAGCAATGATCTCCTCTCTTTGCCTAGTCCTTTCATTTTCTAGTTTTACTCAGTTACTGTTTTATACCTTCTCTCTTCTCACATTTCTAGCACCTTCTCCATCATCTTATCCTCAGCTGGCGATGGAGCTTTTTATTTCACTGAGAAAATAAGAATGATCAGTAGATAACTTGCCGGCATTTTCACCCCAGTGCCGGACATTCTTTCTCCCTTCTCTCCCTCAAACCCACCCTCTGTCCTTCCTACCTTGCTCTGTGCCCCAGGAGCCTGAGATCTGTACACCCCAGCAGCTTTCTTGCCTATTGGTTCAGCCAGTGGGACAGCCAAAGGATGGTGGACAGGAGGAAAGTAGAATGGAGGCGCTGTTCCCCTCTGTCATGGGCTGTGGGTCAGCAGATGCCGCGCTTCCTCGGCCCGAGTCCTTGGCTCCATCACCTGGCCCTCTCCTGCAGTCCCCACTGCAGCTAGAGCCCGTGCTCCATTCCGATAACAGGGCACTGCCACTCTCAGGCCTACAGTGGCGACAGCTCCCTGCCATTGCTTAAGTGAGATGCTGCTCCAACCTGTTCCCTTCTTTGTAAGTAATTAGTTTTTATTAACATCTCCATGATTCTCCCATTTGAGCATGCTATCGGTTTCCTGCCAGGGTCCTCCTGACTCATCCCAATCTACCCACCTCGGTTCCCTCATTTTCTGCCAGCTCTCTGGTTACAAGGATGAACAAGCTGGCTCTTCTCTAAGGTGAATTCATGTGTCTGTCTGTCTGTCTGTCTGTCTGTCTCTCTCTCTCTCTCTCTCTCTCTCTCTCTCTCTCTCTCTTGTTATAGGCTAGCCCTCTAGTGACTAATCACTTTCACTCCAGCTCCATCATTTTCCTTCCCTCTCTACTGGATCTTACCTACCGGCACTTAAACATAGATCCAATCAAAAGTCCTCCCATTTACCCCATCCCTGCCCTATTTAGCTGTTTCACTTTAAAGCAAAACCCCTCCAGGGTATGATCTCTTCAGTCTCCAGTGTCTTTTTCTTCAGATCTTATTCCAATCAGACTTCCACCACTTGAACAAAACAGTCCTTCTACAGGTTACCAGTGACTCACTCATCAGTATTCCAATGGCAAACTCTCCAGCATCATCTTGCTTGATCCAGCAAGAATGGACACAGGCCATCCTTCCTCCTTCCCTGCAACACCTTCCTCCCTTGGTCCCAGGATATTCCTTCCTCTTGACTTTTGCTTCTTCACTTGGCATTTCTTTCAGTATACATGGCTGCTTGCTTTCTATCTAGTGTCGGAATGCTCTAAAATCCAGCTATCAAATCTTTTCATTTGTCCAAGTTACTTATCTCATTTCATATGTTTAAATTACATTTTTTCTCTAGTCCTGCCCTGGCCACAAACTACAGAGTGCCTAATATACCTAACTATCTAGTCAGTAAACTTACATATATACTAGACTCCTCAAATTTAGTATGTTCCAAACCAAACCATCTCATCTTCTCTATTCCTTACAACCCATTCCATTCCTCTCTCACCACACACAAAAAATATGGCAACATAAGCTGGGTGTGTTGGTACATGCCTATAATCCCAGTACTTGGGATACTGAGACAGAAAGATCACAGGTTTAAGGCCAGCCTCAGCAATTTAGTGAGGCCTTGTTATTCAAAATAAAATAGGGCTGAGAGAGAGAGAGAGAGAGAGAGAGAGAGAGAGAGAGAGAGAGGGAGGGAGGGAGGGGCAGGCTCTCATTGGTCAGGAATGATTCATCTTTGGCCTCTCTCTTTCATCACATCTCATACTATGTCCATCATCAAGTCCTGTTAGATCTACTTTCAGAATATATCTACAGTCTTAACCACTTCTCATAATCGCCACATCACTCCATCACTCTCATGACTTAAGCAGCACCAATTTTTGCTTGATTATTTTGATAGCCTCCTAAATGTTCCCTGGGCTCTACTGAGATTTCCCTGCATCTATTATAATACAGCAAATTCTCTATTCACCTTACTCCGTTTTTTATTCCTTCATAGCACTTATCTGACATAATCTATGTCTATGTATTTGTTGACTTTTTACCACCCTTTACCAGAAAGTAAAATCTCTGAGAGTGAGGATCTCTGCTTTTGTTTATTGCTGTACTCAGTGCCTAAAACAATATGTAGTATGTGATAGTTACACAGCACATATTTTTTGGATAAGTGGTTGAATAAATGTTGAAATAAGGCACAATAAGCTGGACATGGAGGAACATGCCTATAATCCTAGTATTTGGGAGGCTAAGACAGGAGGATCCCAAATTTGAAGATAGCCTCAGCAAATAGTGAAACTTTCATCAACCTAGGGAGACCTTGCTTCAAAATTAAAATAAAATAACTCTAGGGCATAGCTTGGATGTAGAATGGCCCTGGATTCAATCACTCATAAAAGAAAGAGAGAAAGAGAAAAAAAGAGAGGAAGAAAAAAAAGAAAAAAGAAAGAAAGAAGAAAGAAGAAAAGAGAGAGAGAGAGAAAGAAGAAAGAAAGAAAGAAAGAAAGAAAGAAAGAAAGAAAGAAAGAAAGAAAGAAGTACCATGATCAAAATTAACGATGTAACTAGGAGAGGAAAGCCATATGACTAGGATTTCATAGTGAAGCAGGGCAGAGGACCTGGGGACAGGAATAATTAAAGTAGCCATTGCATCTCCCTTTCTTGAGGTTGGGGAGGTGAGCAGGACAATGAGAGACTGATGGACACCAAGGAATCAGGCCCTGAGCAGCCCACAGATGATCATTCAAATTAAGGATCGAAACTGTACAAAAGTCATTGGTCCCCAAAACTCAATTCTAACCAATCATAAAAGAATAGATGGAAAACCTCAAGAAGATTTAAAAGTCCATTCCCCAAGGGCTTCAAGGGCACTCTTAGAGTTTTGGTACCCCCTCTTGGAGGGGGCTTCTTTGTCTTCTATCTTTCCCTAACTTAAACTTCCATATTTCTATACCCTTCACTAGTCCTTGGATTTCTTTCATCGAGATAATTGCACAAGAATCCAAATAAGAGGAAACACCCTCATCTCAATAGAATGTAGGGCCCTTTTTAAATACCACATGCTCCATGCTTATTCTTAAGCCCATGAAAAATATCAATAAATAGTCTTATCTTGAGTAATGTACTTTGAATACATTATAATATGTTTGAAAAATTAGTTCTAGAAAGGAAGTATGCAATGTTTCTAAAGGAAAGGAAAAAAAGTAAGTTCCAGCTGGGCTGGAAAGTAAATGCAAAAGGAGAACCTGGCAGGAGGTTCGGGCTGTGGGTGGAGCATGGGGCTCCGTGGGAAGCAATGGTAAACGGAACACATGGAAACTGACTGTGAAGTGTCTTCACCAAAATGTATCAAATGCCTCTTTCATGCAAGCTGCTGCTGATACCCAAACTGAAGTGTACTGAAACATGAATTGGATAGGTTAGTGTCTCCAGATGTTGAAAATATGTTGAAAATTAAATATAGCAAATAAAATATATGATTAAGAAACTCTAATGTATAGCATGATAGAATTAAGCTATAGCATTAAGGTATATCACTAAGGTATTAGAAAGGAGGAGAAATTAAAAAGAAAAACGGCTACGTGTTTGCTTAGTGTCTGCAAGAGGAAATGAAGCATCAGGTGAAACCAAATATGATTCCAAAGATTTTCAGTCCAGAATTTCAGAAGAGTTGTCATGACATGACCATAATGAGAAAAACCAGACTGGAAAAGTTGTAGGACAACTTGAAGTGCAAGTGGGCCACTGGGTAAGCCATTGTGCAGGGGCTCCAAAAACTAGTTGTTAAATAAGTCCCAGTCTACAGTGACTACATCAGAATCTCCAGGAGTGGTGTATGTTGGTAGGTATGCATGGTTAATAGAATAGATGATAGATAGATAGATAGATAGATAGCGATGTTTAAATAAATACATGTAAGTGTATGTGCACATATGTGGGTTTCTTGGATGGTTAAGATACAGTCAGCCCATGGGCCACTGTTTGGAACCACTGCTATCAGCTGCTAAAATAAAGGACTGGGCCAAGTGTGGTGATGCCTCCCTGTATTCCCAGTACTTAGGAGGCTGAGAAAGGATGATCACAGGTTCCAGGCAAGCCTCAGCAATTTAGCGAGGCCTTCCATAACTCAGTGAGACTCTGTTTCAAAATTAATAATAAATTAGGGCTGGATATAACCCTGTGTTCAATCCTCAGTACCAAATATATATATTATTTTAAAAATGTATTATATACATATAAGTTTTATATAAAAACATATAGGAGTTTTTAAAAAAAAGTCATTGTAGAAGTTATAATTCTTTAAACAAATGATGACCTAATTTGTATAACCAGGAGTGGTGCCTCTAAGGATAGAAGAAAACCTAGATAATTTACAGCTTCTGAAGAAGAGAATTGGATTGACGTTTGGCAAACAAAAGAAAGGCACAAATAGGCATTTTTTAAGAGACTAAAAATGGTTCTTAGGAGAAAAAAATAATGAACTGCATCAATTCAGTAAGAAAAGTAATTCCGATTCATAATAAAATATGGAGTCACTTCTCAGGTGTACCCAGAACCACATGCATCTTTTTCAGATTTTTGCGTTTTGAAACTTGGCGATGTAGTACAGCCGCGATCATTCATTTCCTTCTCCAAATATTTTTGAAGAAGAGAACTGCTATCTTAACCTAATGAATACGATACTGAATGTTGCAGAACAGATGCAGTGCCCAAAAAGACAGGTCTTGCTAATTAACTCAGTGCTCATTAGAGACAAACAGCTCATGAAGCTAAAACATGATTGTGTTCTGATTTAAAATGTATAATTAATATGAAAGAGAATGTATTATTAAAGTAAGATGATTTGTTAATGAAATGGCTTGCCCGTGGCCTAGTTGGGAAAGCCTAGCTTAACTTTGACTGTTAATAGACCTATTTTTTATTCAAGTGTTTTACCAACACTTATTAGATACCTGGCACTTTTCTGTGCACATTACAAATCTGGACTTAATGCTCTTAGCTTGTGTAGAAAACTGAGGCAGAATGAGAATAAGAAGAGTGCCCAAGAACCACAACTAGAAAGAATTCATACCCAAGCTGTTTATGCTTATAGTTGCTCTTAAGAAAAAGTAGCTTTCATAGAATGAAAATATTTTGATTAATTTTGCCTAAACCTAACATGGTTCTTTTGTGTATATGTGCTCTACCTCTGAGCTACAGCCCCAGACTTTTATTATTATTTTTTTTATTTCGAAACAGAGTCTCACTAAGTTGTACAGGGCCTTCCTAAGTCCCTGGGGCTAGTCTCAAACTTGCAATCCTCCTTTCTCAGCCACCCAGGTATTGGTATTGCAGGCATGTGCTACCACACCCAGCTAAAATTTATGTGCTTTTGTTGTTGTTTTAGTTTGGATTTTTTGTGTATGTGTATACTTGGGGAGTACACCCAGAGGCATTCTACCTATGAGTTACACCCCCCCCGCAAGATCTTTATTTTATATTTGAAAAAGGGTCTTGCTATGTTGCTGAGGCTGGCCTTGAACCTGCGATCCTCCTGTCTTAGCCCCCCAAACACTGGGATTATAGGTGTATGCCACCATACCTGACTTCAACTTAAATGTTTATTCTTAAAATGAATATCAAAAGTTAGTTTTTGGTATTTCATTATTCCTAAAAAACATATTAAAATAAATGTATTGGAGCCAGGTGCAGTGAGACATGTCTGTAACCCCAGTATTTGGTAGGCTGAGAAAGGAGGATCGCAGGTTCACTGCCAGACTCAATGACTCAGCCAGGCCCTCTGCAACTTAGTAAGACCCTGTTTTAAATAAAATAGGACTGGGAGTATAGCTCAGAAGCAGAATGCCCATGATTTCAAATCCCTACTACCAATCAATACATACATGAATTATGGATGGATAGATGGATGGATGGATGGATGGATGGATGGATGGATGGATGGATGGATGGAAAAATGAGCTGGCTGACATAACTGGAGTTATCCATGAGTCTGGTTTACAAGTGTCTCTTAGAGAGGGTTCCCCCAGAAATAGACCCCGAGACAAGAGAAAGCAAGCTGTCTATTTAGGAAGTGATTTCAGAAAGTACTGGAAGGGAAACAGATACATCAACAGGAAAAGGAAAAAGTCAGTAAAATGTATTTTTGAGCAGGTGACAGCTGTAAGCAGCTAGGAATGAACCCTGCTAGGACATTCTGAGGATCCATTTGGAACAGGATCCTTTAGGGCATAATGGATTGAGGGCATTTATCCACAACTCTTGTTTCTCATTGGTTGAGAGCTATTTCTAGGAGCTGTTAATACCTGGCACATCTCTAGCAGCCGGAGAAAGTCCATAGGCAAAGATCAGCAGGTGCTTACAGTCAGAAAACTTAGGGTCAGAAGTCAACCAGTGTCAGAAGCTCAGGGAACATGGATGGGGCACCAGCAGAATTGCTTACATGAACCGGCAAAGTGAATGGTTCCACATAAAAATGCCTGTTATTATATGCAATTATGTAATTCTATAATAATATTTCTTCACTTGTTTAAATCACCCAACTTCAGATATGTGTGTGAGACTAGAAATTGAACCTGGGGGTATTCTGCCTCAAGCCACGCCCTCAGACCTATTTTTTTTTTTTATTTTAAAACAGGGTCTCACTAAGTTGCTGGCGGTATCGCTAACTTGCTGAGCATCTCAGTCAACATTCTCAGTGCTATAATCAAAATGACTGACCACACAGCTTGGAAGAAGGAAGATTTATCTGTTCCCAATTTTTTGGAGATTCTAGGTTCCGTCCATGTGAAGCTCAGGGCATAGCTGTGGGAAGCAGAGGGAGAGAGAGCCTGCAAAGCTCTGCTCTCACGTTGTGGAGGCCAAAAGAAGAGAGAGAGAGAGAGAGAGAGAGAGAGAGACAGACAGACAGACAGACAGACAGACAGACAGACAGACGGATACAGAAAGAGCAAGAGGATTCAAAGACACTTCAAAGACACAGCACAATCCCTAAGTCCACACCCCTAGGGATCTACCTTCTCCAGCTACACTCCACCTGCCTAGGTTACCACCCAGTAAGTCCATTGTAATAAAATAATAATCTTGATGACTCAATTACATCAACTATGAACACCAATTTAGGAGCTCTTCAGGGGATAGTCTATGTCTAACTATAACTGAGGCTGACCTTGAACCCGAGATCCTTCTGCCTCAGCCTCCCAGGTACTGGGATTACATTCATGCATGTGCCACCATACCTAGCTTATAAATCTCTTTTGAAGAAATATATCTGTAGCCAAGTACAAAGTATTCTATACTAGATATTGTACTAGTAAAATGATAGCACTAACTGAATGTGTTAGTGGAGCATGGTGGTGCACACTTGGAATCCCAGTACTTAGGAGTCTGAGACAGGAAGATTGTGGTTTGTGGCCAACCTCAGCTACTTACTGAGGCCTTTACAACGTAGTGAGACCTTATATCAAAATAAAGAATAAAAATAGGGCTGAGGGTATAGCTTGGAAGTAGAATGTCCCTGGGTTCAACACCCAGTACCACAAAAAAATTAATTAAATAATTAAATTAAATTAAATAGGGCTGGGGATGTAACTCAGAGGAAGAATGCCCCTGGGTTCAACTCCCAGGACTGCAAAAATATATAAATAAATATATTTTTATTTTATAAATAATATATATTCAATAAATATATATATGATGGCCCTTCTTCCCTTTACTACCTCTCTCTAGGGGGGGAATTGCCTATAAGAATGACTGATCACCCAAAGGT
Source organism: Muscardinus avellanarius (assembly GCF_963383645.1). Lineage (NCBI taxonomy): Eukaryota > Metazoa > Chordata > Mammalia > Rodentia > Gliridae > Muscardinus > Muscardinus avellanarius. The sequence goes on from NC_137804.1 coordinate 14,669,977, forward strand.
ATAGACAGGTGACCAATCACTTAAGCCTCCAAAGTGCATGCCATTTCTAAAATTTCTGACTGAATACCATCCCTAACTATTGAGCTTTGAGTCCTTTCATACTGAAAAGTCCTTGCCAGGCATGTTGGCACACACTTGTATTCCAGTAGTTGGGAGGCTGAGAAAGGAGGATCTAGGTTCTCGACCAGCCTCAGCTACTTAGTGAGGCTCTTTGCAACTCAATAAGACCCTGTTTCAAAATAAAGAATAAAAAATAAGGCTGGGGGTGTATCTCAGAGGTAATATGCCCCGGGGTTCAATCTTTAGTACCACAAAAAAGAAAGAGTCCTCTATATGCATATATTATCATTTCTGTGCACAGTGTTACACATAAGTGTGCTTAATAAATACTAGGGGTTGTTTTTATTTGTTTTGCTTTACTTTTTTTTGTACTGGATATTGAATCCAGGGACATTCTACTTCCAAGCCATACCTCTAGCCTTTTGTTTTAAAACAGAATCCCATCAGGTTTCTCAGTGTCTTTCTACATTGCTGAGGCTGTCCTCAAACCTGTGATCCTCCTGTCTCAGCCTCCCAAAAACCGAAATTACAGGAATGCACCACCATGCCCAGCTAATGAACACCAGTTCTTCTTTACCCCTAAACTTCTAGTGGTTTCCCAATTCCTGCCTCTGACTTGAAATATTAATTCTCATATTTCTACTCCAATACTAACTTCTCACATACCTGGAAAGCACATGAACCCACTATCATATCCCCCCCCCCAAAGAAGGCTATATATCCTCTAAGTGAACTAATACTATGTTTAATAAACATTACTTATTATAAGATTCAAGTTTTGAAGAATTAATGTGCTTATGTTCAGGGTAGTATAGCCATAGCTAGTGACTAATGTAATTTAAAAATAAGTGTACATATGTCTTGCCTAGGGGGAGGAGAAAGAACTAAATCCTAACCTTCCGAGAAAACAATAATATAGATAGTACTCAAATTATTAACGTAGGAGCCAATCAAATTGTTTGTCACTATGGAAGTTAATACACACACACACACACACACACACGCACACGCCCTCACGTGCACACATGCACACACAATTTTATATACTGTATCTCAGTTAAAAGAGACAAAAGCACTTGCTTCTGAGATAGTAGAAATGGCAGGGAAATTCTCTTAATGTGTGTAACCAATGGACTCGAATTCATGTGCAGGTAAATCTGTGATAGAAATAACAATTTGTAATAATAAATTTAAAAGGTTTCCAGTTATACATGCTTTCCAGCCATTTTAGTACCCAGCTGCTCCGTTTAGTCACACTGCCTTGATCACAAACCTCGCCTCTCATTCTCTTTTTCTACTCATCCCCTTTCTTTTCTACCTCCAGGCTACACTCCCAGACCTATTTTATTATTTTTATTTGGAAACAGGGTCTCTTAAGCCAGCGCGGCTGGCTTCCAACCTGCATGATCCTCCTGTCTCCGCCTCCCAAGTGCAGGGATTACAAGCGTGCCCACCACGCCCTACTCATCCACTTCCACCGGGGGTAACCAGTGCTGAAGTCTCCCCTGGGTCATGGAGAAGGAGGCTGTGCTCTTCTCTTGGCTAATCAATTCTTCCAAATTCTCTCCAAACTGACTTTTCTTTAATCCAATACCCAAACCTCTACCTACCAACCTGTCAACATCTCTGTGGCTGAGGTCAGTCCCCTGTCCCTTCTTAGCCAACCCTCCTCCAATGGGTCTACAGGATTCTCCAAGACTCGGAGTGACTAAACTGATTTTCCTGTCCCAGAAAGAGAACAAATCCACACTCCTACCCCATCACCCCATAATAATGAGAACCTGGCTTTTTATGCACATAAGTAAATGAGCTTACCAAAGTGGTAACTGGCTTACTGGAGCACTGGCTGCCCTATCGGCTATCTATTCACCTTCGAATTCGGTGTGACATTTTAAGTATGAAATTTCTAGGTTATAAAATAAAATTCAACTTTAAAAAACAATTTATGAGCTGGGAGTGGCGGCGCACGCTTGTAATCCCTGCACTTGGGAGGTGGAGACAGGAGGATTGGCAAGTTGGAAGCCTGGCTGGCTTAAGAAACCCTGATTCCAAATAAGAATATAAAATATAGGTATCTGGGAATGTATCCCAGAGGTAGAAGGGTTTCCAGAAACCCCAGTACCACCAAAAAGAAAAAAAAAGCCGGGCGTGGTGGTGCAGGCTTGTAAACCCTGTGCTTAGGAGGCTGAGACAGGAGGATCACACAGGTTCGAAGCCAACCTCAGCTACTTAGTGAGGCTCTCAGCAACTTAGTGAGACCCTGTTTCCAAATAAAGTATAAAATAGGTCTGGGAGTGTAGGCTGGAGGTAGAAAACCCCTGGGTTCCACCCCCAGTACCATAAACAACAACAACAACAACAACAAAAATTTACATTCCTATCTCTTCCAGGCACCCTGTTACAAACAATTTTAGAAAGTAAACCAGTAGGGTGTGGTAGTACATGCCTGTAATCCCAGTACTTGGGAGGCTGAGACAGGAAAAGTACACATTTGAAGCCAGCTTCAACAAATTAACAAGACCCTGTTTCAAAATAAAAAAGGCTGGGGAAGTAGCTAAGAGGTAGAATGTCCCTGGATTCAATCCCCAGTACCCCCCCACACACACACATAAATATATCACAAGTACTCATCATAATATAATCAAAAAGTAATGACAGCTGATTTAGGTACCCAACTTCCTATGTCATAGAAGGGAATAATAGTGTATGTGTATGTATGTATGTATGTGTATGTGTATATATATATATATATATATATATATATATATATATATATATATATATACACACACTAACAGTATATAATTCAGGATAAATTAATGCCCCACTAAAACTTAAGGGGCATTAGTTTAGTTCACATCAATTTACCATTTCCTCTGTAGATGGGCTACATCTGTCCTCTACCACCCTACCTACCGCTATTCAAGGAGTTGATAGAGGTATCATATTATCATATTATCATTTTTTTTTTTGGTGGTACTGGGGTTCCTGGAAACCCTTCTACCTCCGGGCTACCCTCCCAGACCTATTTTTTATACTTTTTAAATTTGAAAACAGGATCTCTAAAGCCAGTGCAGCTGGCTTCAAACCTGCGCGATCCTCCTGTCTCCGCCTCCCAAGTGCAGGGATTACAAGCGTGCGCCACCACGCCCGGCTATCCTTTAGTATTCTTAGATCTAAATTCACCGTTCATTAATGTGTCTTCAGTCACTACTACTGTGTCATCTCCTCAGCCAATTCTCAGCTCCTCCATTCTTTTCTTTTACTTCTTGGTCCTGCACTCCACGTGTTGACACACAGCTGCTCTGGGTGAACAAGTAGAAAATGCAGCCACTCTGCGATGTTTCTCTTCCCTCAGGTGGTAACATTGCTCTATTAGTTTTTCTTTCTTTTTTCCCCCTTGGTATTGGGGATTGAGCCTGGGGGCATTCTACATTTGAGCGACACCCGCAGCCCTTTTTTATTTTGTATTTAGAAACAGGGGTCTGATAAGTTGCTGAATCTGGCCTCAAATCTGCCCCAAGTGGTAACACTGATCTGTTCCCCTGCACCTTTCTTTGGTCACTGTCTGTGCTAGATATATATTTTCCCACCTAAATCCATGCTCTACTCTTTGTTCTGAAGCCCCAAACCAATGGGTCCCCTTAACCTCTGCTTTTCAGCTGGGCTCTGCCAACAATGAGACATGAGCTCATCCAAGGATGGCAGAAGAGGTTGGGTGGTTTTCATCCCAGGAGTATCTCTCTGCTGAAAGCCGCTGCTAACTGGTAACGGCGTGTTCCAAAGCCCTGGTATAGGTTCTTAGAGTCCATTCATATAGGCATATATAATGTTGCATTTATAATTGTATTATTCTAGAAGAGGGCCTCCATATTACCTAAGCGGCTGGTTCCTCAAAAGTCCAGCTCTGGTGCTGGGCCCAGGCTCTGCTCATATTATTACTAGCAGTCCTGGGTACTTTATGTTCCCTTCTTGGTTCCCTTAATCCTAAGCACAGTGCAGCACATAGTCCCTTCAACAAATTGTCTTCAATTTTCCCCTTTGAAGTATGCCATGTACTTTCTGCAGGGCTCACAATGGCCCACTGTCTCTTTTCTGCTTCTATTTATTTGTATTCTTCCTCTCATCTCAAATCTACTATTTCCAAGGCCAGATGGATGAGTCAGAAAGTGTCAGATATTTGGGAAGAATTATGTCCCTGAATGGCTGCTAACCTATAGCAAAAATAGAAACATAATCCTTTTTCCATAGTTCTGACTCACAGATGACCTGCAAAGAGTTAAAATACTTACAAAATGGCGTGGCTTAGTTGAAAGAACATTTAATTGGATGTCACAAGTCTTATTTTCTATCTTTTTTTGTGTGTGTGGTAATGGGGATGGAACCCAAGAGCTTTATATCTCTGGGATACACTCCCAAACCTATTTTATATTTTATTTAGAAACAGAATCTCACTTAGTTGCTGAGAGCCTCACTAAGGCTTCACACCTGCATGATCCTCCTGTCTCAGCCTCCCAAGTACTGGGATTACAAGCGTGCACCACCACATCTGGCCACACGTCTTATTTTATATCATCAGTTCTGTCGTCGAGGATTTATATGATTTTAGACATACATATTTAAATGCTCTGATACTCGATTGCTAGTATATAAAAAGGAGGGTACATGGGTAGATGAAATAAGTTCTTAATTGTCCTTCCAGGAAAAAAAAAGTTACTTAGAAACTATGTGCTCCATTTCAAAGAGAGAAATCCTGCTCACTGGTAAAGAAAATATGAATTTCAGAATTCTAATAATGAAACTAGTGTTGACCAGATTGCCTCTACTGGTCTAAGCAGAATTTGGATTCCAGGAGATAAAGCATTCCCATGATCTCTCACCACCATTTCCTGGCCCAATATGGCTCCAGATCAGAATCCAGGCCAAAAAAAGAAAAAAAGGACATAAAAGAAAAGTGTCAACTCCAGCATGGTGGTGCATGCCTGTAATCCCAATACTTGGGAGGCTGAGACAGAAGGATCACAGGTTCAAGGACAGGCTCAGCAATTTAGTGAGACTCTCAGCCACCTAGTAAGACCTTATTTCAAAAAAATAAAAAGTAAAGAAAACTAAAAAAAAAAAAAGGATTGAGGGTGTTGCTTAGAGGTAGAATGCCCCCGGGTTCAATCCTCAGTACCACAAAAACAAACAGTTTTTACAAAACGAAAAATATCAACTCCAATGAGTTGGATTCTGAGACATTGTCATTATTTCCTAATGACTCTAAGCCTACACAGAAGCATGACTTCTCTTTTTTCTTCCTCTTGCTAGTTTTCCATCCATACGACTGAAGCAGTCATCAAGCTCGGGAGCCTTCAGAGTAATCCATGCCAGAGTTCAGAGTTTGGGCCTGGGGTCTAGAAACCTCAACATCAAGCATTGTAAGTAAATGCATTCTCTCTCTTACCAGAGTCTCTCTGATTTTATTTCCTCTGCTATTGGCCATATGGCTTTCTTGTCCTTTAAAAGTAGTAAATATTGATATTTAAAGTTAGAGTAAAAGAGATCTCAGGATACAGAGTTAGTAAATGGCAGGTCCTAGATTCAAACTCATGGCCTCTTGACCTGAGTCTTGTTATTTCCATTACTGTCCAGTAGTGCTCAAGTCATCCAGAGAAGAGAGTGTGCAACCCTAATGGTCTCCTTACATTTACATGAAGTGAGCCCACGGACATTTTACCTTGCGCATCCAAGTTTTCACAAAGAATGTAATCATGAATGCAGTGTCTCTGTTGGAAACAGAAACAATAATCTTTCAATAATTCATTGAGGAAAAAGTGGGATGGAAGTAAATTTGGTTTTAACACTTTTAATAATGACTCAAAATGATAAAATTATGAAAAAACATGAAAAATTGATGTGCTGTTGCTCAAATGAGTAATTTTTTTGAGAGTAAAAAATCTTTGCATGAGAACAAAGAGGTTTTTGTTTGTCTTGGGATAGGTTTTTTTTTGCCAAATCACTTTCAAATAGTACATAGAAATAATATATGATAGAGACATTTACATATACATCGTAGAATATTTTATACAGCACCAGTGCTACAGAAATAGGTGTTGATATGAATAATTCATAGGGAGGAAATTACATATTACTTCAGTAACATTTATCTACAATTACTCCCAACCTCACTCAGGAGCTAAAACCGTTGGAAATGAGCTCACGGTGATGGTAAGGCCACAGCATTATGACCAATAACATTCAGATGAAAGGCAAATGATGAATCTGTGCTTTGTTCTAAAGGACTCAAAACTATTTTAGGGAGACATATGGCTTTGTTAAAATTATTCAAAAGTCCCTGAGCAACCCACATTCAAGTAACTGTCCTTTCAATGGACAAGGACCACAGTGATGATGGTCCCACTCACCAACTAAATAACAGAGAGTGCCCAGCCACAGAAAAATCAGCGTGGCAAGTAGAAAACAAAGCCAGGGAAATTCACAGTATCTCAGTGCCATCAGCATCATTCCTACAGGCTATGTGAAGAAGATTAATGGTGATATTGTATCAGTGCTCAAATGAAACCCCATCCAACCCAATAGGTAGCAATAAAGACTCATATTAATTTATCTCTTTTTTTTAAGTACTGGGGATGGAACCCAGGGGCATTGTACATCCTGGGTACAACACCCTCAGCCCTATATTTTTTAAGTCTTTTTAATTTTGAAACAGGGTCTCACTGAGTTGCAAAGGGCCTCACTAAGTAGCTGAGGCTACCTGCGAATATCTATCCACCAGTCTGACCCTCCCAAATACTGAGATGCTCTGCCACACGTCAGCTTTTAAACATTAATTTCTCTTTTAAAAATAAAAGTGAAAACAGCTCTGAGGCTAATTTTATGCACAATGTCACTCTGTTAATAAATAGCCCACAACATGTTACACCAATAATAAAGTAGGAGAGCTGAGAGTGCCTAACACTGATTCAGTCAAATCTTTTTCTTTTTTTCTTGTTGGTACTAGGGATTGAACCCAGGGGAATTCTACCTTCAAGATACACCCCCAGCCCTACTTTTTAATTCTTTATTTTGAAACAGGGTCTCACTAAGTTGTGGAGGGCCTCACTAAGTAGTTGAAGTTGGCTGTGAACATGATCCTCCTGACCTAGCCTCCCAAGTACTGGAATTACAAGCATGTGCCACCACACCTGGCTCAAATCTCTATTTTTTTATTTTATTTTATTTTACTTTACTTTTTGGTGGTACTGAGGTTCCTGGAAGCCCTTCTATCTCCAGGCTACACTCCCAGACCTATTTTTATATTTTTATTTGGAAACAGGGTCTCCTAAACCAGCACAGCTGGCTTCGAACCTACATGATCCTCCTGTTTCAGCCTCCCAAGCGCAGGGATTACAAGCGTGCACTACCACACCCGGCTTCAAATCTCTTTTTAAACAGTGACATAAGTTAATGTGTTTTGAAAAGTAAAGTCGTGTACTTTTTTATGTGTGTGTGTGTGTGTGTGTGTGTGTGTGTGTGTGAGAGAGAGAGAGAGAGAGAGAGAGAGAGAGAGAGAATATGACATGGAACTCAGGGACATTCTACATCCAAGTTATGCCCCCCAGCCCTGTCTTATTTATGTATGTATGTATGTATGTATGTATTTATTTATTTATTTATTTTATATTGTATTATTTTATTCTGAAACCGTGTCTTAGTAAGATGTAGAGGGCCTTGCTAAGTTGCCAAGGCTATCCTTGAACCTGCAATCCTCCTGCCTCAGCCTCCCAAGTACTGGGATTACAGGTACACCCCACTGTACCTAGCAAAAATGTATGCTCTTAAATAGCACTGAGACAGTATTCCTCCACTGGAGCCCTGCAGTTGCACGGTACGAGTTTAATTGAGGACAGTCAAATCTGAGGGCAAAGGAATCAGTCACTTCATTGCCAGTCATGGACCCACGTGGGTCTTCAGGATCATAAGACAGCAGTGCGCTCCAAACTCAACGCCAGCCACTCTACAGCATCTGTCCCATGATTTTTCTGGCTACATATTTATAAAGTCATTGCCACTTTTACCTAATTCTCCCTAAATCTCTAAGTGTGTGATGTGAGAGAAATATTTCCTGTGTCCTAAAGTCAACCCTACTCTGAGATTGTTGATGATGCCAATGTGGTGACCCTAATAATAATGAAATTGATTTCATTGAGCCTTGAGTCTTTCTCCTACCTGCATAACCCATGTCCTTGTAGAGGTCTTTTCGTGACCAATGGATCCCAGGGAGTGTCTCACAAATGCTGGCCACCATATTATGTACTTCTCCTCTGAACCCCTTTATTAGTAGAAGCTCTCCATTAAGCCACCTAACAATAGGGCTTTATCATTTCTACCCATGTTCTAAGGGGCCATTCTATTAAGATCCCTACCTAGTACATAACCAAACCTGGTGGCACCCATATGGAATCCCAGTACTTGGGAGGCAGGAACAGGAGATCGCCTTAGCAACTTAGGCCCTCTGCAACTCAGCAAGATCCTGTTTTAATAAAAACAATAATAGAATAAAATATGGCTGGGGATGTAGCTCAGCAGTAGAATGCCCCTGGGTTCCAACCTCAGTACCACAAAAACAAACAAGACTCTTAGTACTAAAAAGCAGATCCAAATGGTAGAAAGGACCACTCTATGGGTCGAGGTGATTGATTCCAATTACCAAGGTGAAACTGAGGTGCAGTGTGGCTACCCAACAGAGGCAACAAGGACTATGTCTGGCCCTCAGGAGAGCCCTTAGGGTGCCTTTTAATATTTCCTTGGCCAGTGCTACTTCTCATTCAAACATCGGCAACCAAAGAAAAACAGAACCACCAAAGGATTAAAATTCCTCAGGAATCAAAGCTCAGATCACCCTCTAGGAAAACAGAGGGTAGCCGGGGACTGGCAAAGGGTCAAGAGTTAAGGAATGACTCGTAGAAGATAGAAGATATGATTATCAAACCACACCTCATGACCAGATCTGAGAGATGCAGCCACCGTGTTTCCGTGTGGTTCTCTCCCTGTTGCCTTCTGTGAAGCACAGGCTGTGGCTGGTATTTTAGATTTTAGACGGAAGTACAGCTGAGCTGGCTCTGCGATAATACATATCTGATGAAGTTTTATGTGTCCCTGTGTTGAAAAAACATGCTGTTTTTATCCAGAGAATAACAGAAGATGCTCAGGGCTGAGGTATAAATATTTTGTATATCCTCTTTACTCTTCTCCAGCCTGTGCTGCGCAGAGCACAGAGAGTTGTCACTGCAGCGTTACTATTAGGGCCCCCTGACCCTCTGGCTTCTCAGAAAGATTGACCAATAGGAGACACTGGCAAAAGGTCAAAAGGGAGGGAGAAGAATACGGTCAAGGCTTTCCTCCAGCCCCATCCCCCTCTGTTGCTACAATTTGGCTGCGTTTCTCTATTTTAAAACACAGTTCTAGCTGGGTGTGGTGGTGCACACATGTAATCCCCATACCTGGGAGGCTGAGACAAGAGAATTGCAGGTTCAGGATCAGCTTCAGCAATTCAACGAGGCCCTCAACAATTGGCAAGACCCTGTTTCAAACTTAAAAAAATAAAATAAAATGGGGCTGGAAGTATAGAATATGCCTGGGTTCAATCAGTACCACCAAAAAGAAAAAAGAAAGAAAACACAGTTCCTGCCAGGCATGGCGGTCAGCATGTCTGTAATCCCAGTACTTGGGGGGGCTGAGACAGAGGAATGCAAGTTTGAGGTCGGTCTAAGCAATGTAGTGAGATACTCAGAAACTTAGTGAGACCTTATTTCAAAATTAAAAAGTAGCAAGGAGCCCAGAATGGTGTCACAAGCCTGTAATCCCAGTACGTGGGAGACTGAAACAGGAGGTTCGTAGCCAGCTTCATCAACTTAGCAAGGCCCTCAGTGACTTAGTGAGAGGTCCCGTTTTAAAAATAAAGGTTAAAATAATAATAAGAAGGATCAGGGAGTAGCTCTGTAGCTCAAAGGTAGAATGCTCCTGGGCTTAATCCCCAGTGCCAAAAGAAATAAAAAAGTAATAAGGACTGGAGGTGTAGTCTAAAGGTTGAACGCCCCTTAGGTCAATCTACAGTACCAAAGAAAAAAAGCCCACAGTTTCTATAAGTAGCCTTCTCCTATATTCTAGCTCTCACACTAAGAAAAAATAATTGTTTCTACTCCTCACCCCTCAAGGGCAAGACTCCTAACATATTAATGATTGCTAGTCCTAGGATCCTGTACCGTTTTCATTCGTTTCTCTTTACCTTGTCTGAATCTTTATGAATATTCCCTTTACCTACTCAATCACCCCAGTTAGGAAGTACACTTTTTCCTGTTAGGACCTCAACTACTACACAAACCAATAGCACAAAAAGAACAAATTATCTGAACAAACACATATGAAACACTCTAGGAAATAGCCTATTGCTATTCCATTAAAGAACTTCACAGGCTTAAAATCATACAATGCGCATTCCTGTGCCACAGAGAATTCGCTGAGAGGTTCACAAAGGAAAGACATTTGGGGAAACCTAAGATGTTTGGAAATTAAATGAAAACACTTCTAAATAATCCTTGAGTCAGAAAAAAAAATGTTTTCTAAATACAATTTAACTTAATAAAAACAAAAACACAATATATCAGAACCTGAGGAGTACAGCTAACACCGTGCCTGCAGTCTAACATATATTAAAGTACATGTACAAAAGGGTCTCAGTTTAACAACCTACTATTCCACTTTAATAAATTAGAAATAGAAGAGCAAGCTAAGCTATTGTGACCTGATAAGAGCAACAGGTAAGGATGAGAAGGCGAGTCAATGAGACCGCAGAAAAACAACAGATAAATAGTTGCCTGCTCTTCCCAAAAATGCTCGTGAAAGCACATCCACTCTAAACATTGTTTTTATTCTTCTTGCCAATAGAACAAGACAAATTCAAATAGCTGTATGTTTCCCTGAAGCTGCCCTACTAAAAAGGTCGCATTAGTTGGTATATCCTTGAGGTATCATGTACAGTAACCTGCTGAAAATTCCTCCCCTTTCTAAGTAATTTTTGGATGCACACTAAAGAGTACGATAAATGCACACTTTCTCTCCTGAGAAACCCCAGAGTGATTTTTCATGTACTTTGACTTGAGAATTACAAGATCATCTCCTTTCTGATGTGCTCAGATGGGCTCTTTCATCATGAAATACACTGCAAGCTACTTTGGAATCTGTGACAGTGGATGGCTTCCTTTCCTGTTCCTAAGCCTTCTTCCCTTCTCCTCATCAAGCCCCACACCTGTGGTCAAAAAAAAAAAAAAAACGCACACACAAAAAAAGACTACAAATTTCTCCTCAATGTCTTCAATCTACTTTTTATTTCACTGGTGGGCTTTCCCCAGGCTCCCTCCTCATTTCCGCCCTTCTCTGTCGAGGGTGTTGAGATCGACACTGGTATTCTCACATATGTACAGCATGTTGATGGAACTGACTCCTTCATTGAGTCTTCCTCTCCCTAGACCACCTTCCTGGCTCCATTGGCGTTTTCCCTCCATTATCTCAAGTCCCTCTGGTATCCCCATAGCTAACTCTCACGTAACATAATGTTCTCCAGGTCCATCCATTTCCCTATAAATAACACCATTTTGTTCTTATTGATTGCTGAGTTGAATTCCCTTGTGGGTGTACCCCATAGTTTTGTCATCCATCCATCTGTTGATGAATACCTAGCTTAGTTCCATAACTTGGCCATTGTGAATTGTGCTGCTGTGAACATGGAAATGCATATATTACTTTCTCTCTGATTTCAGTGCCTTTGGAAAGATACCTAGGAATGGTATAGCTGAATTATGGATCCATTCTCAATTTTCTGAGGAATCTTCACAGTGATGCCCAAAGTGGCTGCACTAATTTGCAATTCCACCAACAGTGTAGCAGAGTTCCAATTTCCCCACATCCTCATCAACATTTATTGGTTTGTTTGTTTGTTACTTCTTAATGTTCAAGCTACTTTTTAAAAGAATCCCTGAAGGATTTTCTTTCTTTTTCTGATTTCCTTTTCAGGATCCATTAACTAAAAGTTTAATCATCATGTGTATCCATCCTCAAAGTTTGCCCCTCTGTCAAACATATTGCTTTACAGGCTGACCTTATTTTTTAAATACTTTTATTGGTGTGTAGATTGACTTTAAAAACATCATGAGTCTCAGCTTCTGCTCTAAAAAAGTTCTTCTGATCTGATTGGAAAAACAAGATGTTGGAAACCACAGAGAACTGAGGGCCAGATACGGGGAAATGGTCAGCATGTTGTATAAATGGAGACAAAGTTTTCAGTGCAAATCATTTCTTTGGAAAGTAATTTTGGGAGGCACTCCAGGGGACTGGGGAAGTAAGACAGAGACAGAAAGGGTCTGTCAAAGCTCAGCACTGTGGGCCTCTGCCCCGCTCCCTCCTGCCTGGGCACAGGGCTCCAGCTTTAGCTGTGGGGGTGTGGACTCCACCCTGAACAACGGGAGAGAACGCCTTCCACACAGGGCTGCAGGTGTCATCGGGAGGAGGCGGCAGCAGCAGCTGGAGTGGAGAAGGCCGGGGGATTCGGCGAGGACACTCTCTCCCAGTCAGTGAAAGCGGTGTGCACACATGGCACTGACTTTTTCTCTCAATCGAGAGAGAAGATTCACATTCCTGAGAACATGCAAAAGAAAAGACAGGAGCAAGGAGTAGAAATAGGAGCCGGTGACAGTGAAGACCAGGAAGTGGCCCTGGCCATATCGTCTGCTCTTTAATGGCAAGGTCCCTTTTTGCCTAGGGTCTTTGGATTAAAGGAATTAAGTCTCTCATTGCGTACAGATCTGATTAAACTATCACTGGAAAACCTACAAGGCTGAGGGTGTAGCTCAGTGATAGTTCACTTGCCTAGCATGGGTGAGGCCCTGGGTTTACTCCCCAGCGCGCGCGTGCGCGCCTGCACGCACCCACACACACACCCCCCCACACACACACACACACAAATGCTTGTGGTGCAAAGAGAAGCAGACAACTTGGAAAGCTAATAATAAACCCTAAATAAGCTGGGTGTGGTGATGCACACCTGTAATCCCAGTACTTGGGAGGATGAGACAGGAAAATCATAAATTCAAGGTCAGTCTCAGCAATGCAGCAAGACCTTCAGTAACTTATGGAGACCCTGTTTCAAAATAAAAAATAAAATAAAATAGGGCGGAGGCTGTTACTCAGAGGTGGAATGTCCTTGGGTTCAATCCCCTATACTGGAAGAAAAGACCTAAATAAACTCAATATGCTAGTATATACAATTTTCATTACATAGAAAAAAAACAACATTGGCTCTTATGTCAAGTGCAATGCCTACACAGTACAGGGCACATAAAACTTAATCCAAATATACAGCTGCAGGTGTTTTCAGACAGCAGCCTCCAAAGAGGCTTGTCGGTGATCATCACCTAGGACATTTCTTTAAAAACACAGATGCCTGCACACAACACCCAGATGTTTTCATTTAGAATCCCCTGGTGTCTATCCTAAGGACCTGAAATTTTCAGATCCACAGATAATCCTAACATGTACCTCGGGCCATGAACCACTGGTGGAGAAAGGAGTGAACTCCAGTCATGCATTTGTTTAATTTAATGGTGAAGGTTGCCTGGGAAAAGAGGGAGAGGAAGAGCATGTAGCTAGGAGTGCTTACTTCTGCCAGTAAATAAAAATTATATAGGGAGAAAGAAAGGAATGTAGCAACACCAAGAGAAAAATAAAAGGCTCCTCCTTCTCTTCCCATAAGACCAAAGCGAGCTTGATTATGTGCCTGCTTGTTCTGAATAGGAGTCATGGCTCCCTCTAAGCCTACATCAAACAAGCACACATTAGAAACCTCCTACAGGATCCATGGAAGCAGGCCACACACAGCACGAGTGTTAACCAAGCAGGTCACAGAGTTAAGAGAGACTCAAAGAACCAACTTTCTGTATCTTCAGCCACTCTAAGTAAGACACATAGAATTCGAAAGCAGCAAGTTGGTGGTATCCAGGATGGTGGAGGATATATCCTCTTTATGAACCAGCCACTGATGGAATGTTGAATCTTGAGCACTTTGCTGATTTAATTTATTAATGTAATTCTGGGCCAGTAGTACTCATAGGAAATGTGGGTAGGGAAAGAGAGCAGCCCTTGATTTAGTGGGCTCCAGCTATACAGAATGTTAAATAAAGAGGATTTATAAGACTCCTAATCCTTCAGGCCAGCAGCATACTGTTTAAGACAGCATTTATATGCTCCAGGAATATATATGGTAGTTATATATTTAAAAATGTAACTTAGATGCTATCTGTACCCCCTGGAAAACATCAGATTCATGAGAAATAACTGGGAATGGAAGTCTAAATGAAAATTATGTACAAGGTCTAAGATGTTAAATATTAAAGTGGATTAAATGGTATATTATAGGGGGTCTCCACAATTCTTCCCCTTTTAAAATTTTAAAAGTGGTTTTTAGGTCTCTCCAAGCCCCATAAATCTCTAAATGCTGAACAATAAAAAGTAGAAACAGATATTCAATCATCTGTAAATATTTACTGAATCTATGCAAAGTAATAGGTGCTTGAAGGGATGGGTGTAGATGTAGGAAAATACTTAACCTTTGCCTTCAACGATCCTGTAATCTAATGTGAAATGTCAGTGACATATCACATACACAATAGCAACAAGTGAAAGATAATATAGACTATATTTCTTCCATCTAAGATATTGCTAATTATAGCCCACATTGATTCCTACTTAGGAGGCTGAGACAGGAGGATCACAGGTTCAAAGTCAGTCTAATAACTTACTGAGACACTGGTTCAAAATTAAAAGTAAAAAGAGCTGGGTGGCCGGGTGTGGTGGCACACACTTGTAATCCCCGCGCTTGGGAGGCAGAGCCGGAGGATTGCGCAGGTTTGAAGCCAGCCTCGCTGGCTTAAGAGACCCTGTTTCCAAATTTAAAAAAAAAAAAAGTCTGGGAGTGTAGCCCGGAGTTAAAAGGGTTTCCAGGAACCCCAGTACCACCAAAAAAGAAAAAAAAGAGCTGGGTGTAGCTCAGTAGTAGAATGCCCCTAGATTCAGTCCCTAGTACCAATACAAATGAATAATAATAATTTATTAGGGGGGAAGCAGCCTATTAAATATTCCTATTATGAGCTGCACCTAATTTCAAAAATATTCAATTATGAAAAACATGTATGTCATAATCAATGAAATACTGGAGTTAAGGAACACACTACATAATCTACCCTACAATTCCAGTGGAAAGAGAAATTAGAATGAGGGGAATGACTGTTTGCCCCTTCAATGTCTAGTTTGTTTGGGTCCCTCTCAAATGCCGGGTGTTTCCTGGGACTGTCATCTTGTTATGTGAAACACAGGCTCCTCCAGTACATTAGAAGCTTCCCAGGGCAGCAGAGGCAGCGTTTCACACTAGTGCTTGTCAAACTGAGCTGCAAATGAGACTCACCTGGGAGATTCCTGAAGCGCAATACCCAGGCCACACTCCAACTAGACCAGAACCTCTGGGAGCCTGTGCAGAGAAGCTCAGTATTTCCTAAAGCTTCCTGAGTGATCCCAATATGAAATCAAGGTTGAGACCCAATATGGAACACACTTTCTCTTCTCCCCAATCTCTAGCCGTATATCTCGATGAATGCTTTGGGACATTGCTATTTTTGAGGCCTTCTGTACAGTTTTAATTATCCCATCTCTCACTTTGAACTTCCTAATTAAGACAATTGCACACACGAGAGACAATAACCAAATGGAAATAGGGCACCTATTTCTAAAAAGCAGAACAGATGCCCTGTGGCCTTTCACGAAAGACTCGTACCTCAAAGCTCAGTGAGAAATTTCAGCATAGGTCTTGGGAACTAGGTGGCCCTTGTTCTGATTTTTCTATTGCTGTGTGATAAACGACCACAGGTTTAGAGTCTTAAGCCTGAAACTATCAATTATTTCACTCAGTAATGTGGGATTTGGGTAGAGCCCAGTGCAAGGACAGTACATCTCAATTCCATACTACTTTAGCTGGGATAAAAAAAACACTTTTGGGGTTGGTTCAATCGTGTGTGTTGAGCTAGGGTTAGTAACTGGCTGGGAGCTCAGCCCACACTGTTGGTCTGGAGACTGGGTCCTCTCCCTGCAAGCCTCTCCTGGGGATGCTTGAGAATGGATGGCAGTGGGTTTCAAGAGTGAGTGTTCTAAGCAGTTGGGAGTTGTAGCTGGCGACTTCTTAAGGCATGGGCCTAGAAATAATCACTAGCCTGTTCCATGGGTTAAACAATTAGACTTTGAGTTGTCAAATTAACCACTCTCCAAATTGATGGTGGTTCTCAAAAAGGGGGTAGGAGAATGTGATCATCCAAGAAAGAGGGCAGGATAATCCCTTTCCTAATTTTCCAGGAGTAAACAGAATACAGTCAGAGAAATGTCAAGAAGATCTTGAAGATGGTTCAGGCAGAGACGATTAACAAGATTAACTGCTAGGAACACGGTAGAAGAGGGGAAAGGACACGAAGCCTGACATAATCATATCATGGGTGGATTAGCCCCAAACAAATGTGTGTTCAAGGGGTGCGATGCCCAGGTACTGTGTCACAGAGAAGGCTGGAGGCCCAGTGAAGACAAAGACGATTGCTTGACCAACAATTACCTTATGCCCAAGGGCCTGGCAGAAGAACTTAACATAGAAGATTCATAGGGAAAAAGAAAGAAGGAATGAAATAAAGGAGGGAGGGAGGAAAGAGAGGAGGAAGGAAAGAAGGGAGGGAGGGAGGGAGGGAAGGAGGGAGGAGAGAGACAGGGAAAGGAAAGAAATCCTAAGGCAAGTTAAATTTAAAGTCATAAATCAGAAACAGGAAAAATATTAAAAATTAAAAGCTTCCATGACTCCTAAATCAAATTCAAAAAGAATTATGGAGTACTCTTCAAATTCTAAAAGAAGCTGTAGAGTACTGTTTTGCAGTTCACAGAATAGCCCATGTCCAGAGCCAATGTATCAGAGAACTCCTAAATAATTTCACTGTGTCCTTATTTCCCATAGGATATAACTGATCACCATGAATTCCCATCCTTCAGTCTTTATTATTCTTGTAATTATCAAATGAGCTCATAGCTTTCAGGTTTACTTGTATTTCTGCCTTTTTCACTTTTTTTTTAATTTATTGCCACAGATTGTAAGTACTTTTCCCCTCTAAAGACCACAACTCTCCACGATGGGTCTGAAAGGCCTATTTCATCATCATTAATGTCAGCCAGACTCTCAGATGCAAAGAGAAATTAAAACTGGTCTTGTCAGACAACACCCCACAGAAAGACCGCCAAGTACAGCAGCGAGGGGCGTGTGCAGACAGTTCCGAAGATGAGTACTGGTGTGCCACTGACCAGCGGACCTCGGGAAGCTACTTACGCTCCTCAGAGTTACATCTTATTCACTGGACCTAGGGTATTATCTAGTCCACCAGATTATCATCAAAAATAGCATAATTATTAACCAGGTATAGTGGCAAACACCTGTAATCCCAGTACTTGGGAGGGTGAGGAAGGAGAATCACGGGTTTGATGCCAGCCTCGGCAACTTAGTTAGACCCTGTTTGTAAATTACAAATAAAAACGACTGGGGATGTAGCCCAGAAGTAGAATGCCCTTGGATTCAGTCCCCAGTGCCACAATAAACAATAGAGTTGTTTTTTGTTTGTTTTTTGTGGTACTGGGGATGGAACCCAGGGGCATTCTACCTTCCAGCTACACCCTCAGACCTTTTTTTTTTTATTCTTTAGTTTGAAATAGGGTCTCATTGAGTTGCAGAGGACCTCACTAAGTAGCTGAGGCTGTCTGTGAACCATAATCCTCCTGTCTCAGCCTCCCAAATACTGGATTACAAGTGTGTGCCACCATGCCCGGCTTATAATACAGTTTTTATAAAGCACTTTACTATAGTTATAACAGTCCAAAAGGAATTATTATATGCATTCTAGAATCCAAAATTCACTTTAAAAGTGGTTTCTGCTGGGTTTGGTGGGCCATGCTTGTTATCCCAGCACTTGGGAGGCGGAGACAGGAGGATTGTAGGTTTGAGGCCAGCCTCAGCAATTTAGCAAGACCCTGTTTCAAAATTAAAAAAAAAAAAAATAGAACTGGAGGTGTAGCTTAGAGGTAGAATGCCCTGAGTTCAATCTCCAGGACCAATAAATAGATAAACAAATGTGGTTTCTTAGAGTTGTCTTGGAGATAAAATTCATATAGTGGGCATTATGCTTAAGAGTTCAGAGGCCAGGCTCTGAACCAGATAACTTGGTTCAGATTTGAGCCCTGCCACTCCCTGCCTGGGTGTCTTTGGATAATGTTTCATATCTTTGAGACTATTTTTCTTACTTTTATAATGCAAGTAATACAGGTAATACCATATGCTGAGATTATTTAATTATAAAACACACACTTTTACACTTTGCCAGGACTAGAAGAATAAGGATGGGGTAATATCAAGAGTCTTGAAGGCACCTAGTACACAGTATCTTCCTAAAAACTGACAGCTAATATTATCATCAGACATTAATAACAGAAAACTCCATCCTTTCCCTTCTCTACATCTCCCAATATAAGTTAAATTTTTCTTTTGGTGATGACAAACAGAAGGAAGGAAAACTGAACTATAAATGGTAATTTTAACAAAGCAAATGAGGGCTGGGCGTGGTGGCGCACACTTGTAATCCCAGCACTCGGGAGGCTGAGACTGGAGGATTGCTGTTTGTGGACAGCTTCAGCTACTTAGTGAGGCCCTTTGCAATTCAGTGAGACCCTGTTTCAAAAAATAAAAGGACTAAAAAAAAAAAAAAAGGTTTGGGGGTGTAGCTTGGAGGTAGAATGCCCGTGAGTTCTATCCCCAGTACCTAAAAAAAAAAAAAAAAAAAAAAGCAAATGAAGCATTTTTTATTTTTATTTTTATGTGGAACATATTGAAAATGGCATATATTCAGACTGTGCGTGGTGCCCTCCCACCCCGCCCAAAGTGAGTGTCCAGGTTAACCATGCTACATTCATACTTTTACACATACTCAGATGTAGCTCCTCCATTAATCAACCTCAGGCTTTTTTCCCTCCTTCCATTCTAGCTTTGCTGAGGCTTTTTTTTTTTTGAGGGTCTGGGGATGGAACCCAGGGGCATTTGACCTCCGAGCTACACCCCCTGCCCTATTTTTTATCCTTTATTTTGAAACCAAGTCTTACTGAGTGGCTGAGGCTGTCCGCGAACCAAGATCCTCCGGTCTCAGCCTCCCAAATGCTGGGATTACAAGCATGCGCCACCACGCCTGGCTGCTGAGGCATTTTTAAGGTTTAAAAGTACTTAACAAAAGAGGATATGCAAAAGATAGATAATATGTGTAAGTATGCATATATTAAATATAAGTACTTGAACACATATATAAACCTTGGAGCCAGATAAGTATACAGCTGGCACTTTGTATTTGTGGATTCTATATTTATAGATTAAATCAAAAAATAGATCAAGATATTTAGGGAGGAAAATGCGTCTTTACTGAACATGTACAGACTTTTTTCCATTATTCCCTAAACAATACAGCATAACAAAAACTTACATAGTATTTATACTGTATGAGATATATGTAATCTGGAGATGATTTAAGGTCTGTAAGAAGATGTGTATAGGTTATATACAAATACTGTGCTATTTTACATAAAGGATTTGGGCATCTGAGGATTTTTATATTTGTAGGGAGGTCCTAGAAACCAGTTCCCCGTGAACACTAAGAGATGAATATGTTTGTGGAGTGTGTGTGTGTGTGTGTGTGTGTGTGTGTGTAAAGACATTCAGATTGACCAGTCATTGGGAAACACAAATTAAAACCACAATGAGATACCACAGCATAACCAATAGGATGTCTTGGCAAAAAAATGAACCAATCAAAAGTCTCCCTCCCTGCCAATGAGAAGCACATCGGTAGCGTCACATTGGGAAACTGTTTGGAAGTGCGCACATCCTATGCATGATCTACCATCAGTAAACTCTGCCTCTAAATGTATATCCAAAAGAAATGCTTGAATGTACTCAAAAAAGTATGTACAAAAGTACCCTTAGCAGCACTATGCAAAATAGGACTAAGCTGGAAAGTACACAGATGCTCATGATCTATAAGATTTCCACCAAATGGAAAACTAGAAAGCAACTTACCACTACAAACAACAATGGACGAATCTTACAACTTAATGTTGAGGGGGAATATCCAGAAACAAAAGGAAATATACAGTAGGATTTCATACCTATGAAGTTCAAAGATAGATTATATTAGCCTATGAAGGTACCAAGCAGATGAACCCAGCCTAAAGTAATCTATGAGATTAGCAAACAAATGAACCCAGACTAAAGTAACCTATGAGATTATCAAACAGATGAACCCAGGCTAAAGTAAACTATGAGCTTGTCTATCCAGATGAACCCAGTTCTCCAATTAATAGTTTTTCTCATCTTTAAATTCTGTTCCCAAAGCCCCAGGTCATAGAAGAGTGGTTGAAAATGCCGAGCCTTAAAAATATAAGCAGATGTACAGGGGAAAAACTTAAAAATTTCTAAATTCTATATTTGAGCAAAGAGCAATTCTGGTTAGCATGGCACACACTGAATAGGAGTTTAGATTAATCACCAGCATAATCTTACAGACTAGAGGAAATAAAAACTAGAGGTAAAAATAAGAGGAAAGAAGAAATGGTGAAAAATAAGCAGAGGGAGGGGGAATAAAAAATAGGGAGGATGGGGAAGAAAACGTAAAGAGAAAAAATAGGAAGGGAGGAACAGTAAGAGATTGGGGGAGATATTAGGCTTGGTGGCACACGCCTGAAATCTGAGTACTTGGGAAACGGACAAGAGGATAGGAGGTTCGAGGACAGGATAGGAGGTTCAATAATGTGGTGAGACCGTCAGCAACCTAGTAAGACCCAGTTTCAAAACAACAACCAAAAAACAAAGGGCTGAGGGTGTAGCTCAGAGGTAGAATGCTCCTGGGTTCAATTCCTAGTATCATACACACAAAGACAAAGACAAGGACGAGGATGAGGAAGAGGAAGAGGAGGAATAGGGGAAAGGCAATCAATATCCAAATCCAGAATCTCTAGCCCATTCACAGAACCACCACATGAGATCCGGGTGCAGCAACTCTTGATCCAGAAACCCAGGAACTAAAGGACCAGGTTATCTGCCTTCCGACACATTCAATATGTGGCAGTTAAACAAAAGCAAGGTAATCACAACTCTTCATCCAGAAATGAACTCTTACATTTAGAAGGGACACAGATGAGAGGCTCTCCGCAGTCTCTGGTCCACTGTAATCCCGCAATCCTCTGTGAAGATGCTGCAGCGAAGACCTCGGGCTGGGAACGTGCCTCCATTTGTCTCTGGTTCTGCAACCTCTGAGTAGCTCATCTGTCCATTGTTCTCCCCAGACTTCAGCCCCAGCCTCTTCAAGAACCATCTTTTTCTATTAAATTTATTGGTTCCACCTGAAGAGAGCATTAAAACCTAAGCCCTCCTTGTGGACTGATGTCCAACACTTGAGAATCATCTCTTTGTAGCTTTGGTTGACTAATGCACCTAAAATAACAATGGTTTAAGCAACACAGAAATGTTCTCTCTTCTCTCTCCTTCTCTCTCTCTCTCTCCCCCATAGCAGTCACAAAGCAGATAGTTTAGAGATGGTAATGCTAATTAAACCTTACTGTTTTATTCATTTATATTTCTACGAACATGTTATTTGATTACAGTCATGTCTCATGTGTCAAATTGTAAGAAAAGGAGAATACCCAGTTTTTTTAAACACCTTCCCAGAAGTTAAATAAATCACTACAGATCAAAGGCTATTGGCCAGAATGTAATCACATGACCACACCTATCTTCAAGAGAGACTAGGTTGCCGGAGCCAGCTGGCAAAAGTACGAGTTCTGAAGAGAAGCGTGAGGATGAAGAATTTAACTCTAAGAATTTGATTCTCAGAATATTTAATTTATTTTAACATGGAGGGGGCCTCCAACCTACTATCTCTACTGGCCGACCCCTGCTCCTGGGTCAATATCTCTACTGGTCGACGACTACTCCTGGGTCAGTATTCTCAATTGTGCCGACGCTAGGTTTGTTTTTTCCAGAGGTATTTATACAGTTACAGGTCAATCAATAGCCGCATGCTACCACCACCGGAATACAATAAAGACCAATCCAAAGCACATATATTACAGACAGGTTAATCAGTACCCTCATGCCATCACCATCTGATCTTCTCCCAGACCTTTTACTCTGAACTTTCCATGACCCCAAACCTTGTTGACTCTGGGCGAAAGACAGTCAGCTGGGTCAGAAACATTAATCTAAGGGAAAGCCTTAATGGCTCCCCACACTAGGTATATGGTTTTTATTCTAGGTAGACAGGTGCCCAACCAAAACTCAAGGTTTCTACTATGGGGGAGGGCATGACAGATGCTTGCAATGTACCACTAGCGATGTATGTCATAAGCCCACATGCAACTCTACCTACTTGAACTCTCAGATCAGAAACTCAACTGTCACCGGATTGCCATTCAGCATACACCTTGATTCTGTCTTCTCGGCTTCCATTGATACCAGCAAGAGGGCAGTGACCTAGAGAATTCTTTTTTTTTTTTTTTTTTTTTTTTTTTTTTTTTTTTTTGCGGGTCTGGGGATGGAACCCAGAGGCATTTGACTTCTGAGTTACACCCTCAGCCTTGTTTTTTATTCTTTATTTTAAAACAGGGTCTCACTAAGTAGCTGAGGCTGTCCGCAAACTGTGATCCTACGCTCTCAGCCTCCAAATGCTGGGATTACAAGTGTGCGCCACAACGCCTGGCTCCTAGAGAAATTTTACAAAGTAGGTGAGACTTAGGTTAAGCTTTCAGACAGGGAGGTGGAAAGGAAGAAAAAAAATCCTTCCATGTTGGAGATCATTGGAGCCAAGTCCTAGAGGCTTGCCTAGAATTCTGAGGCAGAGATGTATATGCAGGAAATATAATAGGACTTCCTCTTAGGACCGGTACTTGTGATGGAATGAAGACAGGTCAAACAGAGAAGTTGGATCTCAGTACAATTGCCAAGTAGGAGTCAGCTGATCCTCCTGGAAACTGTGATGCAGAGTAGCCCTTCAGAGTTACCCCAGCTGAGCCAAAAGGTCAGGTTACTGGTCAGGCTATTCCTTCTAAAACCAGTCACTGAGAGCAGGCCTTTCTCAAGAAGGGGACATGAAGCGGGCGTGGTGGCGCACGCTTGTAATCCCTGTGCTTGGGAGGCAGAGACAGGAGGATTGCGCAGGTTCTAAGCCAGCCTTGCTGGCTTAAGAGACCCTGTTTCCAAATAAAAAAGTATAAAAATAGGTCTGGGAGTGTAGCCTGGAGGTAGAAAGGTTTCCAGGAACCCAGTACCACCAAAAAACGAAAAGAAGAAGGGGACATGATCTGGGCTGAGGAAGATCCTTTCAACTGAGGGCAACCCCTGACTCCGTCATGAGTAATCAGCTTCTAATACCAAAGAGACTCCTGAGAGAGGATTTGGACGGCACACCACATCACTCTCTACAAGGTAAGCAAAAACACCACCCATTCAATTATCTTTAAGGAGATCAATTTGGCCTGAGGAAAAAAAAAAAAAAAAAAAAAGTGCCAAGTAATGGTAACAAACAAGGGGATTTAAGGAGTTCTTCCTAAACCTCCCACTATCTACAAAATAAAGTTCTAACTCTTAACCTAACAGCCAGGATTCTTCAGAGTCAAGCTCCCACCTGACTTTTCAGTCAAGTTTCCTTTGATTCATCTTCATACATTCTGCAGATGGATGAAAATAATCTGAAATTTTAAAAACATGATCTGGATCGGTGATCTGTACATGTATGTCCACACAAGGTTTTTTTTTTTTACCCCAATATGATGTATGAATATAATGCACCAATAAAAAATTTTTTTTTAAATATGATCTGGGGAATCTTTTAGAGTTAATCAACTTAAGATCATTATCCCCCAGCTTTAATGTCTCTATTTCTTATTAAGATGTTAGGCCCAGTACTAAATAATAGTCTTTAAAGCGTTGCTTTAGTATGATCATTTCTCCATATTGATGACTGCAAGGGTCTGCAGAAAGAATCTGGATGCTTCTCTGCTCCACATTCAGCAGAGTCCCTATCAAGTCTTCAGGAAGGATAAACTGATACATAGCTCTGTAGTACTGATTCTCCGAAGAGCATGATTTTGCCCCTTAGGAGATGTCTGCTCATGTCTCAGTATCACTGATGAGGAAAAAGGGAAAGCTAGGGCTACCCAATTAGTGATCAGAGGTCAGAGATGTCACTAAACATCCCACAACAGCTCCACCTCCACCACCACCCAGTAAAGAATCATCTGTCCCGACACATTGATAAAGCCTGTGCTTAAGTTTGGCCTACAAGGACCAGAAATGACCCAAAAGAAATATGGGGCTAGAAGGTTGGAAAAACAGCTCTTATCACTAAAGGGAGGGATGTGATATGCTTTTGGAAGAGACCCAGAAGAAGGAAAGGGCAGGACAGCACCTGCCTCCGTTTTTCCAGCCCCCACACTCTACCCACGCTCTGTTCCATATGTCCCCACAAGCCACCAGGTCCTGTAGGAGTGGTACTCAGGGGCCAGATGGCCTCGCCTCTCACCCTCTGCCTGTCCACTCTGCGTTGACTCAAACACAAATAATCCCAATTACCATGACTATTTTTTGCTTGAGGACATATATTTTTTATTAGCCCAGGTATCCTTACCAAATCAAAATAAGAAAAGAAAAGGAAAAGGAAAAAGGAAAAAGAAATAAAAACGTGTGGGAAAAAATCCCAAACTGTAAGTCCTTGGCAGCGAGCACCTCGATTTCATGTCAGGAAGCCTGGACTTGGCCCGGAGGCTTCCATGCACTGGAGCGTGCCATCAAAATAACTAGGTCAATTTCCAGCTTCTTCTTGGAAGGTTTCTGCTTCTTCTCTCCCCTTCCTGCTGGGCCCTCTGCCTGTCTCTGCCAACTACCTTCATTTCGAATGACTGGCTCTCTCAGCCTCTGTCTCAAAGTCCAAAGGCCCCTGGGATCGAACAAATTGCCCAGCCACCTTGAATCAAAGAATTGGGCATCTGTAATTGTGATATCTACAGGGTTCCAGCACTTGCTGACCTGGTGGAGAATAAAATTCTATGAAACACCTGCTGGCATTTGGGGCTTTGTCTCTCGGCCATACCAGAGCATGCCATCGTGCCCTAGGAAACACTCAGATTCACGATGTGCCTAGGGACAGAGTTTCAGGCTTTTGTCAGTGGGGAAGACAAGATTTATCAGGCACACACAAAAAATCAAACAGAAAGACCAAAAATAAGTCCGAACAATCAGCTGCTAGAAATCCAAAAGCCCTAAGGGGGAAAACAGATGTCAGGAAAGATTCTTTTCAACCAAGCCTGCCCATAACATGGCACCCAAACTGTGGATAAAAATGAGGTACAAATGAAAACATCAGTATAGCAGAACTGGTAGTTCTTTATTTTTTATACATCTCTTTCTATCTCTGAACACCAACCCATCCAAAAGATAGGACTTAATTTTATTCTTCTTGTAGAGCCCCAGTAGAATGTCTCACACATAGTAGGGGCCTAATAGAATCATTAATTCTTCAACTTTTTCCCACACTCTTTAAAAAAAAAAAAACACTGGAAAACATTCCCCAATTGCACCTGCCTCCCACTGCTCAGCACTCCAGGATCCCAGGGCCACAGCCATTGCACTTAGAAAAAGCAGTGCTTGTTCAAAGCTGGCTCTTCCCCATTTGGGAGCCATCTGTTTTATATTGACCTGTTACCACTCAGACATTCCATTCTATTACACATCATGTGGGGTTTGCGTTCTAATAAATAAAAAGCCCAAGTTCATTTTTAAGACAATCTCTATCATATTGTCTTACTCATCCATTGACACTACAAGTTGCTGAATTCAGCTATGCCTCCCATAGTGTCTTACTTATAGTTGACACTTATAAGTACCTGTTGAATAAATCCTGGCTATAGTAAAGAACCCTTTACTAATATGATATAAGGGAGTTAGTTTATGTATATCTTTAGGATACAACATTTATAAGTCAAACAAGCACCTGATGACTCTCACACAAATTCTTCTCAAGGAGACAAATAAGAAAAATTAAGGTATAAACCATACTGCTAATCATAATCCCACCATCATCAACAACTGTTTCTGGAATTATTATAAAATAAATATTTAGTGCTCATTGAAGGATTCCACTGTGGATTTCCTAGAAGAGGAGAAAATGAAATTAAAAAATATCTCACTTTGACATACTGTCTTTTTTTTCATAGTTCTTTTTTATGGATTTTTATTAGTGCATTGTATTTATACATCATAATGGGGTAAAAAAAAAAAACTTGTGTAGACATAAATGCACACATCACCCAGCCAGCCCCTACCCAGCGGGTCTGGGGGTGGGACCCAGGGGCATTTGACCTCCGAGCTAAACCCCCTGCCCTATTTTTTTTATTCTTTATTTTGAAACAGGGTCTCACTGAGTTGCAGAGGGCCTCACTAAGTAGCTGAGGCTGTCCGCAAACCGCGATCCTCCAGTCTCAGCCTCCTGAATGCTGGGATTATAAGCGTGCGCCACCGTGCCTGGCTGACATACTGACTTTCAAGGATAACTTTTTGAATAAATGAACTTTTAAATTTTATTAGTAGAAATGAACATATGACAAAAACTGAAGAAGGTATTTCAAAGGTCTAGAAGATGGGAGAATGATAGAGAATCAAAAAAGCAAGACATGCCTGGGACTGGACCACTGAGGGAGAGAAAATGAGCAAGAACGTAATGCCAGAGACCAGGCAGCTGAGCCTCACAAGGTATGTCCATCACATAGGAGAGGTGGACGAGTCGCTCTCGACACTTCCGTCATTCCACAAAGGTTTGGACCACAAAGCTATTAGCAGATCCTGCTCTGTGCTCTTCTCCTATTCCTTCCTGTACTCCAAAAGCATCTGCTATGAAGTCAGACTGGACTAGAGAATGTGATCGTGACTTAGACAAGAATCCTGAAGGAAACTGAAAGTTTACACAATATGAAAATTTACTTGAAAACTGCTACTATAAGCCTGCAGTGAAAGCTTTAAGACCTAAATTTTTGGAGTTTGTTTTTCATACTAGAGATTGGACTTATGCGCAAAAGAGTGCCAAGCTACATTTCCAGACTTATTTTTTTTTTTAAAGAGCATCTCAAAGTTGCTGAGGCTGGCTTGTGGAATCTTCAATCCTCCTGTCTCATCCTCTCAAGTACTAAATTTTAAAAAGATATATGATAAGTCAGGCGTGGTACTGCACACCTGTAAACTTAGTACTTGGGAAGCTGAGACAGGAGGATAGACGGTTCATGTAGCCAGACTCAGCAATTCAGCAAGGCTCTCAGCAATGTATGAGACCCTGTTTACAAATAAAGAATAAAATAGGACTGGGGGTGTAACTCGAAGGGAGAATGCCCCTGGATTCAATCCTCAGCACCATAAAAATTAAAACTTAGAATTGAAATATGTTATGATTATAGTGAGAAATTGTTAATAATAAAACATCATTTCCTCAAGACAACTCTAATAGAATATATATATGTATATATTATATATATATATGTATATATATACACATAAAGTTTTGTGTGTGTGTGTGTGTGTGTGGTACTGAGGTTCCTGGAAACCCTTCTACCTCTGGGCTACACTCCCAGAAACCTATTTTTTATATTTTTATTTGGAAACAGGGTCTCTTCAGCCAGCGTGGTTGGCTTCGAACCTGCGTGATCCTCCTTGTCTCTGCCTCCCAAGCACGGGGATTACAAGCGTGCGCCACCATGCCCGGCGTCTAATAGAATATTTGAATAGTTATATGATACTAAACAAGAACAAGTAAAAACAATAGATAAATAAAACATTTATTGGTTTATATGTAATCTCACAAATAAATGCCTAAAGTATAACTTCCTATGATAATCTAACTTTGTTAATATTTTTATAAACAGGTTTCTACCTGTTTATAATGCTCATAATAGTTTTGTTTGTTTTCTCTTGCAATCATATTAAAATTTTTATATAATCAAACATTTTCCAAAAACCTAAATCTTAAAATACAATATATTTTATTGATTTAAGTGCAATATATGTAGCCATGCATGATGATGCGTGCCTACAACAGGCAGATTGCATGTTTGAAGCTAGTCTCAGCAACTTAGCAAGGCTCTCTTTCAAAATAAATTAATAGGGCTGAGAGTATGGCTGAGAGGTACAATGACAATGAGTTCAATCCCCACTTCCAAAAGAAAGTAATATATGTTAATTATACAATGTTTAAAAACTTATCAAAGAAAAATAGAACAAAATTTTGTATTTTCAAAGGACTAATTCCTGTTGATGCTCAGATGTAAATATTCATTACATGTAAACATCTCATTATATAATGTTTTACATCAAATAATGGCTATGTATTGTTTCATAACAGGCAACTGTTATGAAATACCAAGTGTATCTATGCAAGCACTTACTCTTGTTATATACTTAGGTTTATAATCCATTCTGATATTTGTAAATGTTACCATTATTCTTTGATTGATAGTCCCAGTCTTATTAACGGCCACCTTAACATCTCACATGTAAAGCCACTATTTTGTTCTAATAATTACAGCAGTGTAATGGAGTGTTCTGCATGAGTCGTTGTCCTGAGTATTTTATGTTCATTCTTTTATTGAAGCCTGCTTGTGACAACTATACAAAAACTATTTCACCTCCAATTTTACGATGAAGAAGTTCAGCATGGGGCATTCATTCAACTTTTCCCAAGTCACAAGATCGGTAAGAACAAAACCAGGTGTATAACCTGTTGGAGCAAACACCAGACTGATTTGACCATTCTGTCTCCTCAGTATGCCAGACAGTGGATAATAAATATTTATTTTGTTCTACACTTCTTTGAGTGTTTTATTTTTTATCGATGCATTGTAATCATACAACTTGTTGACGTTCAGGGTGTTAGAGGCACTCTTGCACACGGCCCTCACTGAGCCTCCCCCAGGTCCCACCCCATCCCCTCCTCCTCCCTCCTTCACTGCTCAGCACAGTGATTGGCCTTGATAAGTTCCTTTATGACATCATGTCCACTGAAGGTTTCCCTCTTCCTCCTCCCATCTCCCTCAGTTAGTTTGCCTTCCTCACTCATCTGAGGTTTCTCCTCCCTTGTCTGGAGTCCCTCTTTTGTCCCAATTTCTCCCTAGCTTCCGCAGATTAGGGAGATCATTCGATTTCTTATTTTTTGTGACTGACTAATCTCACTTAGCATAATGTCCTTCAGTTCCATCCACTTCCCTGTGAATGACATAATTTTGTTCTTTATGGCTGAGTTGAATTCCATTGCGTATACATCTCACAGTTTTGTAATCCATTCATCTGTTGATGGACATCTCAGCTGGTTCCATAGTTTGGCAATTGTGAATTGTGTAGCTATAAACACAGGTATGCATGCATTACTCTGGTAGTTTGGTTTCTATTCTTTTGGGTAGATACCCAGGAGTGGTGCAGCTGGGTCCCATTCTGAGGATCTTCCACACTTTTCCAAAGTGGTTACACTAATTTGCAATCCCACCAACAGTATCTCAGAGTTCCTATTTCTCCATATTCTCACCAGCATTTGTTATTGTTTGTGTTTTTAATGATTGCCATTTAGGGTTAGGTGAAATCTCAAGGTAGTTTTGATTTGCATCTCTCTGGTTGCTAATTATGTTGGGCATTTTTATACATTTATTGGCCATTTATATTTCTTCTTCTGTGAAGTGTCTATTTAGTTCACTTGTCCATTTTTTTGATTGGGTTATTTTTTTATGGTGAGTTTCCTGAGTTCTCTGTATATTCTAGATATTAGTCCTGATGCAGGACTAATATCTCTCATTCTGTAGGCTCAGTGTTGAGGCTCTTGATGGTGCCCTTTGTTCAGTTCTCTGAGCAGCCCTTAGAAGTATTATTATCCCCACTTAGAAATAAGAAAACTGAAGCTTAATGTCATTCATTTAAGTAATGATGCTGAGGAAGTGAAATAAGCAAGTGACTAACAGAATTCTACAAGTGTGCTTTTTTTAACCATTGACAAATGCGCTTTTTTAACCATTTTATACTTTGCTCATTTTTTAAATGACAAAACTGACATTTCGTCAATGATTGTTTTTGCTTTATTCTTTAGACTTTCTTGTTTTCTTTTTTCCTCTTTTGTTATTTTTTCTTTGTGCTTCTGTATACCTATAAGTAAAAGGTATATATCCTGTTTTAATAATAGTTAACCATTTTTTTTTACTAATGGTTAACCCATTTTTTTTTCTCAAAATTATCCTTGGACCTACATTCTCTAACTTCTCAAAATCAAAAGTAAAGGAGCATCTTTTTAATTTCTCCAATTATAAGTCATACAGTATGCTGTTTACTCCCCCAATCACTTTTTAATCTTTAATTTGATAATCTAGCAATAAGCTCTAGAGTATTATTGATATTATTGTTGCACTATTATTTACTAACTTTTCTGTGTGCTTGTGGTACTATGGATTAAAGCCAGGGACATTCTACCTCCAAGCCACACCACAGTACATTTTTTTTTTTTTTGGTGGTACTGGGGTTCCTGGAAGCCCTTCTGTCTCTGGGCTACACTCCCAGACCTTCTTTTTTATATTTTTGAAACAGGGTCTCTTACGCCAGCGCGTCTGGCTTCGAACCTGCGTGATCCTCCTGTCTCTGCCTCCCAAGCGCAGGGATTACAAAGCGTGTGCCACCACGCCCGGCTAATTTTTTGTTTTGAAACAGGGTCTCTCTAGGTTGCTGAGGCTGGTCTTGAACCTGCAATGCTCTTGTCTCAGCCTCCCAAGTACTATAATTACAGGCATGTGCCACCACACCCGGCTTTATTATTTACTAATTTATGCTTAAATATATAATAAACATGTAAAAGATTAAGTTTATTAAACTAAGGCTTATTTATTGTTTTGACCTTGTGCCATAGCTTCAAAAAAATGAACACAGCCAGGCATGGTAGCACATGCTTGTAATCCCAGTACGTAGGAGGCTGAGACAGAGGATCACAGGTTCAGAGCCAGCCTCTGCAGTTTAGTGAGGCTCTCAACAACTTAGTGAGACCCTGTTTCCAAATAAAAATATTAAATAGGCCTGAGGGTGTAGCCCAGAGGTAGACCTCTGGTTTTCTTTCTCAGTACCACAAAACACACACACACACACACACACACACACACACACACACACAAGGATTCAGTTATGTTAAAAGGCTTGCAGAAGTTATTCAGCTGTATCTTGCTAAACTAATATCAGCTACACAGAAGTCATCTTTTACATACCCTGAACCATGCTCAAGTTCTCCTCTTCATCTTCTGAGTGACCGTCCTGTTACAACTCCAGTTTTGAGACCACCTTTTTTTTTATATCAGTGTCAGTTTATTCTCTCCCTGGCTTGATGCTTATAGAAGACTGTTTTCCTTTCTCGTGGAGTTCAGTATCTCTTCCCTGCATTAAGTTTGAATAGGGGCATCTTTTCAAATATTTTTCCAGGACTATAATGGAATCTTTTAATAGGCCTACTGGCCTTTTTAAGCTCATTTATTATATTTATGCTTATTTCTTTTGTTCTAACATCCCTCTCATGAACACAAATTATCCATTTCTTGAAGCCTTATTCTCTGTCTTCTGTTTATATGATCTTCTTCCTAATCATTTTTCTCAATTTAGCTTTTATTTCTACATTCTGCGAGAGTAAGCTGGCATTGATTTGATTTTCTATAATGCTAAATCATCATTTTTGGCTTCCAATGTAGACTTTAATTCTACTATTTAATTTTTAATGTTCTCGAAATCTTTTTAGATATGATTCATCTCCCCTTTCATTTCACCCTCTTATCTTGTCCTCAGAGCCTTTGCCCCTTTGTAATTCTAACCCTCTTTTAAATTTTATTCCATAAGGGTCTTAACTTCTTGCGGACTATTGAGAATATTAATTTCTTTATAGTTTGTTCTAAATCTCACAGTAGATACTGTGTGTGTGTGTGTGTGTGTGTGTGTGTGTTATTGGGGGTTAAAATAAAGGGGCATTTTATCTCTGAGCTACACTCCCAGCCCTATTTTATTTTTGTTTGAAACACTCTTGCAATCCTGCTACCTCGGCCTCCCAAGGGATCGTAGGCCTGTGCCACCACACCTGGCTTTGGAGCCTCTTCTCTTCCCTTATCCTGGGGCATTTTCCCATTTACTTCTTGTTGTTTGTAAGTGTTATTCCCCCTCTTTCTTCATCTTTGGTGAGGAAATGCTACTTTCTCTTTGTCCACTGAAGTAGTGATCAAATTCCAACCTGTTTGAAAGTTTCTTTCTTTTTTCTTTTTTTTTCTGGTGGTGCTGGAGATTGAACCCAGGAGCATTCTACCTCCAAGCTACACCCCCAGCCCTTTTTATTTTTTATTAAGAGAGTCTCACTAGGTTACTGAGGCTGGTCTCTGTCTGCCATCCTCCTATCTCAGCCTCCCAATTACTGCAAGTTTCTTCTTACCACTGTCCCGCCTCTGCTCTACTGAACGAACCTTCCTCTCTTTCACATCTTTGTTTCTTGGTTCTTGGAATTCATGCAGGAAAGTTACCACTTACAGAAGGGACTGCTGAAACCTTTCATCTTGGCCGGGCATGGTGGTGGCACACACTTGTAATCCCTGTGCTTGGGAGGCTGAGACAGGAGTATGGCACAGGTTCGAAGCCAGCCTCAGCTACTGAGTGAGGCTCTCAGCAACTTAGTGAGACCCTGTCTCCAAATAAAATATAAAATAGGGCTGGGAGTATAGCCCGGAGGTAGAAAAAGGGCCTGGGTTCCACCCTATAACCAAAAATAAATAAAAATAAATAAATAAATAGCAAACTTTTCATATTTTTGTTATCTTTAGCACATTCTTCCTAGAGACTACATTTCCCAGAATGCCACTTGCCACTGCCAGATACCCTGAACTTCTTTGTCACTAGTCTCCAAGAATGGCTGTCTCTGATCTTTCAGATGAGTTGGCAGGTGAAGGAAGCAATGGAATGGTGATGTGACTGCTCTCAAAACCAACACCTATCAAGAAGAGCTACGGTTCTAAAGCTGTGGGTGTTTTAGGATCACTGCAGGTGGTACTGGGATCCATCCCCAGCTGGTCTGCAGAGAGGCTCAGCATAGTCATTTCCAACAAGTGCCAAAGTAATACAGATGGTGTGAGTCTGGGACCACACCTTGAGACCCATTCTAGTCCAGGGCTGTATGTTCACCAAAGCAGATGATCGTGAAAGTGAAGTGTGCCTCTTTTTTTTTTTTTTTTTTTTTTTTTTGTCTTGTTTCCAGGTGGGTTTTATATCACAAAGCCAAACTTGAGCAGATTCCCTCTGGGTAAAAAAGATTAGAAACTCCTAGCATCAATTTATCTGTTGATTTTGGCATTCAAGAGTGGTCATTATGGATATTTTAATGAGAAAGGGTGCTTTAAGGGCTGATAGCTACAAAGCATTTTAAACCAGAGTTTGTAAACACCATTTTATAAAAAAATAACACAATATTCCTTCAGATAGATGTTCCATAATTGCTTCATAATTCTCCTAATGTTCAACTCTTGGGCTGTTATCAATTTTTCAGGGTTATAAGGTAGAGCCACATTGAGCACCTTTATAAATGAAGTCATTTCTGCATTTTCAATTCTTTCCCTAGATAGATGATGAAAGATATTATTCCATGACCTCTTTCATGGCTACAGATACAGATTGCCAAATTGTTTCCTCAAAAATGTGTCATAACAACCCACACAGGCTATTCTCATAGGGGGGAAATGCTATTTTGTTAATCTAATATAGAAAAGAAGTTGGATCTCATTATTGATTCGCTTGCTCTTTTTAGATTTTCTTTGCCAAGGAATGGAATCTCTTACTACCTATACAATCAGACAATCAGACCTTTCCTGGGAACAGCACACACCAAAACTAGACTATCAGAAAAGGTCTTTATCATAATAATCTATAGAAGAAAGGTTGGCAGTAAGCTCATTTTACTTTTGAAAGGCTTCTTTATGCTTTGCTTTGAGAAAAGGTTGTGCAACAGGCCTGGTCTTCGCTATCCATCTCCAATCCTACACCCAGTATCCCAAACCCTGTGACCTTCCCAGAAGCAGAAATGGATCTCATATAATGACCAAACACTTTCAGCAGAAGCTGGACACAACAGTAGGTTAGTACTAGGACCGGAAATATAGAAGGAGAAAAGACAAGGGCTCGGAGAAATGGGAAGAACCTAGAGAGAGCCAGAAATGACCAAATCCTTAGTTATCTTTGAATAAGTGGATGAGTGAAGAGCAACCCTGTGAGCAAGAAACTCCAATCCCACATCCATCCATCCCTTGAAAAATCCAGGGAGTATCGTGAATCCGTTGTGAACTGCTCCTGAATTCTTCTTTCCTAAAACACACTAGCTACCTCACTGGATCCTGGACACCGCTTCTCAACCCTGGCTAGGATTAGAATCATCTGGGAAGCTTAAAAAAAAAAAAAAAAGCTAACCACGACCACAGTTGAAAATTCAAATTGTTTAGAAATCCCCCAGATCACTTTAATGTAAAGCCATGTTTTAAAACTAATGGTGACAAGTCTGGCAAACACTATTGAATTCCAAAGACAAAAACAGTTTGGTTTTCTAAGTGCCTGACCAGTGAACGGGAAGGGCATTTGTAAATGACCCAGTCCCCTGCCTTTCACAACAGAAAGGGCAAGGCTGGGGAGTTTGAACCTTTCCTCATAAGCCAGCCCTTACTTAGTTGAAGGTGGGTTTCTGCTATTGGTCAGAGTAGCTTCTGCTTACTCTGAGTCTCGGACCAGCTGTGGGAAGATCGCTGGTCATTTGGAAGGTGCCACAGAGCAAAGCTTGTGCACAAGTTGTGAGCACAGGATTGTGTCTCTCGTTCCAACATGTTCTGGAGTGTGCACTTGGCGGTGTGTAAACAGAGTAGCTGGCATGTGAACACAGGCTCACGGAGGCGAAACCCCTTTGTTTCCCTCCCTCGACATGTGTATACTTGTATGTCTGTAATAAGAGCAAAGGTTATGGTGATGGATAGAAATTAGATACTACGCTAATAAAGTTCTTTTATCATTTTCCGTTGTACACAAGTGATGTTGTAGAATACTAAAAGGACTTTCCCAAGGACCTGAAAATGTACTAACACTATAGCACATATAAATATTAAAGATGTAAATATAACTACAGCATATGTAAATAACTCCCTCAAATCAATAACAGAAAAGAAATAACCTAAATTTGAAGTGTAAGTGTTTTGAATACATACTTCACAGAAAAAATTATCCAATACTCCTGCACTGATCAGCAGAACATACCTGCATATACCAACAAAAATACCTAAGATGAAATACACAGAAAATACCAAGTGTCAGCAACCGTATTGGTTGTCATACACTGTTGGTAGGGGTGCAAATTGGTATAACCAGCTTGGAAAATTACTGGGAAGCTGAACATACACACCCCCTGTGACCCAGCAGTATGAACCCCTATAATAGTAATATGTAGTCTCCATAACCAGACAATTCCACTCCTGAGGATTTTCTCAAGAGAGAGTTTTGTCTAGATAGAAACAAAAATATGCTCATAGTATAAGACAGGAGGATCACAGGATCAAGGCCAGTCTCAGCAAGTTAGCAAGACTATTTCAAAATAAAAAGTAAAAAAGCACTGGGGATATACCTCAGAGGTGGGATAATCCGGAGTTCTATCTCCAGTATCCCACCCCCACAAAAAAGGCCCAAGAATGTTCATAGCATTATTAATAATAATCAAAATGTTAAAAACAAGCCAAGTATCCATCAAGAATAAAATACATGAATGAATTATGTATCATACAATGGAACACTGCCAACAATGATAAATACCTACAAGCTCACATAACAATGCAGATAAGCCTTATAAACCAAACAATGGATGAAAGAAGTCATATTACAAAATTTTGCTTTCTATATAGTTTTAGTTTTATGAAGTTCAAAATCTGACAAAACTAGCCTATAAACTGGGCGTGGTGGCACACACTTGTAATCCCAGCATTTGGGAGGCTGAGATAGGAGGATCACAGTTTGAAGACAGCTCAGCTACTTAGTGAGGTACTCTGCAACTGAGACCCTGTTTCAAAATAAAGAATAAGCCGGGCGTGGTGACACACACTTGTAATCCCCACACTTGGGAGGCGGCGGAGACGGAGGATTATGCAGGTTCGAAGCCAGTGGCGCTGGCTTAAGAGACCCTGTTTCCAAATAATAATATAAAAAGTAGGTGCCTGGGAGTGTAGCCCGGAGATATGAAAGAAAGAAAGAAAGAAAGAAAGAAAGAAAGAAAGAAAGAAAGAAAGAAAGAAAGAAAGAAAGGGAATTTAAAAATAGGCTGAGGGTGCAGTTCGGAGGTAGTATGGCCCTGGGTTCCACCCCTAGTACCACAAAAAAATAATAATAGTAAACCAGGGCTGGGGGGTGTAACTTGGAGGAAGAATGCCCCTGGGTTCCATCCCCAGTTCTGCCAAAAAAAAAAACTAGTCTATAATGTTATCAGACAGGATAGTATTTATTGTTGAGAGGGAGTTTGGGGAAGAAGCAGAATTTCTCAGGCTTGACATCATTCTATTTCTGATATGGGAGAAGTTGCATAAATTGGCTTATTCTGTAAGTAAGGTATATATACTAACGACTAGTATTCTATACAAATTATTCTACAATACAAAGGGTGGGGTTTTTTTTGGCAGAACAGGGGATCAAACCCAGGGTATTCTATGTCCCCAACCTTTTTTTTTATTTTTTATTTTGAAACAGAGTCTCACTAAGTTGCAGAGGGCCTCACTAAGTAACAGAGACTGGCTGAGAATCTGTGATCCTCCTGTCTCAGCCTCCCAAGTACTGGAATTACAAGTGTGAGTCACCATGCTCTACCAAAATTTATTTTTAAAACTTCAAGATAATTGTATTCCTTAACTATGAACAATTACAAAAAGCTAATTGATTTTGGTTCAAGGGGTAGGCAGGGGAGGGTATTACTCTCAGTAAGTTAAACACTGTCTCAAAGCTCTTAAGACTAAAGTCATTATTTTATTTTAAGTTATTAATATTTTATATCAATATATTAAGACAATCCATAAATTAGGTTACTAGTATTATTCTTTTGTCAGAGATGAGAAATCAAAGACAAGATAATTAAAATAACTTATCCAAGGTCATGTGTGCTAGATATGAGTTTAAATTCAGGAGGCCTGGCTGGAGGGACATTATCTTAATTCACCAATGTCTACAAATGTGTTGGTAAGAGTATTTTTATAAAGCTAGGCATGGTGGTAGACGTCTGTAATGTCAGTATCTGGGAGTCTGAGACAGGAGGATCACAGGTTCACAGCCAGCCTCAGTAACTCAGCAAAGTTCTAGGCAATTTAGTGAGATCCTATTTCAAAACTAAAAATGAAGCTGGGCGTTGTGGTGCACGCTTGTAATTCCAGTACTTGGGAGGCTGAGACAGGAGGATCCCATGTTCAAAGCTAGCTTCAGCAACTTAGCAAGCCCCCCACCACCACCCCGTAACTTAGTGAGACCCTGTTTCCAAATGAAAAATAAAATTGTGCTGGGAATGTATCTCAGAGGTAGAATGCCTCTGGGTTCAATCACCGGTATCATTCACATACACAAAGAACACTGTTGTTCGTTGAACTTTAAAGAACTTTAAAATTCTTTTAAAAATTTACAGAATTGTTCTTTCTGTGGGTTGTGTTTATCAGTATTCACAATATTAACATTGAAACACAAAAAATAAAATCTAAGAGTACACAACCATTAATCCTCAAAGGAAAGATGTCATCACACTTCCTGTAGCTTCCAGAAAACTTCAGAAAACTCCGCCATATACACATGAGATAATGACAATGGAAACATCAAACATAATATCCTGATATTATTGTGAAAATAGTTTTGACCACACATAGTCTGGGGGAAGCTTGATGCTTTGAGTTCCACTGTATACACCATGCTACCTCTCTGTTAGTGAAAAGCAGCAAACATCTAATGATCAGAAAGACACTGCACTATTCATCAGACCCACAACTGAGTTATCACAGTATAAAATTAAGGCCTGATCTTAGGAATGAAGAACAGAATCAGAAAACCAGGACTTAAATTTGAGCACCATGACTTGATTGCAGGGAACAATATTTCATCTCTGAGTCTTTATCCTCCAAATAAGGGGATGAGTAACATCTAACACCTATAAACTATGTTACAATTAAATTCCAGACAAATTAAATGAAAATATCCCACCAGTGTCCAATACACAAGAAGAGTTCCATAAACATTTATGGAATTTCGATGTGTTGTTCTACCACCTCATGCAATGAACAAAGAGAAAGAAAAATGCTTGAATCATTTAACATTGTTGAGCTAGCCACTCTGCCTGACAGCTCAACAATGTTAAATGGTTCCAGCTCCTCCAACTGCAAGCCTTTTCATTTTGTGCTTGGCCTGATGCTCCCTGGAAGATAATCGCTCTGAAAAATTACTCTTTGGGTCCTTCCAACTCTGGAAAAATCTATCCAACTAGAATAGTTAAGTCACCATCTCACTGTTGGGAAACCCAGATGCCTCCAGCTATCTCCAAAGACCACAATGGAATTTTTTAAACAAGTCGGCTTCACTTTATATTTTTTAAGACATATCTAGCCGGGCGTGGTGGCGCACGCTTGTAATCCCGGCACTTGGGAGGCGGAGACAGGAGGATCACTCAGGTTCGAAGACAGCCCCGCTGGCTCAACAGACCCTGTTTCCAAATACAAAGTATAAAATGGGCCTGGGAGTGTAGCCCGGAGGTAGAAGGGCTTCCAGGAACCCCAGTACCACCAAAAAAAAAAAAAAAAAAAAAGACATATCTACATATTCTAAGCAAAATTAGATGTTTGTATAAGGCAAGGAAGTAAGTTAGGAGAGCATGCAACCAAATGAACATTGGGAAAGTCTTGGGAATCACTGGTTTAAGTCAGGGGTCCACAAACTTTTTCTTTAAAGGATCAGAGGGTGGGTTAGTTTTTCAAGCTGAATGGGCCATATCGTCTATGCCACAATTAAATCTTCCAGAGTAGATGCCAAGTAGACAATATGCAAATGGATGAGAAGCACTGTGTCTTTTTGTGTGTGTGGTACTAGGGATTAAACTCAGGGGCATTCTACTTCTGAGCTACATCCCTAGCTCCTTTTTTTTTTTAAAGGGCCTCACTAAGTTGCTGGGGCTGGTCACGAACCTTTGATCCTTTGGTCTCAGCCTCCCAAATACTGGGATTACAGGCATGAACTCCTGGTTGTTGCTGTATTCTAATAAAATTATTTGCAGTAAACTTTAGTGGACTACATTTGGTCCTTGTTTGCTGAGCCTTGATGTAGATGATAAAGCCAAAAATAAGATGAGTTTTTTTTTTTAAATAAGGATCTCTTTCTCTCTCTCTCTCTCTCTCTCTCTCTCTCTCTCTCTCTCTCTCTCTCTCTCTCTCTCTCCCCCCCCCCCTCTTTCAGGCTTGTTTTAAAATGGCCTATGAAAATATTCAAATGATTAAACGGAAACCATTTTGGGGCTCAGATGTTGAAGTGCCTTTCTTCCAGCCTTGGACTAATTAAGGGCTTGTTTCTCTTTGACCTAAACTCATGTCAACTTCACAAACGATGAGGCACCATATTTCCATTCATCTTCTAGTCTTATCACAGCTGTGCCAATCCTGTCAGCAAAACTCAGGGACTGTCAGCATTTTCATTACGATGCCAGCATCTCAGGAGGTTATAAATCTGCCCGAGATAGACTAAACTAAAACCTGGCACAGCAGCTACTAGACCGAGACTTTTCTCAAGGTTGAGCAAGCTGGTGCAACAAAATTAAGTTCATACTCCAAGGCAGGCCAGAAACTTATATTTGTACAGTTCAGAATGATTTGGGGTTGAAAAGATATCCTTACACAATTAAATTTAACAAATATTTGCAGAATTTCTATCATAGCCTCTGTTCTTTTATCTGCCCCACTTTCCTTTGGGAACTATATCTCCCCAAATTTGTGGCAGCCTCTAAAAAGCCTATCAATAAGGGGTCTTATCTGGCCTTCCCTGAAAGTGGTTCGCATGACCCAGTGAGCCAATTAAATCTCAGCACATCCCTAGGCTCAGAATTCTCCAGGTTAGAACAGACTGGGCCTGCTTTCTTTTTCAGAATTGCTACGGCCTCTGAGGACAAGAGGATCTCTCTCTTTGCTATTTATAAAGTGAACACAACACATGAGCCTGGGGTGTCCGTGGGTGATGAATTTGAAGGACTCATGGGACATCCTGAGGGTGATATCCAGCAGGCACTTAGACTTACAAGCCTGACAACTCAAGAAGAATCGGAGGAAGCAGCGATGGATTTGAAAGTCATTAGTGTGCTTCGAAAAATAGTTGGACAAAACTTCTGAGATTCTATAGTTCTCTAGGACATAGTATAAGAGTACTGAGACAGCCAGTAGAAAGTAAAAGCATTAAAAAACTACTAAATGAATGCACTGTGTTTTTATGTGCTTCTCTCTGGGGTAGGCTTTAGAGATATTGTAAGAATGGGTACAGTGGCACACGCCTGTGATCCTAGTACTTGGGAGACTGAGACAGGAGGATCACAGGTTTGAGGCCAACCACAACAATTTAGCAAGACACTTAGCAACTTACTAAAACTCTATTTCAAAATAAAAAAACGCTAGTAATATAGCTTGGAGGTAGAATGCCCCTAGATTCAATCCCCAGTACCACAAATAAAACAAAACAAAACAAAAAAAAAAAAATTCAAAGCACTTATCAACTGAGTTTCATGGTCTCTTAAGGTTAAGATAATATAATATTGAATCTCTTTATGACCCATGAAAGTCCAAAGCCCACTAGTAACTGTCTAGTCTCCTCTCTCTTCATGCTCCTGCTTCTGCATATGCTATTTCCATTCCTGACTACAACAGTGTAGGTTGGGAACACAGTATGAACCCCAAGGGCATGTGTTGTGCATTCTTTTGGCATGTGTTTGTGGTCTATTAATTTATTTGGCATTTGTGAATATCACATTTCCTCAGCTATATGACAAACTTGCTATGGAGATTAAATTACTAGACCTCAGGCTTTCCAA
This sequence comes from Muscardinus avellanarius, assembly GCF_963383645.1. Classification (NCBI taxonomy): domain Eukaryota; kingdom Metazoa; phylum Chordata; class Mammalia; order Rodentia; family Gliridae; genus Muscardinus; species Muscardinus avellanarius. Next base: position 14,711,364 of record NC_137804.1, read on the forward strand.
TAGCAGTACCAATGTCTGTGAATAAAACATCATTCACGGCCCAGGCTTGTGGTACATGCCTGTAATCCCAGTATTTGGGAGAATGAGAGAGAAGGATACCAGGTTCAAGGCTAGCACCAGCAACTTAAGAGACCCTTGGAAACTTAGCAAAGCCTTGTTTTAAAATAAAAAATAAAAAGGGCTGAGGGTGTAGCTCAGAGGTTTAATACTCCTGGGTTAAATTCCCAGTGCCCAAACAAAAACAAACAAAACCCCTCATTCCACTCTTGAGAGGCCTTGCCTTTCTTTGTTTTTTATAACAGGACAGCACCTGCTCCCCATCTCTAGTTACCCAAGCCAGCTCAGGAAAGCAATTGTGCTTTTTCTGTGACTGAAATACCTGACAATATCAACTTAAAGGAAGAAATACTGGTTTGGGCTCATGGTTGCAGACATCTTAGTCCATGTTTGGTCACATCATGACTTTGTGACTGAGGCCAAGCAAAACATGACAGAAGGGTATAGAAGAAGAAAGCTGCTCAACTCATAGCAACTGGGAAGGAGAGAGAGAGGGAAGGAGAGGAGGGGAAGAGAAGAAGAGGAGAGGAGGAGGAAGAGGAGAAGAGGAGATGAGGAGGAAGAGGAGGAGAAGAGGAGAGGAGGAAGAAGAAGAGGAGAAGAGGAGGGGGCCAGGGACAATATCTATTCCCCAAGGGAAACTCCCTGGTGAGCTACTCCTCCTTACCCCACCTGCCTTTAGTTACCACTTCCCAGTTGTTCATTCACCTTTCAGTGGATTAATCCACCACTGATAACATCAGAGCCTTCATGATCCACTCACTTCCCCAAAGCCTCACCTATGGACATTGCTGTACTGGGGACCAAGCCTTCAACACATGAGTCTTTGGGGGACACGTCATCTTCAAACCATAACAGTGACCATAGCATTTTCTCTTGTGGCATTGCCAGTGTAAACAACAGATGAGATTGGGTCCACTCACCAACATGTGTGAATTAGGCTAAACTGCTTTGACAAATAGGTTCCGAAATGTTAAGTGGAACAAATAAAATTGAAAAAAAATTTTTAACCAAAACAGTCCCTGGGAGGTATTCTTGAATGGCTGTGACTCTCCTCTTTGTGGTGATTCAGGGCTCCAGACTTTGTCTATTTGTGTCTCTAGAATCCTTTAGGACTTCATCCTTTAAGATCCTTTACCCACTGTGTGTGTGTGATGTGTGTGTGTGTGTGTGTGTGTGTGTGTTACTGGGATTGAACCCAGGGGTCTTCTGCCTTCTATCTACACTCCCCAGTTCTATTTTATTTCTTATGATTGAAATAGGGTCTCAGCTAGGTTGCTGAAGGTCTCACTAAATTGCTGAGTCCAGCTTCAAACCTATGGTTGACCTATCTCAGCCTCCCAAGTCCTGGGATTACAGGAGTGTACCACAACACCCATCCTAGGAGGCAAATATTCTTAAAATCCCTAACCTGGAGGTGGCACACATCACATGCTTTTAGTTCCACAGACACACAGACACACCAGAAAGTACCTTTCCAATTACTATACAAGAAAAGAATGAATGTAGCTTGACAGCTACTAGACTTTACCATTCTTGGATTATCAATTTTGGTTTAGTTGATCCCAGGAGATAAAATAATAGAAGAGAGGTTCTGTGTAATTTTTTTGCTATCTTTTTATCCATGAACTGACCTTTTCTCCTGTATAATCTCCAAACTTCCCTTAGATCCACTTCTTCTCCTATAATTATAAGAAGGCAAAAATTCAATAATCCCCCAACGTGACCATGGTTGTATCTCTAAGCATTTTGCAAACCAAGTCATGAGTGTCTATTTATTATCCTTACAAAATAGCACATGATCTGCAAGATATTACCAAAACTATACTTAGAAACTCTGACCACATAACTTTTCAAAATATTTTATTTGCCCTAACGATCTCTTTATTTTTCATACAACCAGCTTCTCCCTCAGTTACAATTTGTCAGCATCATATACCTTTCTATAGTTCTAGCATCTAACACTAATGATATCACTTTGTAACTGAATTTTTCCCACATTTCTAGCTTCTCCAACCTGAAAAAGAATATCATGTATACATTTGATTAAAAAAAATTAGTAAAAGCCTATTATGTATTCAGCAATGTGAAAGATACTGAAGATTTGACAATAAAGAGAATATAGTCACAGATGACCCAGGATTTACAGTTCAGCTGAGGAGACACGTTATAAACAGGCATTTATAGCCCACTGCCCTAATGGAGCTTTCAGCAACGCTTTGAAGGACAAGAAAAAAGGAAACAACTGAGCCTTACTTGAAAATGTCAGGGAAGTATTATTCACCAGCATTCATTGAGTCCCCAATCTGTGTTCAGCGCTCTGATGGGCAGGCAAAGGTGACAGGAGAGATAAAATGTTCTAGCCTTGCCCTTGATGAGCATATCCTCTCTATCCAAGGAACAGTAATGCTCTTTGCAAGGCTGCAGACTGTTGCACCTCAATGAAAAGGTATATTCATGATGTCAAAGATGAAGCCGAGCCTCTTGCAGAGGTCAACCCCTAGATTGGGCCTTGAATATTTGTTTTGATTTAGATGGAAGTAGGACTTGGGATAGCTGGCTTTCTAGATGAAGGAAATAGAATGAGATAAAACAGGGAAGAATATTGCTATTTTAGGCCTAAAGCAGAAAATATTGGTGGGGGCAAAAGGAGGTAATAGACAATAATGTAAAAAAGTACAAAAGAGGAGGGGTGGTGTCAAACCTTATGAGCTGAGCAGGTGCGTATAACTTAATGTATCTTGAATGATGGTGTTCTATCTTAGGGGGGAAAGGGCATATCCCTATGAGACCCTCATGAGAAATTTGGCTTCTCTTCCTTGATAAATGCATTTTCAAACATCACACTAAGTTCCACATCTACTTCTCATGGATTTCACAAACTCTTTGAATCATTACTTAGAAGCCCATATTAAGAACCACCGGGCCTGGAGCCTGCCATGCAGCAAGGCTGGGTCAGAGGCCAGCAGGCAGGGCCTGGAGCCTGCTGTTGGGGTGAGGCTGGGTGTGGAGCCAGCGAGGCCAGGCCTGGAGCATGTTGCACAGTAGGCCTGGAACTAGGGCCTGCTTCACAGCAAAGGGCCAGCGGGTTTCTTCAACTGTGTGGCCAGGAAGCAATAGAAGCTGCCACTGCCTCACTTAATCTCTTAGCAGATTTCCAGATCCAAGTGACATCTATTTAAAAAAAAAAATGGTTGTGATTGGATCATCCTGTCAAAGTTACTCACCTTCTGGCTTTCAGGTTTTCAGTAAGTGGGAATAAATGTGGAGAAATAGAAGCTCTAACACATTGTTGGTGGGATTGCAAGTTGGTGCAACCACTTTGGAGAACAGTATAGAAGATCCTCAGAAGAAGGAAAATAAACTTACCATATGATCCAGCAATACCACCTCTGGGTATCTACCAAAAAGAATGAAAACCAAAATACCAAACTAATGCATGAGCAACCATGTTCATAGCTGCACAGTTCACCATTGCCAAACTGTGGAACCAGCCAAGATGTCCTTCAATGAATAAGTGGATTTCAAAACTATAGGATATGTGGACAATGGAATTTTGCTCAGCCATAAGGAAGAACAAAATTATAGCCTTTACAGTGAAATGTCACAAAAAATAAAAAATCAGATGCTTTTCTTAATGTGCAAATTAGGGAGAAATAGGTAACAGGAGGAACTCTAGATGAAGAAGGGACCCTATGGAGGAGCAATTAAGGTGACATATCTGACGGGATAAGAGGGAGGATAAGGGAAAATCTTTAAAGCACATGATGTACTTAAACATATCAAAGTCAATCAGGAAGCCAAGCATGGGTAGGAGGGAGGGGGAGGGAAGGGGTTAGAGATTGGGTAGGGGCTGATTGGGTGATGTGTACATGTATATCTCCACATGTGTTTTTTTTTTCCCATTGAGATGTATGACTACAATGCACCAATAAAAATTTATTTTAAAAAATAGCCACTTATTTTTAAAGCGATTTGGGAGGTAACATTAAATTCAGGACTATTAGAATAAAAAATAACCAGTTCATGAATTAAGCAATACCATTATGTTAATCAGCTTTCCATTGCTATGATGAAATACCAGAGATAACTGACTTGTGGAGAGACAAAGTTTAGTTTTGGCTCACAATATAGGAGGTTCCAGCCCATGACTGATTGGTTCCTTTACTTTTGGCTTATGATGAGGTATTATATCATACCAAGAGCACATGGCAGAGAAAAACAACTCCCTATACAGCCAGGAAGCAAAAGAGAAAAAGAGGAAGAGACAAGGACCCCTCAACCTGCTTCAACGGTACAATTCCAAAGATGTAAGGACCTCCCCAAAGGCTCCACTTCTTAAAGGCTCTAAAAGTGGTACTCTGGGGGGACCAAACCTTTAACACATGGGCCTTTGGGGGCCATTCAAGATCCAAACTATAACAATGATTATAAAATTATTCTCATGACCATTTGAGATGAACTTCACACTAAGTGCTACTTACTCAAGGTCTAGAAGCAACAGACTTTCCATGGACGCCTGTTCCCTGCCTTCAGCTAAAACTATGGCCTCCAAGAGGCAACCCTTATAGTATCTGATCCTCCCATCTAGACTATTAGCATGATACATGGCACATCTGAATTGTAATTAGCCAGCCTGAGATATCATTCAGGGAGAGGAGGATCAGGGTTCTACCCAATCTGGGCTGCAGAATCTTGACAAATTATATTCACGAGGGCACGTCTCAGTATGCCTCTATCTGGAATGTTTTTAGCATGAGCTTCTCTGTAAATACGCTTTAGTGTTGCTAATCTACACCAGGGCCAGTTTTCTTTCTGGCCCTCTAGGCCTAGAATATACACTTCTATATTGATTTCTGGCTTAAACAGCAAGAATTTTTACTGAGGTCTATGCATAAGCAAGATTCTGCTCAGTGAAGCCAATGAATCAGATGGGCCCAGCTCCAGACCCACATTGGCAGAGAAGCCTGCCACCAGCATGCAGCGCCATGATAATGTGACAATCGTCTTTCCCAAAGCGTGTGATTCACAGCAATACTTCCCTCTGTCTACCCTTTATCTCTCTTGATTCTCAGACATCTTAAAGTAAGAATTATTTCACAACCCTGTTTTTATTTTTTTAATGGAAAAACTAATCATCTTAAAGCAAAAAAATTAATTTAATGTAGTCCTAATTTTTTTTTTTTTTTGCAGTACTGGGGATGGAACCCAGGGGCATTGTACCTCCGAGCTACATCCTTAGCCCTACTTTGATTCTTTATTTTGAAACAGGGTCTCACTGAGTTGCAAAGGGCCTCACTAAGTAGCTGAGGCTAACTGAGAACCACGATCCTTGTGCCTCAGTCTCCCAAATGCAGAGATTATAAGAGTGCACCACCACACCTGGTTAGTCCTAACATTTTCTAAAAAAAAAAAAAAATCACATATGGATACAGAATTATCTCCAAATCTCTAGAGACCACTTCTGCTAGAGTTTATCAAATCTGCTCTTAGAATTTTGAATTGGGCTGATGACGGGAATCTCTTTAATGAAACAAATAAAATCTGGATGTTGTTACCTGATAAAAGAAACAGCTTTCTTCTAACAGTTTTGGTGCAGTATAATTATATGTAAATGTGGGATACAAGCCAGGCATGGTGGCACACACTTGTAATCCCAGTACTTGGGAGGCTAAGACAGGAGGATTACAAATTTGTGTCTAGCTTCAGCAACTTAGTGAGGCCCTCCACAACTTGGTGAGAACTTATTCAAAACAATACAAAAAAATAGGTCCAGAAGTGTAGATTGGAGGTAGAATGCCCCTGGGTTCCATCCCCAGTATAATAAAAATAAATAAAATAAAATCTGGGATTCACTGTGATATATTTGCACATGCACATAACATATTTGATCAATTTTATTCTGCAGCATTTCCCTTTTTTCTTCCCTCCCCTCTCCTTATACATTTCCTCTAATTAACCTTTGTAACATTTTCAACAGGAGGGCTACAGCATTTACATTAGATATAACATTTACTTGCTGTGGAGAAAAAAATAATTTTCTGAGTTAGAAATATAAATTTTAGGAAAGAAATTACTATACCAAATTTGTTTAGATTATTTTCAGACCCCGTGTTAAAAGGTTATTTTGGAGCTGAGTGTGGCAGCCCCCGCCTATCATCCCAGTTTTAAACATGAGAGGCTGAGAGAGGAGGATCACAGGTTTGAAGCCAGGCTCACCAACTTTGTTTCAAAACAAAAACATAAATGAAAGAGGGCATGGGGTGTAGCTCATAGATAGGATGCTCCTGGGCTCAATCCCCAGCATGACAAAAAGAAAAGAGAAGTAAAGAAGAGATAAGAAAAGAAAGAGAGAGAGGGAGAGAGGAGAAAGAAAGGAAGACATTTTGATGTCACAAATGAGCCAATGAGTATAACATTAAATGCTCTTAATAAACTAATGTTTGTATTTTCATCTTTATGTCTACCTTTCAGTTGTTTGGAAACAAGATATGGCATTTTGAAAAATAACTTCTTAAAGCCATACAAGCTAATGTAATACAGAAAGTATAATCATAGAGTATTTCCCATAACCTCTCATATAACTTTGGCTCACCGAGTAGCAGCAACCCACGACTGGCTCACCCAATTTCTCCTGTGTGCCCCAGGCACACAGAAGCCCTGGAAGATGGGACCCAAGGATGAGTATCCTCCTGAACTGAACAGTAACTGATGGCAATACAGTGACACTCTAAACGCTTTGGACCATGAAAACCGCTAAAGAACATGAAGTCTCAAGGATTTATCCACCAATGAGGTCAAAGACAGCACCGAAAAACACATCCTCACACACTGAAACTGCACCCTCCACACCCATCTCTCCTTTGCTATTTATTATCACACGTGCCTGTTACCATCTCCCTAGAATCTAAACAGCCGATTTAATGTGTGTTGGTGAGTTTATAAAACCCAAATTCAGTTCCATTTTCTTGTATCACAAGCCACCTTAGATGCAGTGCTTTAAAACAACCTTTTACTAATACTCATAAGGCCACAGCTCATCTAGACGGTGAGCTCTGCACCCTGGTCCACACCGTGCCTCAGCCCCAGTCACGCTGCCCAGGCAGGCTCGACCACATAGCTACAGGCAGTGTTCCTCCTCAGGGGGTGAAATGAACCAGGTCTCTTAAACTCATACTTAGTCCCTTTGCTGAATTCTATTTCCAAGGAAAGTCACAAGCACAGTGCAGGGTCAAGGCTTGGAGAAACAGACTTTATTCCGTTTTGAGAAAAGCTTCACAGGAAAAATGTACAGGGAGAAGTGGAGAATGGAAGCTATTTTTGCAGCCTGCCATAGAAACAAGTCACCCTTCCAAACAAAGAGGGAAAAATGTTATTTCTTTGTAGGGAGATGGATTTGGAATGAGGAGAAGAATTCTTTCCAACACCAGCGGGGCCTTTGCGAATCTAAAGCACACACTCCGGAGAGCCTGGCTTCCATTTCACCAGAATCACCAGGTTTTTTTTTCTCCGGGTTCTATTACCAGTCACTCTCATCCTGGGCAAACTGTCACTCCGCTCACACCCAGGAAGGAGAGACTGGAGGACGGTATTTGTTGAAAAGTAATTTAGGCAGCCTCTGTCCTGGAATGTATCCACTGAACTGGAAGATTCGGTAGCTACAAAAATAAAACTCTTGATGGACAAATGAATGCTTGGCTCCTTCGAATGGAAGGGGCTGGAGAACGGAGGAACTGGCAGGAAAGGTCGGTGCAAGAGCGTACACACCACTGAGTCGGCACCGCCATACCGCCAACTCCCAGGAGGCTCAGCGCCCTCAGGGCAAAACGAGGAGGAGAGAAAAGCCCAGAACAGGAGGAGGCAGAAAAATCTGTGAGAGCAAACAGAAGGAAAACAAACAAAATAAATAAATAAAATAAACCCCCAAAAGAATGAGGCACTAGGAATCTGGAAGACCAAAAATAAAAAGACTTGGGTTTTTAACAAGGTTCAAAAACACTAGTGTTTCTGGAAAATGAATTATTGGCATGCACGCCAGTTTCCCCTAAGAGCATGTCTATAATATTTTGTTGATGGACAAACAACCAAATGCCGCAACAAAATCAAATAGCTTCTTAATATTTAAAGAGATTGTTTCCAGGCTGGGGGGTAGTCAGTCTTTTTTCCCTCTGTTTCCTTCAGCTGAGGGTACTTTGTCAGGTAAATGGAGAATCACAAAAACACATTAATGGGAGAGGGTAGCAGGTGGTAATATAAATGATTAACTACTGTGTACCAGAAACTTTATACATGCTAAATGTTAGTATCCAAACAACCCTGAAGGAAAGGTATTATGTGCCTTTGGCAATTCAGAACATTAGGTTTGCAACAGAAAAGTACCTTACACAAGCGTTCCCAAGGGCTTCTATGTTTTGGATTCCCACCCATTTCTGAACCTCAAAACCCAATTGCTTACTGTTTCCTGAGAACTCCGAGGCTAATTCTGAGCCAGGCGTGGTGGTGTACGATTGTAATCCCAGTACTTGGGAGGCTTAAACAGAGGATCCCAGTTTGCAGCCAGCCTCAACTACTTAGTAAGGCTCTCCACCATTTAGTGAAACTCTTTCAAAATAAAGAATTACCAAAAAAAGAAAAAAAAGAAAAAAAAAACAGGTGTGTTGGCACACGCTTATAATCCCAGCATTCGGGAGGCTGAGACCGGAAGATCACAGTTTGCAGACAGACTCAGATACTTAGTGAGGCCCTCCACAATTTAGTGAGACCCTGTTTCAACACAAATAATTAAAAATAGGGCAGGTGTGTAGCTCAAAGGCAGAATGTCCCTGGGTTCCATCCTCAGTTCCATAAAAAAAGAAAAAAGGAATTAAAAAATTAGGGCTGGGGGTGTAGCTCAGAGGTAGAATGCTCCTGGGTTCAAGCCCCAGCACCACACACGTGCGCACACACACACACACACACACACACACACACACACACACACAAACTCTGAGGCCAATTAAAGGCCTTGTTGAAGCTGAGTATGGTGGTGCACACCTGTAATCCCAGTACTTGGAAGGCTGAGACAGGAGTATTGCAGGTTCAAGGACAGCCTCAGTAATGCAGCAAGACTCTCAACAACCTAGCAAGACCTTGTTTCAAAACAAAAACAAAAGAACAGGGCTGGAGGTGTATCTCAGAGGTAGAACGGCCCTGGGTTCCATCCCCAGTACCACAAAGGCCTTGGTTGGGGTACTGAGATACCCATCATAAGCAAGCTACGCTGAGTTGCCAGGCCAATATCCCCAGCTCATGGTGGGGCCCAGGCGTGAGCCCATGCTGCCCCCTTCCAGTCAGAAGCTCTCCTTCCCATCACACTCCTCATGGGAACAATTCAACCAGATGGTTTCTTCATTCATTCCAAGGTTGCTTACTGAAAGCCGCCGTGTTCCAGGAGCTGTGTACAGAAATATGGTGGGAGTACAACTAAGTTCCTTGTAGAACTTAGGACCCAGCCGTCACAAGACAAATGTGGGGTGAGATGGGGAAGAAGCCTAAAACGAGGCAAAAGAAAGCTTACGGGCTCAGGTCTCCATATTTCCACTTCTTCCTTCTCTAGCACTCTTTGGATGCTCCGTCTCCTTCCGGTGGTTACCCCATTCACAGTGCTTTATCAGAGCAGGACTTTATCCAGTGTTATTCAATGACTCACTCAGAGCCAACCTGAGCTCCTGCTCCCCACATTTGAGACTTTCTTCTGTAACTAAAGGAGTGAAAAGCACAGAAAACAACAGCTCTGGGGCTTTAAAAGTCCTGAGAACATCGCAGCTGCTCCTAATCCCTTCAGTAAGGTAGTAAAACTCGCTGCCAGGAATTTTCTCCATAGGGTGCCTTAGCCTGTTGTCTTTCTTTATTTGAGCATGATGCTAATAGTTCTAGAGGAAGTTCAGCTAGCATAATATCTTCAGAGTACAAAGCTTGAGGATAAAGGCTTTTTGGAGATGGCTTTGTAGGAGGTAGTTTCAGAAAGCAGGAGTAGGAAACAGGAAGTTAAGAAAAGGCAATCAAGTTGTGCGTTGATGAGCAGGTTACCTTTGTAGGCAACCGGAGCTTCTGCATGCTGAGGAGAAGACTGTGGACTGAAACTCAGGCTCGGCTCACCCAAGGACATAGAAGTCTGAGATCTTTATGCACTAGCTTTTGTCAGCCTTTGGAGCAAGACTGCCCCATAGGGCATCCACTGCCCAACACTTGCAGGTGGTATCTGAATATGTCTGATCAGCCTTCTGTGGCTTCTCAAGAAGCCCTCTAAGGCAGCAGAGAGAAACCATCCCCTACGCAGGAGGGATGCTGGTAACCCCCATGGAACTGTACAACACAGATGCCCGAAAGCCAGATGGGCTAACAGGATGTGGCTCAGCGCATCGGAAGCATCTGCTAGAAGGAATGTTAGTGTTTTTGAAATAGTACTAGTTACAGGCATGACTTAGTACTTTGTAAAATGCAAAATGCTTGCCACATAATTGCATTCAGTTCCCAGGGTAAGCATACCACTATACTGGTATTGTTCTTATTTCCATTTTTCTTATGAAGGGCTAAGCGTTAGGGAAGTCAAAAATGATACAAATGCCCTATCATACTGTAGAGAGTTCTAGCATGCTTCTTAACTTAACCAGAGCATCCTCATTTGAGTCATCAATACACCCTACACCTTCTAATATAAAACATTAAATAAGATCTTTTTTAATTTCCAATTATTTCAGATACACGAACACCTGGCCTTATAATGTTCCAGGAAAAAAACCTATCAACAACTTATATTTTTCTTATCCTGCAATACATAAATGAGAACTACAGAGTCCAAGAGATAATTAACAGATTCCAGTTTGTCTTAAAATATCCCCCAGTATAACTCATATGGCAGTTCCAGCAATAGAATGTTTATCCTTCATGCCAAAAATCCTCCAAAGAAATCTGTTGCTGAAAACATTATGTGGCCACATTCCCATCTGCAGATATGCTTGTTTTTCTCTGGTCCATGCCAGAATACTTAATCTAGTCATCATAATAAATTGCTGTTTTCTCTGCCCTCTTTATAAAATTATTAGTGCATGTACCTAAAAAATATTGAGATTTTAAGACTACAGGAATATCCACCAGAAACACTAGTAGAATCACTCTCATATTTTGCTTCTTTGATTTTTTTTCTTTTTTAAAAAGCAGGAAACTAAGAATATTTCCCCTGAAACGTAACTATGCATTTAAAGAGAATCCAAATGATATTTGTGTCGTTAATACTGTCTATAGCTTAGTCTTACTCGGTAAATTTTTACTTTGGTAACACAGTACTGTCTCAATCAACATTCTCACTGATAAAATCCAAAAGACCTGACCAAACGACTTAAAGGAAGAAAGATTTATTTGCTCACAGTTTCTTGGAGATTTCGGGTTCAATTCATGTTAGAGAGCCAGCAAGCAAGGAGATTCAAAGACACAGGCACAATATCTAAGGTCACACCCCCAGGGGCCTACCCTCTCCAGTCAGATAAATTCATCACAATGGACTTATCCACTGATGAGATGACAACTCTCATGACTTAACTAGATCAACTCTGAATATTAATAAATGAGCTCTTCAGAGGACATTCCATATTTGACCATAACAAGCACAAACAATCATAATTTCATTTGCTTTGCCTACTGGAGGATGTGCACATATACTCATGGTCACTGAACCTAGATTAAATTAACCTATGGTATATGAGTTTGTTGCAAAAAAAAAAACACAGTAAAGTCATAATATTTCTGGAAAAAAGGAAATCATACAGTCTATAAGTCTTACAGCATGTCATAAAATTAAAAGACATAGTTATTTCTAGTTCTTCTCAACAATAAAATATATTTGTCACTATTCTCAATCATTTCTGTCAAATAATGTGATGGTATAGAATTCATATATATATAATCACTCCTGGCTTACAGTTATGACTTCCTGTTATTCTCCTTTGATGTATTTTACAACCACATCAAGGTCAGTATCTCCTACAATATCCTCTCAGTGTTTACAGAACGGTTTAATGTGTATCTCTCAAAATACTTTTATATAAGCCGGGCGTGGTGACGCACACTTGTAATCCCCGCGCTTGGGAGGCTGAGACAGGAGGATCGTGGAGGTTTGAAGCCAGCCTAAGCTAATTAGTGAGGCTCTCAGCAACTTAGTGAGACCCTGTTTCCAAATAAAATATAAAATAAGTCTGGGAGTATAGCTCGGAGGTAGAAAGCCTCTGGGTTCCACCCCTAGTACCACCAAAAAGAAAAACAACAAAAAAACTTTGATATGAAAGGTTCACCCTACAAAACCAGAAGGATTACAGGGCTGCTGATTAAGAAATTATTAATAACAAAGTTTTGTGTAAAATCAACACACCACTTTTGACAGATTTGTACATGCCTCTAATATATTTGCTTAACCACAGAGAAACGTTCCATCCAAGAAACCACATTAAAATGTTCTAAAGACTAACTCATTAAAATGTTCTAAAGACTAACTCGATTTTATTTTAGACTAAACTAATGAGAAACAATTTTTTGTTGTTATTTTTTACGATATGCATCAAAATACTACATGTCAAGAATGCATATTTAGATCTTCTGGTCTACCTTGAATCTTTATGGGGTAAAGAAGCTACCAATATTGGTTCTAAGAATCCATTATTTTTTTACAACAAAAGCAAAACAAACTTTATTTCCTAATAATTTCAAAGCCAGAGAGCTGAAGTTTCCTTGGGAAAATACCACAATGGTGACTGTGCATGAAATCAAAAGACATTATTCTTGAAAACATGAATTCCAGCTGGAAATTATATAACTGTCAATTCAATAATTGTTTTGCAAATAATTTCCAATGAATAACACTTCTTAGGAAGGGAAAGCATATATAGCTTTGTTAGTAGAGTCAAAAAGCATCCGTATCCAGTATTTTTGAGTTATTTTATTTCCATGAGTGATCACCCCTCATCTCTAGTTTCATTTTTTGTACAAATATAATAAGTACCTACTCTGCGCCAGACACACTAGGATGTACTGTGGATAAAGAAGGTAAGGATGAAGACATTTTAAAATGAAGTGAATCATTATCCATCAAAAGATACAGAGATGAAGACTGTAGCAAGTGGAACGTGTGTGTGTGTGTGTGTGTGTGTGTGTGTGTGTGTGTGTGTGTCTGTGTGTGTGTCTGTGTGTATGTCTGTGTGTCTGTGTGTGTTACTAGTAACTGAACCCAGAGACATTCTACCACTGAGCTGCTACCAGCCACTTTTTTTTGGAAACAGGATCTCCCTAGGTTACTGAAAGTCTCCCTAATTTCTGAGGCTGGCCATAGCCTGTAAGCTTCCTGACTCAGCCTCCTGAGTGCTGGGATTACAGGCGTGCACCACCATGCCTCACTGGAACACACAAATTTTAATGATGCTACAGGCTAGATACTATAAGATCACAAAAGAGGCTATAAGTTGGCATGGGAAGTGATTTTGTTTTCTTAAAGAAAAAAAAGTTTTGACCAGGGCCCAATGGTCAAGGATTGGAAGACCAGTTGTCATTTAAAGCATATGTACACAGGTCAGGCGTGGTGGTGCACACTTGTAATCCCAGCATTTGGGAGGTGGAGACCTGAAGATCGAGGTTCACAGACAGCCTCAGCTATCTAGCAAGGCCCTTCGCAACTCAGTGAGACCCTGTTTCAAAAAATAAAGACTAAAACCTAGGGCTGGAGGTGTAGCTTGGAGGTACAATGCCTCTGGGTTCCATCCCCAGTACTGAAGAAAAAAAAAAGCATATATACAAAGCTGGGTGTGGTGGTACACACTTATAATCCCAGCATTCGGGAGGTTTAGACAGGAGGAACACAGATTTGCAGACAGCCTCAGCTACTTATTGAGGCCCTTTGCAATTCAGTGAGACCCTGTTTCAAAATAAAGAATGAAAAATAGGGCTGGGGTGGTAGCTCAGAGGTACAATGCCCCTGGGTTTTGTCCCCGGTACAGCAAAAATAAGAAAGCATATGTACATAGGCAAAGCTCAACTCAACTGCTTTTTTGTTTTTTTCAAGTCACATCAATGTATTGTTTCTCTTAGGAAAACTATCCAGGAGTATTCAGCCTTCAGATATATAAAGATCTAGGCACTCAACAGATTACAAAGCAACCTCTCTCTCTTCATCCCTTTGCTCCAGTTTCCTCTCTGTAGACTCGATACTGAGGTGGGCTTCCCCTTCGTAAGGTAAGGCAGGTGGCAGAATAGCCTCTCAGTAGCTCCAGCAGAAAGAGGCTATTCTTCTTTTCTGATAACTTTAAAGCCCTGAAATTCAGCCTCATGTCCAGTTGAATCACATCATCCTCTGTCCCTGTAATGGAGAGGATGCGCCACTGGCCAGGCCTAGGTCACAAGTCCACTCCGAGAGCCAAAGGAGGATCATCTTCGCCCAGACCACCTGGAGAGGAAGTGGGGAAGGTGTGGGATCGCAACAGAAATAAATTTCAAGATGCAATGACCAGAATAAAAATGAGTAAGCCCATCGAGGGCGTAGCCAAAACACATGGCCATGTAAATATGTTCAGGGATCCGCAAGGGTTCCATAGAGCCAGGAGGAAGTGTGTCGGATCAGGGAAGAGATCTGCCTGCAAAGATGGTACCAGTAGATAATGAAGAAAGGTCCACGCTGCACTATGTAGTTCAGACTACAGAATACTGGAACTTCCCGAATTACTAATGGATCTCCTTCTCACAGCAAAGAATCAACATATTTTCTGCAGGGTTTGAAGCTACAGATTAAAGCAACTTCCAGCTTGGGCCAAAATTATTTGAAATGCATGTGTTTTAACTTTAAAATTCATGCTAATTTATTCTCTGGTCTATAAGATAACCATGTTTGTTTCTGCCATTTTTCAGTGGTTTTAATTTCCATCAAGAAACCAACATTCCAGAAAATGAGAGGAGAGAGGACTTGGGAGGGGAATGATTTTCTCCTATTCATTCTTTGGTTTTGCATACTAACAGCAACAGGTATTTATTCAGCTCCTGCTGTTTGTCAGGCAAAGGATATATTCCTATTGAGAAGCTCTGTAGAGGACAGTTTTTTTATTTTTTATTTTTGAGTCCTGGGGATTGAACCTAGATGCATTCTACTTCCAAGATACATCCCCAGCCTTATTTTTTGTTTTTTTTTTAATTTGGAAACAGAGTCTTGCTAGGTTTCTGAGAACAGCCCTAAGTTGCTGAGAGCCTCACTAAGTTGCTGGGGCTGTTTTCAAACCTGTGATTCTCCTTTCTCCCAAGTATTGAGATGCCAGGTCCATGCCACCTCGCACAGCTGATGGGCAATTTTTTAAAGGACTGTGGATGGTGTTGTAGGCTGGGTTCTCTGGAAGCAGTTACAGAAACAGAATTTGGAGTGCCAGATGTTTATGAAGCATCAGTACCTGTAAGGAGGAGAGGGAATGAGTCAACACAAATAAGTAGAGGGAGAAGTTAAGCTGAGATGCAGGTGGAACAGAGCCTCTGTCAATGCAGTGAGCTCTGGAACCAGAAGGGCCCGTCAGAGTTGTACTGTTTGCAGCTGAAATCTCCAGGCCTTTATCCCTCTCCTCCACTGAGTGCAACTGTATGGGACAGAAGAGAAGTGAGGAGTGCAGGGGGAGGTGACTCTGTGGCTGTGGTAGGTCCTGCAGCAGCTGAGAGCTGAGGCTGTCTGCTGACCACCCTGTCACTAGACTGTGTTTGCATCATTTTTGACAAGTACTCCTGTGCCATCACCCACATCAAACTCTGGTTGATCCTCACTGCAAATCTACAGATCTGCATTGTAACTGCAGTGTAACAGAAATAAGTCAGGTTGCATCAGCTTGCAGGATGAGCCAAGACACCAACTGGTCCTCACTCATCTTCCCTAAGAGCAGCCTCTCACATCCCAGGGGTCCAGGCTCTCCTTTCACCTCTCCCCCACCATGTGCCATCTCTCTCCATGGACATCACTTCCTCCTTGACTCCTCCTTTCAGCATCCAATACCTATAGCATCAGACAGGTATGAGAAAGGGAAGTAACCTAGTCCAATATTTCCCTCCTTAAGTCCTATTTCTTTTTTTATTATTACTTTTTATTGGTGCCTGCCAGGAAGATTCAATAACCCTACTTGAATTTTGGGGACTGGCTAGATTTCTTCTAATGTATAAGTACCCTGAACCCCTTGCCCTCAGGCAGTGGCATCCCAGATGGACATCCTTGGCTTTTAATTTGTTGTTCCCAAACATAGCTCCTGCCTTGATGCTTAAAAATACTGATGTTGGAGATATCACTGGTGCCAGCATAAAAATTGGCATTCCCTATTGTTGGACCTTCTGGGAAGTAGTATTTGATAGGAAATCAGTCTGCTCACTGTAGTACTAGAAGCTTTTTCTTCCCCAAAGTATCTTTATCTAAATTCAACAACGGGATGGGGTACACAACTGCACCAAGAACATCACTAGCGTTTTCTAGGGCACAGAGCAAAGATCTATGCCTATCATGAAGTAATAATATGTTTCACTACTGTATTAGTCTGGGTTCTCCAGATAAAAGAACAGGGTATGGGGAGGGAGAGAGAGAGAGAGAGAGAGAGAGAGAGAGAGAGAGAGAGAGAGAGAGAGAGGAAACAGATAGGAGAAATTATTTTGATTAACTGGCTAATGTGATTGTGGAGACTGGCAAATCCAAAAACAGTAAGGTAGGATGATGGTCTGAAGACCCAGGGGAGAGTTGCAATTCACGTTCAGAACACTGGCAGAATTTCCTCATTCTTGGGGGAAGGCAGTCTTTTCCTTAAGGTATTAAATGATTAGATAAGACCCATCCACATTATACAAAATTATCTGTTTTATTCTGTCTACTAATTTAAATATTAATCTCATCTTTTAAAAAAAAAAACTTTCACAGTAAATTCTATACCAGACCAAATATTTGGGTACCATGGACTAGCCAGAAAGACAAAATTAACCATCACGTTTTTGTGTATGTGTGTGTGTTGTGTGTGTGTGTGTGTGTGTGTGTGTGTGTGGTGTTGGGAACTGAACCCAGGAGTATTCTACCTCTGAGCTATACCCTCAGCCTTATTTTATTTTTTATTTGGAAACAATTGCTGAAAGTCTTGCTAAATTGCTGAAGCTGGTCACAACCCTGCAATCTTCCTGTCTCAGCCTCCCAAGTGCTGGAATTATGGATATGCACCACCCTATCTGCTCCATCACAACTATTAAAGTAGAAAAATACTGTACCAAATAGTCCCTCCCACTTATATTTTGTATTTGATTGTTATGTCATAGTCAATGTAAGTTATTATGGTATTATCATGAAAATTTGTTCGGTTTGATTTTGGGAAAGTTTCATCCTGGTAGAGTTCTTGAATGCAAGCAAACAAACAGATTCTGGTTGTCTTAAAAAAAAAAAAAAGAGAGCACTTACTGGAGACACGTAGTGGTGGCGCACACTTGTAACTTCAGCAACTCATGAGGCTGAGGCAGGAGGATTGCAAGTTCAAGGTCAGCCTGGGCAAGTTAGTGAGACTGTGCCTCCAAGAAAGAATGGAAAGGACCATTAAGCTACAGCTTAATGGTTAAGCACCCCTGGGTCAATTCCTAGCACCACCATGTAATAACAACACCATCAATAATAATAATTTATTGAAAGAATATGAAGAGATTCCAGGATTAAAAATTTGGAAGATCTAGCTAGTAAAATGGGAAGAACCAAGGCAGTTGAAGAAGTTAGAAAACTGGGCACCACAGCTCCTCTAAGACAGCACAGCTACCACCCTATGGTGTCGCCATCTCCACAATAGCATGTATTGTTACCTTCGCCATTACTGAACATCAGTGCTAAACCTTTGTGCCTTAACAGAGACTCAAAGTCCCCAAGAAACATTAGCTTGCCCGAGCCTGAGCCAGGTGCCCACTCTTCAGCCTCTACGCCAGGTGGAAAGAACACTGGATCTTTTGGGGCTCCCTTTCTGTGAGGTAACAACCCGGATTGAACAAGCCATGGTGGATTCCCAGGAAATGAGAAGAACGTTTGGATTGTTGTAGCCAAAGAATAAATCTTCCCAATATGTGCAGCTGGAAGAATCAGGTGTTCTTATATAGCTTGTTTCTGATTTGTATGTATCCTCTTTACATTTTGGGAAACAAAAATCTGAGGAGCGTATGGAGATTCTAAAGGAATCCGAAGTGGGAGGCCATGAGCCAGTGTCTTGGTCATATACCTCCTCCTTTATCCCTATCCTGAATCTTGGCAGTAGTCAGACCAGAAAATCCACCCAATGGTGTGGGCAGGTTTGGGGCAGCTTTAAAGAAGCTAGCTTATGATGCAGCGCAGCTGGTCTGTGGCTCATCTCAGAAGAAATGTGAGTGGTATCCGATATATCTCTAGATATACAAGTCATACAGTCATTCGGCTTGTATATGGAATCATTTGACTTGCATATACAATGACTTGCTCAATGGATATTTATTGAACACCTACTCTATGCCAGATAGTGTTCTACATATTGGAAACACATGGATGGGGGGAAAAGATAATATCCCTACTCTACTGAAATTTACATTTTAATAAAAGAAGCCAGACCATAAATGAACAAATCTGTCAAGTGATACTAAGGGACACGCAAAAAGCAAAGCAGATGAAGGTGACAGAAAAGCAAAAAATGTGCTAGTTTATCAGTGACAGAGACCAGCTTTCTAACAAGATGGCATTTACGCAGGCATTCAAATAAAGTAACATCTCTTATACATAACTGAAGGGCATCCATCCCAAAGAGCAGTACATTGGCCTGGGAGTGAAAATGTATTTAGCATGTTTGAAAAATAGCAAATGGGGCCAAGCGTGGTGGAACATACATGCAATCCCAATATTTGGGAGTCTGAGGCAGGAGAATTACTGGTTTGAGGGCAGCCTCAGCATCTTAGAGAGATCCTCAGAAATTATCAAGTCCCTGTTTTAAAATAAAAATTAAAAAAAAGGCTGGGTGTATAGCTCGGAGGTAGAATACCCCTGAATTAAGTCTCTAGTACAAAGAATAAAAAGAAAATGAGCATCGTAGTTATGTTTGACTGGACAACTAGGCATCAGGAAAATAATTGCATTAGATGAGCTTAGAGAGATAATAAGGGCCAGATAACATAGGACTTTGTATGTTGGGATCGGAAGCTAAGAAGTAAGATAAGAACTTATTAGAGAAATTTTTAGCAGAGGAATGATAGGATCTAACTTACATTTTTGAAGAATTATTCTGGCTGATTCTGACTGATGTTGAGAAGTAAATTCTAAGAGGGCTGGAATGTAGAGTCTGGCTTCACTGGTCCAAGAGAGAAAAGATAAGGCTTGACCTAAGCTTTTAGGAGGAGAAGTAGTGAAATGTGGTAAGCATAGATCTGTTTTGAGGTTGGAGCCAACAGGTTTTACTGATAAGATGTGGAACGTGAAATAAAGAGAGCGGTCAGCCAGGCATGGTGGCACACACTTGTAATTCCAGCATTTGGGAGGCTGAGACAGGAGGATTATGGTTCAAGGGCAGCGTTAGCTACTTAGTACAACTCAGTGAAACCCTGTTTTAAAATAAAGAATAAAAAATAGGGCTGGGGGTGTAGCTCAGAGATAAGAAGGCCCCTGGGTTCCATTCCCAATACTTCAAAAGAAGACAAAGACGGAGGAGGAGGAAGAGAAGGAGGAAGAAGAGGAAAAGGAGAAAGAAGAGGAGAAGGAGGAGGAAGAGGAGAAGGGGGAGGAGGAGGAGGAGGAAGAGGAGGGGGAGGAGGAGGACAAGGAATAGAAGAGGAGGAGGAAGGAAGAAGAAGGGAGGAGGAGGAGGAGAAAGAGGAGGAGGAGGAGGAGGAGGAGGAGGAGGAGGACGACGACGACGACGACGACGACGACGACGATGACAACGAGGATGAGGATGAGGACAAGGACGAGGAGGAGAGACAAGGGTGACTTCAAAGTCTGGGGTCCGAAGAATCATAAGGGGTAATTTCCACCAACTGAGCTGGGAGAGACTGGAAGGTGAAGAATGGTAGATAAACATTTTTAGTGTGGGATTGTTAGGCTTGAGATGTCTACTAGATTTCCAAGTGAAGATGGTAAGAGATCATGAAGATGAAAAGGATCTGGCAAAGATGATGAAGCCAGAGGAGGCAGGGAGGTAGGTGGCAGGGAACCAAGAGGTGGTACTGTGCTGAGTGACAAGAGATGGCAGAGTATTGAAGGGGAGGCAATGATGAACTATGTCCAGTAAGATGTAAACCAAGGGAGAGCAGGATGTTGTCCAGGAAGGTGAGGAGGACCACTGCATTTGACAGCATGGAGGCCATTGGTAACCATGACAACACAGTAATCCCAGCACTTTGGAGGCTGGGACAGGAAGATCTCAGGTTCATGGCCAGCCTCGGCCATTTAGCAAAGCCCTCTGCAACTTAGTGAGACCCTGTTTCAAAACTTTAAAAATAATACAGGTCTGGGGGTATAGTTCAGATGTAGAATTCCCCTGGGTTCAATCCCCAATACCACAGGGAAGATATGGGAGGGAGCCTGATTGGACTGAACTCTAATTAGAGTGGAAGACAAAAGAGTAGAAAAGACAATGGATATGTCTTTGAGAAGCTGGCTCTCAGGGGGATCAGAAAAGTGGGGAAAAAATAGTTGAAGGAGGATATAGAATTTAAAGTCAGATGAGTGGGTTAATTTGCTGGCAGAAGTGTGTATATTTTCTTCCAACCCCTATTTTCTCAGAGAATAAGTCACATCTGACTGGGGTATATGGCACTTAGGAGATGTTAAAATGTAAGGAGAAAAGAAACTTTATGTGGCAAAGATGGTTGGTTCAATATCCAGTCTCTCTCTCTTTCTCTCTCTCTTCTCTTCTCTTTTTCTGTTAGTAAGGGAAACCCTATTTTTAGCAGGCCCCTGTTACTCAGAAGAAAGACTACATTTCCCATCCTTCCTTGCAATTAGTGAAGAGTGACCAGTTAACTAAATTCTGGCAACTGGAAAGTATACAGAAATATATTGTGTATGTCTTGATTTCCCGGCATTTCATTTTATGAAAGCAAGCGACAAGTGCCCTTAAGGGAAGTTCTCAGCAGAAAGGTGCCTCCTCTATGTACTTGCCTGTCTTTCATTCACTCCCTGGATGCAGATGTGAGAACTGATGCTCAAGAGATAGCTGACAGATCAGCCACCTGCAAAATGGGAACCCTGTGTTACGTGTGGCAGAGCAGAAAGGGATGTGCTTAGGGGCCTTACAAGCTTTGTGGAACTGCCAGAGAAACCTGCCCTCCTTGCTTGTGCTGTAGGTGAGAAGGTCCCGCCGTGAGCTCCAGTTATATATAGTTGAGTCTGACCATGACCATCTGTGCAATGGCATGGTTATATGCAAGGATGGCAAATAGTGAGATATCATTCTAAGCTTGCCCAGCCAACAAGAGCTCGGAGATCATTTACTTAGAGTAAGTTCAGTAACCACAGTTATGTTTTTCTCAGTTGCTCAAGTGCAGAAAGCAAGACTTAACCAAGGTTTGAGTTTTGTGCAAGAAATAACCTTTTTATGTATAGACAGCCATCTCTATAATAAACAGAAATATCAGGATCCATCTTACCAGATATATTTACTTTGGAACAGTTTTTAATTAGAAGTATTGAATGTCCTCCAATGACCCTGGCATAGTGCTAGAGTTTCATATTTACAGTCCAGTAAAAGTGGATGGCAGTGAATCTGACCTGCAGAAACCTTCCCAGGGCCTGTACCATTCACCCTGGCTTGAGTCATTATGTCACCTTACAGGGGAACCATCTGCTTTCTAACATGTTATCCAAAATCTTTTTGAATCATTGCAATTTTGCAAAGTAGTAGCATAAAAACTAAGAGTATATATGCTCTATTGAAGGAAGAAATGCACAGCATCTAATAATAACAGGAGGATCAAGCTCTTTAGTAAAAGAAGTAGCCAGGTGTGGCAGCACCTACCTGTAATCCTAGTACTTGGGAGGCTGAGACAGGAAGATCAAAGGTTCAAAGCCAGCCTCAACAACTAAGTGAGACTCTCAGACACTCAATAAGACACTGATCCAACAAAATAAAATAGGGCTAGGAGTGTAGCTCAGAGATAGAATGTCCCCGCCCTGGGTTCAATCCAAGAAGGAGGAGGAAGAGAGGAAGAGAAGGAGGAGAGGGAGGAGGATGAGGGGGGGAAGAGGAGGGTAAGGAGGAGGAGGAGGGGGAGGGTCAAACAGACACCCAAAACAAAGTTGTCCACATTTCCAAGATTCCTAGCTTTGAGAAGCCTGACTCAGTGGTTTGCTAATTGATAAAGCTAATGGGTCCTCTAGGTTCCTCCCACTCCCTTCATCCCAGTCACTCCTCCATACACACACACATGCTCATCCCATTTCCATCCTCATCTGTCACTCAGGATTTCTATTTATTTCAGGGTCAGCAAGAAAGAAAACTGAGCAGATTCCTAATGGCTTCCACTTCATCATAAAAATAAGTTAACAGCCTGGTCTTGCAATACAACTAGGAAATTGATTCTTCATGAAGATACTGAAAGTTGTATTGTTGCATTTATATCAGCAACACTTTTAATAAGTCGATCAATTTTTAAAGAGGCAAAATTTTAGCTGGATGTGGTGGGCACACGTGTAATCTCAGTCCTTGGGAGGCTGAGAAAGGAGTATTGTAGGGTCAGGTTCAGGGTCAGCCTCCACAACTTAGGAAGACCCTCAGAAACCTAGAAAGACTGTGTTTCAAGCAAAAACATAAAATAAAATAAAAAGGGCTGAGGATGTGGAAGCTCAGAGATAGGATGTCCCTGTGTTCAATTCTCAGAACTGAAAGAGAAAGAAAGAAAAATAGAAAGAAGGAAAGAAAGAGTGAGTTTTGTTTTTAAGATTCAGGAAGAATAATGTTTAAATAGGTTATTGATAACATCCTAATGTGTAGACCTTCCTACTTCTTCAGCATCTGTTTTATAAATTAGACCAGAGGAGCACATAGCCCTTTTTTCCTTTTCACTAATGGATTGCTGTAACCCAACAAGACCTTCCATTCATCCATGATATGTTAAGACCAGCTGTTTTCAATTTTAAAGGTTTCACATTCAGAAAACTCATAGAATGAAAACATTTCTGAGTAAAGCGCTCTCTACATGTGGAATATTTTAACTTTGCTATTTTAATTCAGTGATTTACCTAGAAGGATGTATGGTGATTTATCTAGGGTACAGATTTGCTAAGTTAATAGATAATTTAAGGTTTAGATGAATCTTCGTGCCTATTAAATTATGGAGGAAGTGGAAGAGAATGTAATGATGACTAAGAAACAATTCTATTTCCTCTTCCACTTAACTGGATATGAGAAAAAACACTGTAATTGCTTTTTGTGTATTGTGCTGCAAAAAAAAAAATGTTTCAGATGCTTAGCTCTAGGCTACAGTTAATTGGCTGTAAAGTCAGAGGCATTGTTTGCTAGAAATTAACTCTTATTTAGATAGTTCTCTGAATACTCCATGACTCTGGAGACTAAAAGGAAGAATTTCCAAATAGAACCTCAGAATCCTTAACAGTCAAAGGGATCATATATCAAAGCCCACTTGCTCATAGAGACCAGTGGGAGTTCACTGGAATTCTACTCTTTATATTTGGTGCCATGGGGTCTTAGAGAATAATCAAGATTCTAAAAGGTTTACTAAGCACAAGTAGTATGAAAGAAAGAGAAAAAGAAAAACCTAGAATTTTCTTTCTTTTTTTTTTTTTCGCAGGTCTGGGGATGGAACCCAGGGGCATTCAACCTCCAAGCTATACCCCCTGCCCTATTTTTTTTTATTCTTTATTTTGAAAGAGGGTCTCACTAAGTTGTGGAGGGCCTCACTAAGTAGCTGAGGCTGTCCACGAACAGCGATAACTCCAGTCTCAGCCTCCCGAATGCTGTGATTACAAGCTTGTGCCACCATGCCCAGCTCTAGAATTTTCTTAGAAATCTACTTAATGAGAAGAAAAAAGGAGGGAGTTAGATAGAGAGTGGCCCCTGGAAGAGCTCATAAATTGTCATTTGGAGTTGATGTAATCGAGTCATGAGGTTGGTCATCCAGCACTGGATTTATCTAGGTGGTAGCCCTGGTAGGGTGTGGCTGGAGGTGAGTCCCTGGGTGATGCCTTGGAGATTGTAGATAGTTCTTCCTCTCCTATGTTCCTTTCTCTCTCTCTCTCTCTCTCTCTCTCTCTCTCTCTCTCTCCCTCCCTCCCTCCCTCCCTCCCTTCCTTCCTTTCTTCCTTCCAGCCTTCATGGTATGAGAAGCAAAGCCTTATACTCTCCCTCTATTTCCCATGAGATGCTCAATCCTGGGCCTCACATGGTCTAAACCTGAAGCCATAAGCAAATAAATCTTTCTTCCCCTAAGTTTCGGGGTAAGTTGTTTTGGATAGAGCCTTAAGAAAGTTGACTAGCACAGAGGAAAAAAAATTTCATGATATTCTTTTTTTTAAATTTTTATTGGTGCATTATATTCATACATCATATTGAGGTAAAAAACTTGTGTGTACAGACATGCACACATCACTGATTTAACCCCTACCCAATTCCCACCCCATTCCCTCCCGTCCCTCCCTCCCTTGCTCCGCTTAGTGATTGACTTCGATATGTTTAAGTACATTGTGTGTTTTAGAGATTTTCCTCTTCCCCCCTCCTTTCTCCTTTAGGTTGCCTTGTTTGCTCCTCTACAGGATTTCCTTTTTCATCTAGAGTTCCTCCTATGACCCATTTCTCCCTAACTCTCACATATTAGGGAAAGCATCTGATTTCTTATTTTTTGTGACTGACTAATCTCACTTAGCATAATGTCCTCCAGTTCCATCTATTTCCCTGAAAATGATGTAATTGAGGGTTTTTTTTATAGCTGAGTAAAATTCCATTGTGTACATATCCCACAGTTTTGTAATCCATTCATCTGTTGATGGACATCTTGGCTGGTTCCATAGTTTGGCTATGGTGAATTGTGCAGCTATGAACATAGATACACATGGATTAGTTTGGTAGTTTGGCTCCCTATCTTTTGGGTAGATACCCAGAAGTGGTATTGCTGGATCAAATGCTAGATTTGTTCCCATTCTTCTGAGGATTCTCCTTACTGTTTTCCAAAGTGGTTGCACTAATTTGCAATTCCACCAACAATGTATTAGAGTTCCCACTTCTCCACATCCTTGCCAGCATCTGTTGTTGTTGTTGTTTGTGTTTTGAATGATTGTCATTCTAGTTGGGGTTAGGTGGAATCTCAGTGTAGTTTTGATTTGCATCTCTCTGATTGCCAGTGATGTTGAGCATTTTTTCATGCATTTATTGGCCATTTGAATTTCTTCTTTTGTGAAGTGTCTATTTAGTTCACTTGCCCATTTTGTTATTGGATGCTTTGTTTTCTTAGTGTTGAGTTTCTTGAGTTCTCTGTATATTCTAGATATTAGTCCTCTATCAGAGGGGTAGGTGGCAAAAATCTTCTCCCATTCTGTTGGCTCTCGATTGAGGTTCCTGACAGTTTCCTTTGCTGAACAGAAGCTCTTCAGTTTCATGCAATCCCATGTATTGATTTGCCTATTAATTTGTTGTGCCTTTGGAGTC
Organism: Muscardinus avellanarius; assembly: GCF_963383645.1. NCBI lineage: Eukaryota > Metazoa > Chordata > Mammalia > Rodentia > Gliridae > Muscardinus > Muscardinus avellanarius. The sequence continues at coordinate 14,737,082 of NC_137804.1, forward strand.
TTGTTGAGAAAGTGTTTATCTGTGCCTGTGCATTGCAGTGTTGGACCTATGCCCTCTTCAAGGAGCTTCAAGGTTTCTGGTTTGATTTCCAAGTCTTTGATCCATCTTGAGTGGACTTTTGTACAGGGTGAGAAAGTGGGATTAATTTCTAATTTTCTGCATATGGTTATTCTTAAAAACCTACTAGATCATTTTTGGAATTTGTCCTTGGGCTCCGGTGCCCCACTGTCATTGAGAAGTACTTAGATTAGAGATGGCGTGACCTGAAATAAAGTAGCCAGTCTGTCCCCCTTTCTCACTTGGAAACCATGTCTTCTTATAGTAGTCCATTTGATATAAACTGACCTCAGTCAATTTGTCCATTCAACCATTGTTCAATACTTCAAATCACCAATAGCTTTCATTTAACAAAAATAGGTGGACGCCTTTTGATTCTTCTCCCACATCATTTCTACCTTCCTGTAGGTTACAATAAAACTAAAGGCCAGGGTAACTTTTTGCCTGACTTTATTTGCTGTTGTTTCCACTTATCAGCACATGTTTGTACGTACAAACATGTGCTGATAAGTGGAAACAACAGCAAATAAAGTCAGGCAATCTGTGATGCTCATTGTGCTCTGACCAAAATATTTCTATCTTCTGGTTACAAAGAATTTCCAATACAGACCCTGCAAAGAATGTCCCTTTTTTCATCTTTCAAGACAGTAAAGAGTGTTCCAGCTAGTGGTGATTCTTTCAGAAAGGGTCTTACAGTGATAAAGCAAAATAGATCCTCAGTAAACATCTAGCATGAATTTTAAAAATAAAGTTTGTGGCTTAAAGCTACTGAGACTCGAGGTCTTACTCATTAGGACAGCATAACATAGCTATCCTGACTGATACACGGTTGTCATTGTACACTCAGTGAAACCCCCTTTTTCTTGCCTTTTACTAACAAATATTTTGAATGAAGTTTCACTCTAAAGTAAATGTAATAACGTTACGACAGTAGGATCGACTAACCTTCTAAACTTATGGAATCTCTCATACTCTATGTGAGGAAGGTGTAAAGGGGAGAAGATATATGAATGCTGTATCTAGGGAAGTGCTCTGAAGTTAAGTGGCTAGGCTCACCAGATTTGACCCGTTCATTCAAATGACAATCTTTTTCAACAACTACATTCCTTAAAAGCTATTATGTAGAGCCTAGCATGGTGGCACATGCTTGTAATTCCAGTACTTGGGAGGCTGAGACAGGAGGATCGCACAGGGTCAAAGCCAACCTCAACTACTTAGTGAGACGCTCAGCAACTTATGAGACCCTGTTTCCAAATAAAGTATAAAATAGGTCTGGGAGTACAGCCTGGAAGTAGAAGGGCCCTGGTTTCATCCCCAGCACCACACACACACAAAAGAAAAAGCTATTATGTAGCTGGGCATTACTATAATCCAAATATTTGAGAGGCTGAAACAAGAGGATTTCAAGTTTGAGGCCAGCCTCAGAAACTTAGCAAGACCATCAGAAACTTAGAAAGACCCTGTTTCAAAATTAAATATAAAGAAGGCTAGGGGTATGGCTTGGAGGTAAAATTCCCCTGGGTTTGATCCCTGGTTACTTTCCCCCGCCCCCAAAAAAAGCCCACATTTTTTTAATGAATAAAAAAGTATCTCTAATACTTTTTCATATTAAATAATGAACCATATACTGAAGATCCAAATTGTATTAACTTTGTATTTCTAGAGAGTCTTCCAATATCAGGTAAACTCCCCTAGAGTACAAATTAAAGTGAGATATATCCATATCTAAAGTGAGATATACCTAGATATACACATATCCCATAGTCCATGCTGAAGTTAATTATAGACAATATTTTAAGTTAATTACAGACAATATAATATAAGTAAAATACCTTAAGTCCGCATCTCACCTATTTACAAAATAAAAAAGTATCTTTTCCTCCAGGTATACACCTATCCATGAAGGTACTCTAAACACTCCCGCTGCTCATGCATAACTACGTGTTAATGGAGATGTCCCAGCACCTTCTTGGAGGTGCCAGGTCTCTTCAGACTGGCAGACAAGACGCCTCCCCTCTGAAGAAAGTTGCTCTCAAGCAGCTAGACATCTGCCCAGCTGTAAATGGTTATTGCACGTGACACTTGGACAGCCTAGAGAAAGCGCCTTCCACCATCTGTGGTTGAGAGTTTTACCAGATCTCTGTGGATCTTCTGGGTCCATAAAGAAGACACCTCTTTCCCCACCACCTCCTGCCCCTACCTCAGTCAGTGCTAGATCAGCCAAGTGACTGGACCGCTTCTCCTTATGAGTCCAATTTCCTGGGTTTAAATGTACTCTTTTTCAAAGTCCCAACACATAATTATTTTGAAACATATAGTCCACTTTATTTTCAAAGGGACTATGGGGTTGGTTACTGAGGATTGAACCCAAAGGTATTCTATCTCCAAGCTACACCCCCAACAGACCTTTTTGGGTTTTGTTTTGAAACCAGGTCTTGCCAGGTTGCTGATTCTTGCTGTATTGCTTAAGCTATTCTCAAACCTACGATCCTCCTTTCTCAGCCTCCCAAGCACTGAGATTACAAGCATGTGCCACCACACCTGGCTCAAATGAACTAATGTTTGTTTTATTTTTGTTCGTGTGTGTGTGTATGTGTGTGTGTGTTTGTGTGTGTGTGTGTGTGTGTGTGTGTGTGTGTGTGTGTGGTGCTGGGGATTGAACCCAGGGGCATTCTACCTCTGAGCTACATCCTCAGCTCAATTTCAGCTCAATTTTTTATTCTTTATTTTGTTGTTGCTGTTGTTGTTGTTGTTGTTGTTGTTGTTGTTGTTGTTGTTGCAGTACTGGGGATGGAACCCCAGGAGCATCCACATTCTACCTCCAAGCTACACCCCCAGCCCTATTTTTTATTCTTTATTTTGAAACAGGGTCTCACTGAGTTGCAAAGGGCCTAAGTAGCTGAGGCTGTCCCCATTATTTTGAAACAGAGTCTCACTAAGTTGGAGGGCCTCATTAAGTACCTGAGGCTGGCCTTGAACTCCCATCCTTCTGTCTAAACCTCCCAAGTACTGGAATTAGAAGCATGCACCACCATGCCTGGCTCAAATGAACTATTTTTAAAAGTATGAGTATGATGCAGGGAAAACAAAGAGGTCACATATTACTCTAGAGCCAGTAACAGCAAAAAGCCTTTGTCAGCCCTGGACCTGAAGGTCTGGGGAAAAGAAATGATACAGGAAACCAGAACTAAGACTCAGTGAAAGGATGCTGGACAAGGGTGCAACCTTTGGCTCCAGGATTCCCCCAACCTACTACGCACATAGGAAGGGGGTAGGAGATACCCAACCTCACCCTCCAGTATTTTGTTGGCTGAAGCATTGGCAAACCCAACCAGAAGCAAGGCAGGGAGCCAACAAGGCCACCAGCATGAAGACAGAAGGAAATACCCAGCACTGTTTATCTGCTGCCCAAGGCACAGGCCAGTCCCAGGAGGCAGGACTAGAACCTACTACCTCAAAGGCCATGTGACATCTTTTCAACTTGCCCTGCCTCCCTCTTTCTTTCTCCTTCCTTCCTTTCTTCCTTCTTTCCTTTTTTTTTTCTTCCTCTCTGTGGTACTGGGGATTGAACCCAAGTGCATTCTACCTCTGAGCTACACCCTCAGCCCTATTTTATTTTGAAACAGGTTTCCATTCAGTTGCTAAGAGTCTCGCTACATTGCCGAGGCTGTCCTGGAACCTGCCATCCTCCTGATTCAGCCTCCCAAGCACGGAGATTACAGACCTATACCACCATACCCCGCTAGCTCTGTCCTTTTCTGCCTGTATAATAATTTTATTCCAGAGACTTCTCTGACTAGCTCCATTCCTGAGATCCACACATTCTCCCTGATAGTTTCTAAAACTCTGACACTCAAAGACTTGAACGTACAGAAAAACAATGTGTGTTTCAGTAGCAAACTTTCCTGTCTATATATAGCATATCCTATTGAATGATCAGTCTAGCTTTTCATTGCTTTGAGATATTTTATAACTCTTTGTGTGGAAGTAGTCATGAGAATTCTCTTTCAGTAGAGTTTCTATTGACTTACCTTTTTTCTGTTAGAAAAACCAGTTTTACTTTCATTACCTTCAATTCAATTCCTTTATTCCATATAAATCTGTGCTTTTTTATTTTTCTCTTAAATCAAATATAGGATCTACGTGGTTATAGCATATGGGAGTAAAATAAATATTTTTTGGTACTGATCATTGAACCCAGAGGCATTCTACCTCCAATCTATACCCTCAGCCCAATTTTATTTCTTATTTGGAAATAGGGTCTCACTAGGTTACTAAGAACCTTGCTAACTTGCTGAGGCTGACTCTGAACCTGTGATCATCCTGTCTCAGCCTCCCAGGTACTGAGATTATAAGTTTGTGCCACCATGCCTGGCTATAAAATAAAATCTTTAAAATGAGTTCAATTTTTTGTGGGGGGTGCTGAAATTCAAAACCCAGGGTCTCACATATTAATATGAGTTCATTTTTCTGTCTGTAGAAGAGTCAGATTTTATATTTTAAATATAAAATTATTTTTAACAGGAGTCTCAGTCATTTCTCTACTGAGAGATATGCTTCAGATATACAAGCAAATTTGCCCTGCGTGGCCCTAAAAATAGTAAATTTAGCATATCAATAATTTATTTCAAAAGATTAAAATTAAATACCTTGTTACACAAGGTTCAAAGAAAATAAGCAAGTTGATGGCAGTCTGAAAAAATTTAATTCTCTGTGGTTAATTTGAGAAATGTTGAAATGTTCATTCCTTAACAGTATTTTGTAATCCTAGCCTTTTGATTCATTTTGGTGGTGTGACCATGAGTCAGAAACTCAATGAGATAAATTTGATAGCAATGGTGTTTGGTTTCATGGTATAATAACTGTATCATTTTTCACATCATCCAAGTATCTGTTGGAGAAAATCAGCCTTACTGGGTGTGAATGACATCGAGTGAGTTTTAGATGAAAAACTCATTGTCTCTAAAGGTCTACCGGGGAGTGTGTGTGTGTGTGTGTGTGTGTGTGTGTGTGTGTGTGTCTTACTGTGAGCAATCAACCAAAGAAAATAAACAAAAAACAATCCACGATTCTGGAAATAATTACTTAATAATTGTCCCTAGTTGCAAGCTTGAGTAAACACTTCCAATTTGACTTAACAATATGTTTTCCTTTCAAAATTGTGCCTTGCATTATTAATTTTTTTGGTGCACTGTATTTATATATCATAGTGGGATACAAACTTTTGTAGACATACATGCACACATCGCCCAGTCAGCCCCCACCCGATCCCTACCCCATTCTCTCCCCATCCCGCCTTCCCATGCTTGGCTTAGTGGTTGACATCTAGTGTTATAGCAATTTATCCAAAATTAAAAATGATAATCTCACATAACAGTTTCATTTGTCTGATACCAAGCTTTTGATGACTTAAAGATAACATTTCAATATTTCTTTTTGCTTTCTTTCTTACCAGAGAATATTTTTTTCTATTTTTTTAGGTGAAACTATCATATATTTATATATTTATTTTTCAGAAAAAAATCTATCCTAATATGGAATATGGATTCTAGATACCCAAAATGATCTTGAAAAAGAACAAAGCTAGAAGATATATATTTTCTGATTTCAAACCATATAAAGCTACAATAATTGAAACAGTGTAGTACTGTTCTAAAGGCAGATATATAAACCATTGGAGTTAAATACAAGCCTAGAGCTAAATTCTTCCCAATATTATCAAGTTATTTTTGACAAGGTTTCCACGAACCTTTGGTGGTAGAAATAATAATCTTTTAACTAAATATTGTTGAAAAATAATAATTACATGGAAAAGAATAAAATTGGACCCTTACCTAATCCCATATACAAGTATTAACTCAAAATAGATAAAAGACCTAAATATAAACCTTAAGACTATAAATGTTTAGAAGAAAATCTGGGTCATAAAACCTCACAACATTGAAATTGGGAGTGATTTCTTGGATATGATTTAAATGGCACAGGCAACAGAAGAGTATACAAACTCCCTAAAAAATAAAAAAAATTGTATATCCAAAGACAATGTAAACAGAGTTAAAAGTTACTGATATAATTGGATAAAATATTTCCAAATGCTATATCTGAAGGTATATTAATATTCCAACTAGAAATCCTAAAAATTAACAACATTAAAGGCACACAATACAATTTAGAGATAGGTAAAAGACTAACATACATAATGAATCTCCACAGATAACCAATCTTAGTTGTCTGTTGGATGGAAAATCTTGTTTCTCTGGTTCTGGTGTGTGTTACCTATTTCTTCTTTGTAGTTAATCTCTTTGAGTATTTTCTCTAGCGCTGGTTTTAAAGACATAAATTCCTTCAGTTTCTGTTTGTCATGGAAGCTTCTTATTTTTCCATCTAATTTGATAGAAAGTTTTGCTGGGTAGGAAATTTTTGGCTGGAAGTTGTTTTCTTTCAGAATTTGGCATATGCTACTCCAAGCCCTTCTGGCTCTCATGACTTGGTTTGGGAAGTCTGGAGTGATTCTAATTGGTTTGCCTCTGAATGTCACTTGGCCCTTTGTTTTTGTTGCCTTTAAGATTCTCTGCTTGGCTTCCACATTGGTCATTTTGACAATTATGTGGCGTGGGGATCCTCTTCTCCGATCCTGTCTAAAGGGAGTTCTATAAGTTTCCTGGATCTGTGTATCAACCTCTTGTTCTATGTTTGGAAAATTTTCTGCTATTACTTCCTTGAAGAGATTGTTGATCCCTTTGGTTTCACTTTCTTTTCCCTCCTCTATTCCAATTATTCTTAGTTAGCTCTCTTAAAATGGGCCCATATTTCTTCAATGTCAGATTCCTGCTGTTGGATATTTTTTTCTAGATTAGAAACTATGCATTCATTTTTGGAATGATCATCTTCTAAGAGCGAGATTCTGTTCTCCATGTGGTCTAATTGGTCGTTTGTGCTTTGAATTGAGGCCTTTACTTCATTAATTGCATCCTTTATCTCTTTTTGGCTCTCTCTGAGTTCTTTTCGAAGCACCTCTATTATTTCTACAGTTATTTTCCTGATTTGATCTTCTAGAAATCTCTGATTTTCTGTTTTATCGGGTTCTGATGTTGTGGGGTTGTGGGCATTCATTGCTCCAGTGTTATTCCTCTTTCCCATGATTTCGGAAGTTTGTGCCTTCTCTGGGTTCTTCCCTTGGGTCACTATGACTTCACTTAAGGTGCTCTGGATCTCGAGTCAGTAGTATCTCAGACCCCACTACTCCTTTACTGGGTTGTATCACAGAGTCTCCGACCCAGAGAGTCGATAGAGGCTGCTTTAGACTGTGGGGGGTGCCAGGTTGCACATTCTCCTATGGTGTGATATCTCTGCCACCGCCACTCCCCCACTGGGTCAAGTCCCAGTGAGTACAGTACTGGGATTTCTCCTCTGTGGCCCGCAATTTGACTCACTGTTCTTGAGTTCGCAAATGTAGCTGTACTTGACTCGGTGAATTCGCTGCTGCTGCCTCTGGTGGCAATATGGCGCCGCTGCTACGCCCTCGGCCACGAGGCTGGCTTATTTCTTCTTGGTTTTGAGTTCCACTCTGAGTCCCTGCAGCGTGTGCTGAGCTCAGCCACTGGGAGCTTTAGATGCTCCCTGTGCTGAAAAATCCCGCCTAGTTGTTCCGCAGTGGCTCACCTTGGCTTGCTGTAGCCGTCCGGTGAACTCGCCACTGCCACCGGCAGTAAGGCGCTGCTTCCGCGTCCTCGGGCGTGAGGCCGGTGTATCTCCTCTGTGGCTCTGAGCTCTGTTCTCAGTCCGCTTTCTCTCTGGAGCCTGGTGATTTTTTTGTTTCTCTGGTGATGGTGTTTTCTGGCTATGAAAGGCGCTGATTTTGTGGTAATGGAGATTGGTTGTTAGCGGGGCTCTTAAGCCCCACTTTTCTCAGTCGCCATCTTCCCGGAAGTCCTCGCCTTGCATTATTAAAATGTTAAGACCAGCTAGATCTGGCCACACCCACTTTCCCTGCCTACCTTCTCATTTCTTGCAAACAAAGGCCTTCTATAGCATTCAGACTTGACTAGTCCTTCAGGTAGAACATTCCTGTGTTTCTAGAAACTTACCATCACTCCCACGAGGGCCCTTCTGAGCTGCCAATCAACTAACCTATGAACCCCCTATGCTGATGCTAATATAAACAGACTATTCCTGCAAGTCAATTCAATCACCGCTCTCATGAAGTTCTTCCTAGCCATTTCAGCTGGAAATAAATAGCATCTCTGTTTTGGCACTTAGAGTTTCTCCATGTCATCCATCTGGTGGTACAACATGGGCTAAATCTGAAGGGATGAGTATTCTAGGCAGTCTGGATCTATTGCCATAAGAACAAATATCAGAACTACCAAGTGCATCTCCTTCCTCCATGGACTCTAAGACAATTAAGAAAAAGGCTCAGGATGTAGGCAGGAGTCCAAATGTCAGCTTTATTGCTGTCAAAGCTGGATTAAAGAGCACTGCTTGGACCTGAGGATGAAACTTAGTTTCCTATTATCTCCCAGTGAGTTGGATCAATTTACCCATTGGTACTGGGGCCAAGAAACACTGCCAGGTCTTAAATACCCACAAAAAACAGCAAAAGAAATGATGGTATTCTCTCTCTCTCTCTCTCTCTCTCTCTCTCTCTCTCTCTCTCAATATGATCTCATTAAGTTGCTGAAGCTGGTCTCAAACCTGCAATCCTCCTGTCTCAGTCTCCCAAATACTGGTATTACAGGCATGGACTACCATGCCCAGTTACATATTCATGTCTTAACTAGACTGAGGTATACATGCCTAGTAAACTTTTTGCCCATAAAGGTATTAACAAAAAGCAACAGAGTATGGGGTAACAGATACTTGTGAAAGGGTAGAAATTCCTTATTCATGAGCCTAAGGGATCACAGGATGATTGAGAACGTAATGCCTACAGGCTAAAGGTATAATTCTGTCATTTATGTCTGGAGGCCCCTGGATTACCATCTCCTCCCATCTCTGGGCAGCTATTCCCCTCAAAAAATCAGCAATCCTGTTGATAAGATAAAACTGAACTTCTTGCTTACTGTAGTAAGAGAGATAACCACTGCTATAAAGCTTTGGCAGTGCCTGAGAAGGAAGCTGGTCAGAGGAAAGCAACATCAGAATTCTTTCAGAATGATAGTTTTGGTTTACAGTGGGGTTTTCAACATGGAGTTCTTGATTGGGTTAGGGTAATGATTGTGATATAACAACCCAAGATTGCCACACACAGCAATCTTGTGACCCGCCATGTGAGCTCACAGGAGCCATTGTGATGGAGTCTCCAGAAGAGGCTAAATAAGGCCCTCGCAATGGCTGGGTTTTGTCCATTAGTATAGGGAGCTCTTAGTGGTGACCTGTCAGACTCCAAGATAGTTAAGCACTTTTGGTGGACTGGTGGCTTGGGATCTGATTTGCTGGTTTGGGCTTTATGCTGTGTTGTTTTGAGTGTGTTTTTTGTTATTGTTGTTATTTCTTTATTTGCTATTTTGCTGTACTTTTGTTTGTTGGTTTGTTGTTTTGGTTTTTTAGATAGCATCATTAGTTGCTATTGCAGCTTCCAATGGACAGTGCTAGGAGACAAGGTAGAGAGGCCAGGCCAGTCCTCGCGGCCAGCTCTCTCCCTGCAAAGATAGCCTCATGGATAATTACATGGTTCTGAGGAACATTGGCAAGGGTGCTTTTGCTTGGGTCAAACTGGCCCACCATATCATCACCAGGGCTCACGTGGCTGTGAAGGCCTTGCCTGTGTTTAGTGATAACCCACTCCTTCAATTTGAAATGGACATCATGAGAACAGTAGAGCACCTGAACGTGGTCCAGCTGTTTGAGATCATAGACATTGCCAACTAACTATTTCTACCTGGTGATGGAGCATGAGAGCAAGGATCTGCTGCTATACTGCATCTGGCAATTGTCTGGAAAGAGGAGAAGAAGAAGGAAGAGGAGGAGGAGGAGGCCTGGAGGGTGCTCAGGAAGGTTGTGAACACAGTGCACTACTGCCAGAAGAAGGGCATCATGCATCAGGACCTGAAGCCAGAAAACATTCTCCTAGATGCAGAAGGGAACGTCAAGGTCAGTGACTTTGGGCTGAGTTTCAGCTATACCCCAGGTAGAGGCTGATCACTGCCTGTGACACACTCTGCTACTGTGCCCCGGAGGTCTATGGGGCCCAAGGATATGACCCAAGGTAGAGGTTTGGGGCCTGAGTGTCAGCCTCTACTGTATGCTCACGAGCCATCCAGTTCAATGGAGACACCTTGGAGCAGCTGAGGATGCCGGCACTGCAGGGAGGGTACTTATTGCCCAATCACATTTCTGCCCAGGTGGGAAGCCTCATCAGCTGCTTACTGATAGCCGATCTGACCTTGAGGCCCAAGGCCACTGAAATCTTGGAGCATCCATAGCTGAGACAGAACAAGGAGCATCCACCTCTTCCTAGCCAGCTGTTCCCCAAAGGCTCCAACCTCATAATCCTGAGAGTGATATGGAACCTGGGCTATGACCCACACCAGACCAGGCTGGCAGTAGTGAAAAAGAATTTTGACAAGGCCACGGTGACCTACCTGCTGCTCCAATGCCAGGTGAGCCATGGGACAAGGCCCAAGCATTGGGGTGCAGTGCTGCCCCCATCCCCAGAAAATCCTTAGGCCTTCCCTCTGCCAACGAGGAGAGCCAGCCAGCCCGCCCAGCTTTCATGCCTGCCTGTTGGTACTCTCTGAGAATCTGCCAGCCAAGAAAGACACACAGGGCCCGCATAAGGGCCAGCCTGCCTGCTATTCCCCTGAGTTGCCTTACCAAGAGGACCCCTCCTCCCAGCACAGCCTACCAGCATGGCTCCGAGGCCCCTCAGGACAGCGCCTGCAAGAGCAGCAGCCTGGGGAGGCTGAGGGAAGCTGGTTCTCCCAGAGTCCAACAGAGATAGCCTCCCCTGCATTCCGTGACCTCATCAGGAGCCCAACTCCAGGGCCCAGGACCACAGGAAGGGCAGAGGCGGGCCACCAGGAGGATTTGTACCTGCATCTTCTGCAAGTGCTGCTGCTATGTGCTGGCCTTGGGCCAACAGAGTCGCTCCCGAGGAAGGAGGGCAGAGGCACTTCACGCTCAACAACAAAATCGCTCTCTAGAAACCAGTTGGATGAAGTAGATGAAACCAGCTCCCTGGATCCTGACTTGGGCCAGAATGGATTCAGCTGCAGGACAAGGAGGAGGTGCTCCAAATCTCAACTGCTGGGGGCTACTCCACACTGACTCCAAAGATGTTTTCCTAGAAAACTCCTTTCCTGAGATGATTCTTTATAAATTATTTTTCTTATTAAAAAAATCCTACTCTAGCCAGGCATGGTGGTGCATGCGGGGGCACTTGGGAGGCAAAGACAAGAGGATTGAACAGGTTCAAAGCCAGCTGCGTTGGCTTAAGAGACCCTGTTTCCAAATAAAAATGTAAAAAAATAGGTGTCTGGGAGTGTAACCCAGAGTTTGAAGGGTTTCCAGGAACCCCAGTACCACCAAAAGAAAAAAAATCCTACTCTAAAGGGAGAGTGTCCCAACCCTCCCGCAGAGCTGGCAGGCTTCTGAATGTATCTCTGCAGTCCACAGAGAAGAGGCTGGAGAAGGTAGCAAGGAGAGGCTGTAACAACTAGTGCAGCCTTAAAACAAAGTTGGTGTCTCTTTGGACTTTAAAATTGTTTCTGTGCCGCTTATTTCATTTTTGTTTAATCAAGTAAACAAGAGGGGACACCCAATCTCCATTGCCTTAAACTAGAGTTCTTACAAAAGCCAGAAAACACCAAAACTTTTTAAAAAGAGCAATCAGAGAGCTGAAAAGAAATCCACCTGCCTTAAGGCTGCAGGCATCACAGCAGGGCCATCTTGCCTCACTGCACCTGACTCCAGACATAAAGAGAAAAACAACCAAGGACCTGAAGTGAGCAGCTGCAGATCATCAGAATTGTAAGACATCATTTCCTCCTGCACAAACACCAGCTACAATTTGCAGCAGTGGCAACCAAGTTCACCACGCCCTCCCGAGATCCATAGCAGTGTGCAAAAACACCATAAGTGAAGCTGCTGTCCCCATGCGGGAGAACGCCCAGCACCACACCCCCAGGGACTCACAGACCCAAGACAAACTTCCTGGGTCTGAGACTTTGTGGTACAACCCAGCAAAGATGGGGGTAGAGTCTGCTGTTGGACATAGCAGAGACTCAGACAAACTCAGGCTCTGCATGAGTGGAAAGTGTGGGGGAAGACCTATGCTTAACACTAGATCCAACTAGTAGGATCTCCGGGATCACCACAGACTACCCAATCTTGGTGAACGAGGAGAGTCAGACCAGACCAGCCCTAGCTGTGGAGAACAGAGATTCTTTCACTGAGTTTGGTCTCAGAAGCAGACGCCACCTACAGAGTCAGAGAGAGACCGAGACTCCACATCTAGGGAAAGCACAGAGGGTGACCTGCGCTTAACACTAGATACAGCCCCATTGATACCAGCCATCTGCATAGACTGAGAAAGACTCAAAGAACCAGGCTTGCAGCAGGAAAGGTGCCAGTGGCACTCAGTGTCTGCACAGAGAGAGACTGCAGAGGCTGAGTCTGCTGAATAGTCATATATTTATAGGTTGCATTATTATTTTTTGTTTTGTTTGTTTTTTATGTATGATTGTTTGCTCCTCTCTGAACCCCTATCCCAAGCTTCTTCCCTTGTGCATATCTACTCTCTTCACTCTATCCCTTATTTCCCTTTTTTCTTACTTCTTTTCTCTTCCTTGTCTTGTACTAACTCCACTTCATATCAGTATACTAAAAACTCTACATTGGTTACTGGAATACTAGTACATATTTACTATCTCTAATCTGTACGCTATACTACCTTACCAAAATTATACTCTCATTCTATTCAATCCTATGTGTAGCATTACTCTATCCTTGTATTTCCAGCTTCACTTCCCTCCTCACTCAACCTTCACTGTTGAATACAACACAACTTGCCCTTGAATATACCAGCTGACACCTAGAGGCTGAGAAATCTATCAAAATAAACAGATACAAACTTCTGAAATCATGAAGCAATGGGCTCCCACAACACCACAATAACAGAATTGCAGAGATCAAACACAGAATTGCAGAGATCTCCAGAAGGTCAAATCAGGATTGTAACTATACAAATAATACAGGACTTCTGAAAAGAATTTAGAGAGAGTCTGGAAGAAATAAAGGATGTAGTCATTGAATTCAAGGCATTAATTCAAATTATAAACAATTGAAAAAAACACATGTAGAATCTCATTCCTAGAAGATGATCACTCCAAAAATGAACACATAATATATAGCTTAAAAAAACAATTCAACACCATGAATTGGACATTGAAGAAATATGGGCCCATTTTAAAAGAGCTAAGCTAAGAATAATTGGTGTAGAAGAGGGAAAAGGAGATGAAATCAAAGGGATCAACAATAATTTCAAAGAAGTAATATCAGAAAAATTTTCAAACATAGAACAAGAGGTTGATACACAGGTACAGGAAACTTATAGGACACCCTTTAGACAAGATCAAAGAAAAGGTTCACCATAATAGTCAAATTGACAAATGTAGAAGCCAAGGAGAGATTCTTAAATGTAACAAAAATAAAAGACCAAGTGACATTGAGAGGCAAACGAATTAGAATCACTCCAGACTTCCCAAACCAAGTCATGAAAGCCAGAAGGAGTAGCATATTCCAAACTCTGAAAGAAAACAACTTGCACCCAAAAAATTTCTACCCAGAAAAACTATCTCTCAAATTAGATGGGGAAATAAAAAATCTTCCACAAAAAGAACAGAAATTGAAGAAATTTATGTCTTCTAAACTAGCACTAGAGATTAACTGCAAAGAAAAAATAAGTAATATACACCAGAACCAGAGAAATAAGAATTTCCATCCAGCAAACAACTAAGCAAAGAAAAACAAACACTATTTCAAACAGAAGTTAAATCTCAATATGTTAGGAATTTAAAATCATCTCTCAATAACCACAATGAACATAAATGGCCTCAACCCACCAATAAAAAACATAAGGTGGCAACATGGATTAAAAAACAGAATCCAATTATCTTCTGCTTGCAAGAAACACACCTAATGAGTAAATATATAACAAAATAAAGGTAAAGGGCTGGAGCGAGGCAATTCATACCAATGGAACTCAAAGACAAGCAGGAGTAACAACTATGACAGACAAGTTAGACTTCAAGCCCAAGCTTATTAGAAGAGACAAAGCAGGTCATTTTTTACTGGTAAAGGGAACAACAACCCAGCAAGAGGAAATAAAGAAGGTCTCTATTTATGCCCCAAACATGGGTGCAGGTACTTTCATAAAACAAACTCTTTGTGCCATTAAGTTGCACTTAAGTCCTAATACAATAATACTTGGAGACTTCAACACTCCTCTCACACCATTAGAACAATCTTCTAGACAAGTCAGTAAAGATGTCTCATACCTAAAGAACACCATCAACCAAATGCACCTATTAGACACATATAGAATATTCTACCCAACTACAGCAGAGTTAGGATGCTGAAAAAAGAGTATTGCAGATTTGAGGCCAGCCTCAACAACTTAGCAAGACCCTATTTCAAATTTTTAAAAAGGGCTGGGGGTGTATCTCAGAAGTAAAATGACCCTGAATTCAGTCTCTAGTATAAAAAAAATAATAGAGCTGGGTGTGGTGGTGCACACTTGTAATCCCAGCATTCAGGAGGCTGAGACCGGAGGATCGTGGTTTGCGGACAGCCTCAGCTACTTAGTGAGGCCCTCTGCAACTCAGTGAGATCTGGTTTAAAAATAAAGAATAAAAAATAGGGCAGGGGGTGTAGCTCAGAGGTTGAATGCCCCTGGGTTCCATTTCCAGACCCACATAATAATAATAATAATAATAATAATAATAATAATAATAATAACACAAAATTTTCATCACAACAATTACATTATGTCATCATGAGTATTATAGAATGACAGAGAGAGGATCTAAATAGCAAATCATGGAGAAATGTATCTCTTTTTTGCTGGTAAAAGATATCTGGATTTTCACAAGCCTGAGAACTATTAAATCATTCAAGAAAGTCTACAAATTTGACCTCATGTGACTACATAGAAATTTGAAGTCCATTTTAAATATCAGTACAAACAACTGTCTAATATATGCCTGAGATCATGTAAAACAATTCACAAAACCATGTCTTTCTCCAAATCTCTTTTTCATAGAAAACAAAAGTAAATTCATCCTGCACCACAATTTCACTGCAATGAGAACTTAAGGAGCAGATAATAAAGTAGTCTAACATAAGTCCCTCCCAAAAAGGAATCTTAGCTGAGGAAGTGCTCAAAATTCATCATAAGACAAGTCCAATAACCAAGGTGATATTTGTGTATTGTCTCCAGGAACAGCTGTGTTCTACTAAGGGTCTGCAAAGATCTACCTGAATTATGTTGAGTCCAAACAACCAGCATGGTGAGAACAAGATCACAGTTTCCTGGGGCTGGACTCAGCAACTTGAATGATGGGAATTAATGCTGACTGGATTTTCCTGAACAAAGCAGGACTGATGAATTGATTTATGCCGGCCCTCCAAGGTCCTTCATTGTTCTAGCATAGTGTAATTCTAATATTGCAAAAATTGTTGAAATACCCGACTCTTACAGCCTTAAAGCCTATGAATTTTGAGACTAAGAAAAACTGCTGCAGTCTTGAGTTTATGCCTACCTCTCTGGTTAATAAGACATTAGCAATTGTCAATTAGGCTTTAATGATAGTACTAAAATGCAAACCAGGATAATTTGTATACTTTTCTATAACTTGGAAGAACTCTTGTTCTACAGATCAAAATCTATTAAAATAGCATTTAAGCATAAATTGAAACAGAATAATTTGCATAAAACAGATGATTGGCTCGTACCAGTATGGGGCTATAAAGTTTACTAAGTGTTTTAACATACCTTTTCTCATTTACTCCTTAATGATATGTTGTGATGTAGGCTATAGGCTGGATATTCAAATTTCCCGTTATATGTTCTAAAGCAAAATCATAATATAAGTAGTAAGGGCTCTAATAGTAAACTGACTACTACCTCAAATTTACAAAAGAAGCTTTCACAAGATTTTTCCCTTGATAAAACAACAATTTCCTTGGGACCAGAACTATAATGTTTAAATAATTCTTGTGCATAAATTACATGTTTGAGCCACTCAACACCATTACATTATGTGGAGGATGGGGTCAGTTCAAACACAAAGATACAAATGGGTAAGTAGCTCTAATACTTAACCACAGAGAGAGAAACAAGAAAGACAAGCTAAAAATCAGCTATTCAAAACAAATGTGAGTTCACCTTAAGCTAGTTTTAGAAGGAGTTTAGTTGTTAAAATTAGTTTTCTTCCCTTGTGCTTATATTTTGAAGTTCTGTGTGTTTCAGTCATATAGCCATGATACATATTTTAAGAGAGATTTAAAATTCAAAATTGGGAGAAAATGGGTCATTGGAGGAACTCTAGACAAAGGAGGACAATCCTTAGATGAGCAAAGAAGGTGACCTAACCTAGGAGGATGGGGGGAGGGGGTCCCCTAATGTACATGACATACCTTCACAAACACACCAAAGTCAATCACTAAGCCAACCATGAGAAGAAGGGAGGAGGGAGAGGCTGGGGTGGGAATTGGGGAAGGGCTAAACGAGTGATGTGTGCATGGATGCCTCTACCACCTTGTACCCCATTAAGATGTATAACTACATGTGGGGAGCCATTAAGGCTTTCCCCAAAAAGAATATTCCTGACTCAGCTGACTGTCCTTCACCCAGAGTCAACAAGGTTTGGGGTCATGGAAACTTCACAGTAAAAGGTCTGAGAGAATATCAGGTGGTGATGGCACAAGGGTACTGATTAACCTACCTGTAATGTATGTGCTTTGGATTGGTCTTTACTGTATTCTGGTGGTGGTAGCATGAGGATATTGATTGACCTGTAACTGTATAAATACCTCTAGAAAAGCAAACCCAACATCGGCACCATAGAGAATACTGACCCAGGAGTAGTCGTCGACCAGTAGAGATATTGACCCAGGAGCAGGGGTCGGCCAGTAGAGATAGTGGGCTGGCACCCCCCCACGTGAGAATAAATTAAATATCCTGAGAATCAAATTCTTAGAGTTGAATTCTTCATCCTCACGCCTCTCTTCAGAGCCCGTACTTTTGCCGGATGGCTCTGGCAACAATGCACCAATAAAAAAAAGAAAGAAAAAAAAATTGCATTCAGAATTGAGATGAGGAATTGCAAAAGTAAATGGCCCAGAAACATATAATAATGAGCAGGACACAAGAAGGGCTTGTGGTCCTTTGTATACATAAATAGAGAATTGGGGAATTTGACTTCTGCTGGGACCAGTTTGGAGTGAACCCCTCCACTCTTGAAAGAAAGAACAGATGTTGCCAGCCACTGCCTGGAGCTGCGACTTGTAAAACACTCACACCTAAAGAGGCAGATGGACAGACAAACCACCTTGCAAAATGATACTGAGCAAAGCTGCCCCGATTTCCTGATTCTGCAAAAGCACCATCACTGCTAAGAGACAAGAGCTGGGAACTGTCGCTGTGAGATGTGGTCCTGGGGTGGTCAGGTGGGCAGCAAGTGGGCACAACCTCAAAAACTGCTAAACAGGGAGAAAGGAGTACAGAGAAAGAGGTGACCTGAAATGCAGGAGAAGCCAGAAAATCCTTCAGGCCAAAATATATAAATAACACTATAGCTTAGAAAGATAGTTCGTGATTGCATTATTCATAATATGGATTTATGCTAGACAAGTTGTTCGATATATCAAAGAGATAAAAGAATAATGCTCATAAAAAATAAATCTAAATCCAAAGCAGTCAGTAAAAACAGACAATAGTAAATTAAAATTAGTAATAGTAAACTTATAAGCACTGTAATTTTTTTTAAAAAAGACATAATAAAGTTCTAGCTGGGCCCAAAGAGCAAAATAATAAATAAATTTGAAGGCAGTCTAGGGCATTTACTCAGAATGCAGCACACACAAAGAAAGAAATTTAAAGATATCTATAACTGTAGAAAGAAACAGACCAAGAAAGAGGCTCAAATACCTATTAATAGTGCCCCACAAGTAGAATGAGTGTGTGATGGGAAGATAATATTCTTGAGGATAATGTCTCAGATTGATGCAATGAACTTAAAAAGTAATTTACCAACATGTAGTAACTCAAGATATGCCCTCCCTAGCCAAGCAATTCCACAATTAGTAAGAGTATAAACAAAAATATCCAGGCCAGGCGTGGTGGCGCACGATTGTAATCCCTGAGCTTGAGAGGCAGAGACAGGAGGATCGCACAGGTTCGAAGCCAGCCGTGCTGGCTTAAGAGACCCTGTTTCCAAATAAAAAGTATTAAAAAATAGGTCTGGGAGTGTAGCCTGGAGTTAGAAGGGTTTCCAGGAACCCCAGTACCACCAAAAATAAATAAATAAATAAATAAATAAATAAATAAGAATGTCCAAATAAACAAAAGAAGTTTAAACAAAATATACAATTTTCTATAAAAGTATAAAAAATTTTAAAGTAGCTAAAGACTAATGGAATTCCTGGGTAAACAAGCTATTAAAAAAAAAAAAAGTGTGTGTAGCCAGGTGTGGTGGCGCATGCTTGCAATCCCAGCATTCGGGAGGCTGAGACCAGAGGAACCAGACAGCCTCAGTTACTTAGTGAGGCCCTCCACAATTTAGTGACACCCTATTTCAAAATAAAGAATAAAAAATAGAGCAGGGGGTGGAGCTTGGAGGTCAAATGCCCCTTGGGTTCCATCCCCAGACCTGCAAAAAAAAAGGGGGGAAAAGTGTGTGTGTGTGTGTGTGTGTGTGTGTGTGTGTGTGTGTGTGTGTGTGTGTTACTGGTTATTGAATCCAGGGGCATTCTACTTCTGAGCTAAACCCCAGCCTTATTTGTTTTTTATTTTGAAACAGGGTCTCACTTAGTTGCTGTGGCAGGGAGAGGAGGAGCGAGGAAAGGATGGGGAAACTGGGGAAGGGCTCGATGAGCGCTCTGTGCATGTGTGCCTGTGTGCCTGTCACCCGGAGCTGCTTCAAGATGGATGATTACAGTGCACCAATTAAAAATAAAACTTTACTGAACAAAGATCCTGACCTTCCACAATTTTTTTGTTTTGTTTTGTTTTTGTGGTACTATGTATGGAACCAAGGAGCATTATACCTCCAAGCTATACCTCCAGTCCTATTTTTTTTATTATTTTGAAACAGGGTCTCACTGAGTTGCAAAGGGCTTCACTAAGTAGCTGAGGCTGGCCAGGAACCGAAATCCTCCTGTCTCAGCCTCCTAAATGCCTGGATTACAAGTGTGTGCCACCGTGCCCGGCTAATCTCTCACAATTTTATAGGCACATTATAACATTCATCAAGAAATAGATACCATTCTTATACAAAATGATAAATTAATATAAGGACTTAGTATGCTTTACTAATGAAATGGTATGATGTTCTTGCAGGGAAGGAAACACATAATAACTGAACAGAGAGGAGAGCTCAGAAATAGACACATCTGTATAATGCAACTTGTTAGACAATGGAAATATCCCTACAAATTAGTGGGGAAATTTTGGGCTATTTAACAAATGTTTTAGAATAATAAAAACAGAAATAACTAGTTATTCATGCAACAGAAAAAATAGTATTCCTTCTTCACATCATACACAAAAATACATTTACATGCATTAAAGATCAAAATGGAAATATGATTTTAAATTTCAGAAGTTATACAGCAGAGTATTTTTATTGCATTGGATAGGATGCAAATCACTAGTGTTAAAATGGATACTAGATGTGTCAGATTAAAACCAAGTATCTAGCCTTGTGTGATGGTACACACCTGTAATCCCAGTACTTGGGGGCTGAAACAAAAGGATCACAGGTTCAAGACCAGCCTCAGCAATGTAGTGAGGCTTTCGGTAACCTAATGAGACCCTGTTTCATAACAAAAATAAAAAGGACTGGGGGTGTAGCTTAGAGGTAGGATGCCCCTGAGTTCAAGCTTCAAAGTTCTAATACCAAAAGAAAAAAAAACAGGAAAAAATTTAGTGTCTGTGCCTCACACAGCATTATAATTTTTTTCTTTTGCCATACTAGGGATGAAACCGGGGGGGGGGGGCATTCCACCTCTGAGCTACACCCTCAGTTCTATTTTTTGTTCTTTATTTTGAAACAGGGTCTCACTAAGTTGCAGAGGGCCTCACTGAGTAGCTGAGGCTGTCTGCGAACCACGATCCTCCTGTCTCAGCCTCCCAAGTACTGGGATTACAAGCATGTACCACCCTGCACGGCTCACACAGCATTATATTTTTTTAAAAAAATGAAAACATAAGTCAGACTGGAAAAAGATAACATGTAACCAATATGTGATGAAGATCCAGACTATCAAAGGTAGCCCTGCAAATAATTAAGAAAAAGACAGATCAACTCAGGAGCAAAGGACATGAACAGACAATTTACAGAGAACCACGTATTTGAAAGGATGCTCCGTTTCACTCGCCTTGTAGGAAACAGAGACCGAGCATCAACAAGAGACCATTTCACACCCATCAAACTGACAGAAACTAACAAGTCGGAAAATACCAGGTGCTGAAGAGTGAGAGGAAAAACAAGAATTCTCATGCTCACCGCTGGTAGAAGGGAATCGATGCAGCAACTTGAAAGTAATTTGACAGCATCCAGTGAAACTGAAGATGCAATTCCCTTTATCAAGCAGTTCCCTAGATATATGCATTAAAACACTTCTACATACACACAGGAAGAGAGACAAAGGTAAGTAGGAGGCAGAGAAGGAGGGAAGAAGGGAGGGAGTAAGAGAGAGAGTAAGGAAAACTGAATGTACTTTCTAGCCCAATCTGTATTTGATCTGTTAAGTTCTGCCGTTCCAAATATACATACATACATTTTCATTGTAATAGGACTTTTACTAGCAAAAACTTAAGACAAAAACTGTCTAAATATCCATAAATGTAAAATGGGCAAATATGCCATTGTTTGATAATAATGTCATTGGTAATAATAATAAGAGTAATAATAATAATAATAATAATGTGTGTGTGTGGTGGTGCACTTCTATAATCCCAACACTTGGGAGGCTGAGACAGGAGGATCTCAGGTTCACGGCCAGCCCCCAAATTCAGTGAAACCTTGTTTCAAAAATAAAAAATAAGCCAGGTATGGTGGCGCACGCTTGTAATCCCAGCATTTGGGAGGCTGAGACTAGACGATCGCGGTTCGCAGACAGCCTCAGCTACTTAGTGAGACATTCTGCAACTCAGTGAGACCTGGTTTCAAAATAAAGAATAAAAAATAGGGCATGGGGTGTAGCTTGGAGGTCGAATGCCCCTGGGTTTCATCCCCAAACCTGCAAAAATAAATAAATAAATAAATAAATAAATAAATAAATAAATTGGGTTGGGGGTATAGCTCAGATCCAGAATGCCCTTAAGTTCAAACTTTTTTATTATTATTATCATTATTTATTATTATTATTATTATTATTATTATTATTAATTATTATTTATATGGCAGTTAAATGGTAAGCAAGTGTGATTTTCTAATAATGTATACATATACACATCTGGGAAAAGTTTTTAAGAAAAAAATGTAGTTGCCTAATTTTATTGTCAATTTGATCTTATGTGTTTAAAATAGACAAAATGAGGCTGGGTGTGGTGGCGCACACTTGTAATCCCAGCGCTTGGGAGGCTGAGACAGGAGGATCACACAGGTTCTAAGCCAGCCTCAGCTACTTAGTGAGGCTCTCAGTAACTTAGTGAGACCCTGTTTCCAAATAAAATACAAAATAGGTCTGGGAGTATAGCCCGGAGGTAGAAAGCCCCTGGGTTCCACCCCCAGTACCACCAAAAAATAGGCGAAATGATCATATTTTGTACATATACATATATCAGTAATGAAAGTTACACAGAAGCTCATGATCCACTTAGGCATATGCATACCTCTGGGAGGGAGGAGAAAGTGATAAAAATATGTTAGATTTTTTCAAAGGAAAAAAACCGCAGCAAATGCTGTAGACGTTTATTATAAATGAGCTGTTGACACAAGCCTCTGGGTTGTATATTCATAAACGTATATGAAACATTTTCTAAAAAAAATACTTTGACTCAATAATTTTTATCATAAAACCTCAAAAGAATGCTGGATTACTAAAAGTCAGTTGATAAAGAGAAAGCAATCTTTTTAATTCACAAATAGTAACAATATAAAATTGCTAGAACTTCTGAACAAGTATCGTTTTGAAAATAACTTTCTATAATAAATTAGTTCTTGATACAGGCCTCTTTGTTATGCCCTCATAAGTGTATATGAAATGTTTTCTAATAAAAGTACTTTGACTCAATCTTTTTTATCATGAAACCTCAAAAGAATGCTAGTTTACTAAAAGACAGTTGATAAAAAGAAAATAACTTTTTAATTCACAAACAGAAGCAATAAAAAATTGTTAGAACTTCTGAATGAGCATCATTTTGAAAATAACTTTTTATCATAAATTAATAGACTAGGTCCTTCCAAAAATGTGTACAGATGACTCTCTAAGCACCAAACAAGAAAACGCTGATATAAGAAACAAAAGATGATACGGTTTTCTCAGCTACCTACTCAATGCCTTTGTATAAGAACCTATAGAGAGACAAGTGCCATTCTCTAATATCAATGTCTTATTTTTATATTCCTCAAATAGAAACTACCCTGCCCTTTAAAATGTGTTCCAACATTCTGAAGTCATAGAAAGAATACATAACAGGCCATTGCAAAGCCTGAAGCCTGGACCTGCTGTGTCCCACCAAGGTACAACTCACAAGGGCTCTTCAGTCTTCAGAGCCAGCCCTGCCTAATTCTGAGCTAGTTCTAACCACCAGAACCATGACCCAGGGGCTCTAGGTATCATATCATTGCCCTAAGCAATTGGCTTTCTAATACACACCACACTTGGTCCCTAAGGTTCAATTGCTCCATGTACACCTCACAGCCTAGTCTGGCCATGATCGGAGCATCACACACATCCCAGCATGGCAGATATTTTTTTTCTAGCTCTACTCTACTAAGCAAAAGGGCTCCTGCCTTCTCATTCCCAGTGTATTGTTTCTGATTCTTTGCTTTGGTGCTGACCCTGCCATGGGTCCCCCTCTAGGATCTGGCATTCCGCTCTACGTTGCAATCCTTACTTTACTGCTTTGGCCTGGTCCTCTGTTTCAGACACTCCTTGTCTTTAGTCAACAACTCCCTCTTGTCTTCCATCCTTCCCTTCTGCCACTGCAGGCTGCCCATGCCATGACACAATTATCAATCCTCCAAACTGTGCTTACCGTTCACATGGAACCTGGATAGAAGGGAGTTTTGAGGATGTCTATGGCCATTGCCGCAGCCTCTGACCCATGACTAGGCCTCTACTCTGGTTTCTTCATTTGCTGTCTGGTCCCATTTCTGAAGTTAAAACCCTACCTAGAAAAATGAACAACCATAGCTGCTACTGCCTCCAGGGTTGAGTCAGGAAAACAGAAGCTACTCTATCACAGGTAGAAGTATTTTGAGTAGGGATGTAGAGATCTACACACATGCTGGCAGAGCTAAGAAGAGTGGGTTGGGGAAGCTTCCTCCAGGCATCCTCCTTGAAACACTAAAGTAGCTGATCCTCTGGGGCTCACCAGAAAGCTCTGGGGATCTCTTGGTTCATGTGTTCAGGTGTATCAACCTCCAAAAAGACAGAGCATTCTCCTCCTCCTCCTCCTCTTCCTCCTCTTCCTCCTCCTCCTCCTCCTCCTCCTCCTCATCATCATCATCATCATCATCATCATCCTCTTTCTCTTCATTTTCCTCCTCCAATTTTACCCAAGGGATTTTCTTAGTAACATCCGACATGAAATCTAGACAAAGAAAGGAAGACTGAGAAGGGAAGATCCCAGTTTCTCTCTTGCCTTGAAGAAACCTTAAAAGGGGTGGTATTGAGCTGATTTGAAAGCAGATGAGCCAGTGTTCTGCTGCAAAATGCCATCACTTAGCCACTGTGACACATGTCCCAGAACCTCCTCCATGTCCCAGAACCTCCTCCTTCTAGGTAGAACTCTTCAAATGAACTACCCTTCCAAGGATCCTGTACCCTTAGAGACAGCCTATTATCTGCATCATTGGCCGAGTTACTAGGACAAATTGGATAAACCTTCCAGAAGTAGGGTAGTGCATCCCACCTGACCCAGTTATTCCCGAAGGGTTTTAGGACCAAAGCTTTCTAGAACCAAGACATGCATTGGCGACCTCCACGTGGCCACTAAGATTTAGGCTGTGATCTTTTCCTCACGGCCACATCTATTTCCACATCAGCTCACCTAGACCAGCCTTCCCCCTTTCCTACCAGCCCAAGCTCCTGGCATCCTAAAAGGTAAGCCAATTCTAATACTACTATTTGCAACCAACAAGAACTCCCAAGGCAGGTATGCTAAATCGTTTCCTCAGACTAGACTCCCTCCCATAAATGTTTTGTGAACTGTCTTCCTAATCTTATTTTATTAAACAATTCTTGGACTAGAATGGCACAAAAAGTTTCAAGAGCTATTACTGTCTACAAAATAATATAAATACTCCCAGGTAAGACATTTAAAGTCAACTGAAAATTTATCTTTCTAGTCTTACCATCTATATTTCTTACCATCTTCCATTCTGTAAAAACTTACCTAGTCACCATTTCCCTAAAAGAATTGTGTAGACTTTCCCCTATACTTTTTTGTGGTAGTTTTGGGAATTGAATCCAGATGTATTCTACCTCTAAGCTACTCTCCTGGCTTCTTTTATTTGAAACAAGGTCTTGCAAAGTTTCTGAGAGTCTTCTCAAGTTACTGAAGTTGGTCTTGAGCCTGTGACCCTCCTATCTCAGCTTCCCCAGTACTGGGATTACAGGTATGTGCCACCACACATAGCTTGCCCTATACCTTTATTCAAGCAGTTCTTTTTGCTTAAAAATGCCCTTTTTACTTCTAAGCACTCTTTAAAATTACAGTGTATTTCCAAAAGCACATCTCAAATGGTACCTAAATATTATACTTCTCAATAATAAACATCATACTGTGCTTATATCTAGCAATTTGTGTGAGTGTGTTATCTCTTCTATTGAACTAGAAATCATTGAGGGCAAGGATTATTTATCTTAGTGATGTTCCTTACCAATACAGTCACACACATACTGTGTGTCAAACACATTTGAGGTGATCAATAGAAAACTTTCAAATTGAATTTAAGAGTGGAAGAAAGAAAGTCAAAAAACTGTCATCTCATAAGTCAGAATGTTTCCAATTTTCCCAAATTGGAAAAGACATACTCTACACGATAATTTTTACCTATGTAAAACAGAGATTTTAGATTTCTTTAAATACAAAGGAATTTAACAAGAAACCACTAAAGGGAGAACTCCTAGTTGGGAAAAAATATCCAGCCCCCCATTACTATAGTACATTTTAATTATCATCCCATCTTAAGGTTATAGACTATTGAAGAAACAGCACAATTTTCAGATCCAGGCTGTTTATTCAATTATGTTCCATTTGTATTCATTATTTTCAGTCCATTAATCTCTTATTCAAATACTTGGAGTTCCCTTTACCCAACTTCCTAAATGTATTTCCGTCAACATGTTAAATGAGTAGCGGAAAATTTTGTGTAAATCTTCAAGAAACATACTGAATGGCTAAGGAAAGAACAAATATAGGTCCTAAATTATCCAAGCACAGGAGTATCGAGGCTCTAAAAACAGTAATAGCCAAGTAGCGCAGGATGTGCCAAAGATTGAAGACACTGGAAAGGCACAGACACCAAGAGAGATGTAGCAGGGAACCTGTTTATGTTGTTATTGTTTTAATTGAAGAGAAATGTAAATGGTAAGCACATACATACCTCCATCCTGATGGGAGTTAGACATCAATGGGGCCAGGTTTGATCCTCCAGTCTCAGCCTCCCAAGTACTGGCATTACAGGTAAGCATGTTCCACCCCACCCAGGTCACTCCATCTTTTTAGGTACCCTAATAAGAAGTTTGCTGGAAAACAAATATGGACGCCAAAATGAGATTTGAGATTACCTGAGGATTTTGATTCTTTTTAATGCCTACTCTCCCACATGACTGAGATTAAGCTAGAGCCTAGAAAAACTGAAAGTGTAGAACGTATGGCATTCAAATGCCAAGACAGAGAGTGAGCACTGAGGATGCCTGAGCAATTACTGACCACTGTAGAGAATCTGTGCTCTGCTATAATTGGCATTTTCAGGGGGAAATTTCCAGAGAGACAAATGAGACCTTTTGCCAACGATTAATTCCAGGGTCTATGCTGCTTGATGTGTTGCTGTGTTTCCTCCTGAAATATCAGACACCGGGCTATCTCACATACCTCCAGACCTTCAGCCGTTCAGTCCCTATTGCTGTGGGGACATAGTGCAGAACATAAAATGATTCTCGGTTGACAATTGATTCTTGATTATCCACAGTTTATGAAATTACAGCGCAGTCCACTTGAGCTTCGCTCAAACGTTGGTCCCGTTGACGTCTGGCCACTTCTGGAAATTCAATCTGTTTAATTGTGATTTTGCTGCCATCACAAGCCAGGTCTTTGAAACCCAAACACGCAGTCGCCTTCCACATAGGTGTGGGTAAGGTGAAAGGAGGAGAAGGAAACATTTGTAAACTGTCCTTTATGCAGACTATCTTATTTATTTATTTATTTATTTATTTACTGGTGGTATCTGGGTTCCCAGAAATCCTTCTATCTCTGGGTTACACTCCCAGACCTATTTTATATTTTATTTGGAAACAGCGCGGCTGGCTTCGAACCTGCGTGATCCTCCTGTCTCCGCTTCCCAAGCGCAGGGATTACAAGCGTGTGCCACCACGCCTGGCTCTAATTTAAATGAGTTAACTCATCCCTGAAGTGTCTCTATGATGTGTTATTATCCTTATTTTATAGAAAAAGACTGAGGGCTCAGAGAGGCAACTTAGGTTTGCTCCCTTTCTCCATTTCATAGCTTAACGTCATAGTTTGGAGTCTAGACTTTAGAATCAAATAAAGAATTTTCACCATAATATGTTTCTATTAAAGAAGCTTTTCTTTAATGAGAGGGGTCAGTGTGATTATATGCTCTCACTGGTGCATTGTGGCCGTGCATCACAGTGTAGTTCAGAGCGATAGTGACATCCATCCACTCATATCGCACTTGGTGAGCCTCCCTACGGCTCCCTCTCCACTCCCCACTTCCCCACACATTTTAAGATTGACCTTGGTATTCTCACAGAGATACATAACATCAGTGGAAGTGCCTCCCTTGCTAATTCTTCCTCTTCCCCATCCCTCTGTCTCCCCTGGACCACATCCTTCACTCGGCTGAGCTTTCTCCTCCATTTACCTGGAGTCCTTCTGGTATACCAATTATCCCCTAGCTTCCATATATGAGAAAAAAAATAAGACCCTTCACTTTCTATGACTGGCTAATCTCACTTAATACTGGATAGATCTCCAGATCTATCCATTTTTCTGCAAATGCCATAATTTTGTTCTTGATTGCTGAGTAGAATTCCCTTGTGCGCATATCCCATAAGTTTGTAATCCATTCATCTGTTGATGGAAAACTGGGTGGTTCCATGATTTGGCTATTATGAATGTGTTACTACAGCCATAAATATGTATATATTATTATAATATTCTGGTTTAATTCCCTTTTGGAAGATATCCAGGAGTAACATAGCTGGATCACAAAGTGGATCCACTAATTTTTTTGAGAAATCTCCACACTGTTCTCCATAGTAGCTCACTAATTTAAACAGAGTAGAAAAATTCCTATTTCCTCACATACTTGCCAGCATTTATTGTTGTTTAACTTCTCAATGGTTGTCCATTGTGGTTGTAAAGTAGGTTTTCTAATGCCGCATTCATCTCTGGAATTTTTGGTATTGTTTGGCTTTTGGTACTGAACCCAGGGGCATTCTACCTCCAAACTACCCCTGCCCTGTTTGTTTGTTCATTTGTTTGTTTGTTTGTAAACATGGTCTTGTTAAGTTGATGAGGCCAGCCTTAAACCTGTAATCTTCCCGCCTCAGCCTCCCCAGTACTAGGATTACAGGTGTGCTCCACCACGCCTAGCTCAACTCTGCTTTCATATGTAGCAATTCATCACTTCGCTCTCAAAAGAGTTCTATTTTTCTCCAGTGACCTGGTTTATTTTTTAACTCAGTTGTACCTATCTGGTAAGCAGCTGGCCTTAGAGATGAGCCAGGCAACCATTTAATAACCAGCAGTAAGCCTCAGCAGGCACAGAGACAGAATGGGAGGTAAAATGAACACACGCCATTTTAGAAGATGTGTGACTCAGAACTTTTTGCCCACGTTTACCCCTTGTTCCCCAAAGCTAGACAATTATTCTAGCCAATGTATCCTGAGTTTTCTTTGGAAAACATGGTCCTCCTCTGGATAGGGAGAAATAGTAGCCCTAAATTAATAGTACCAACTCTAAAGGACAATTTTGTGATATTCATCGAAGCATGTCTGTATAGCTGTTTGCCAAACATGGACCATCAGGATGGTACCCAGATTCCAACTCTATTTGCTTCAAATTTTAGTGCAACACAAGATGAAAACATACTCCACAACGAGACTTGTTACTCCTATTAAAAAAAAAAAAACTTTGTGGTGGTGACCTATCTGTCAACTAAAGGACTCTAAGTAGAAGCTCTAATTCTCTTTGAGTGGACAGTTGTTCTCCTAGTTCTCCACTGGAAGCTGGAAGTAAATAAACAAAGAAGTGAGTTTCCTTCTACAAGCATCGCAGCCTTATGGGAACAGGAAGAGGTAAAAAAATAAATAAATAAGTCTACAATTTCTTATATGCCAAAGCATCAAAGCACCTGCAGGCATCACATAAAACACAACAACAGAATGTAGCGTCAAAACCAGAGTACACAAAGACCACACAGAAGATTAAGTAATAGCAATGCATGAAGAAACGTTAGCAATAATCCTGCAGGAACATGTTTAACTGGGGTAACATTAATCTCGGCACAGGCAGGCCAGAGGGAGAGAAACAAATAAAGACAAAGATTAAACCAATTAAAATTATAACTGGAAACTAGTTAGCTAGATGTCGATCCACAAAGACAAATAAACAACAAGGAGAGACAGCGGGTGATTTGATAGTAACAATGAAGTAAGAAAAAAGACATTTGAGAAATCAGGAAAAAGAATGTAGAAAATAAGATCCACTGAAGAAAATGTATCCCAGACATGTAATTGCATGGGGGGGGTTAAACTAATATGGGCCACCCTTCCATCACAGACTATAGATGTTCCAGACACGGGGGCAAAGACCAGGGGTGTTGAACCCAAATATTGGCTCTAGAGCTGAGAGCTTGGATTGTAGCATCTTGGCCCAAAGGAGGGAGTGATGTTAGAAGCAGGATCCTCAGAGAGCATCATAAGCAAGTCATAGCCTGCAGTGCCTGAGACTACACTCTCCCCATGGAATAAGATTCAAGGCTTTTGAGTGGGAAGAAAAAAAAAAAGAAAGTATCCTGGAAGAAATTTTAAAACTCAGACTGGCCCTGCAGCAAGGGTGGAATCAAATTTTATACTTCCGCCGGGGGTGGTGGCGCAGGCTTGTAATCCTCGTGCTTGGGAGGCAGAGACAGGAGGATAGCGCAGGCTCGAAGCCAGCCGCGCTGGCTTAAGAGACCCTGTTTCCAAATCAAAAAAGTATAAAAAATAGGTCTGGGAGTGTAGCGCAGAGGTAGAAGGGCTTCCAGGAACCCCAGTACCACCAAAAAAAAAAAAAAAAAATTATACTTCCTTCATGGGGCATAAATTTCAAACCAAGAATTAACACACAAAAACCCAGTGAGAACTGATGACGTATGGGAAGCACCGACTGGAACCAACAGTACCATTTGAAAGGATGCGCCAACCCCCTAGCAACTCAGAGGCAAGATACAGTAGGAACGACAGTGGAAGATAAGCTCCCAACAGAACCTCACCGATTATCCACCATGAGAAAGGTATAGTAGTCCGAGAAATGGAAACATTCATAGCCCTACATTTGTCTTTGTTTACTTTTGTAGTACTGGGAATTGGACCCAGAGGCATTACACCTCAGAGCCATGCCCAGCCCATTATTTACTTTTGTTTTAAAACAAGGTCCTCTCAGGTTGCTGAGAGTCTCACTAAATGTCTGGGGCTGGTTTTGAACCTGGGATGCTCTTATCTCAGCCTCCCAAGTACTGAGATTACAAGCATGTGCCACCATACTTGGGCTTCGGTGTTGATAAAATACAACTACTTGATATCTGTGGTTGTTTTTATTGGGGGGTGCCACTGGATCAAACCCATGGTTCATGTGTCGGGAATCCAGCCCAACAGCTGGCGGGGCTTGGTGAGATGATGAGTACCGACGACTCGAACACAAACCCAGGAGCCGGGAGTCAAGTCAAGCAAGATCTCATTTATTTCTCTCCAAGCAGTCCTATATATACCACCAAGCCACGAGGGGAATTCCCATGAGAAATAGCCTAGCCTATCCGGAATAAAGATCACTAGCACGTAGTTTACAGCCAATCCCAGGCCAGTACATGAGCCATTCATGTGTGCGGAAAGCTCCTTTAAAGGTAGAAAGGGAAAAACCGCTCAGTCTCCCCACCCATAATGAATGGGGAAACCACGCCTTCCTAGCCTCCTCCAGGCGCCATCTTTGCCCCTTTTTTGCTGAATCACTTAAAGTTTTGCCTTAGGCCATAGGCCGCTCAGGCCGAATCTCCTTGGGCGCTGTATAGACACACCCCATCAGTTCATGTATGCTAGGCAAAAGCTTTACCACTAAGAAATAGCCCCAACCCTAAAATACAATAAGTTTATAAACTAAATATATTTTAAAACTATGAAAGAAATTTAAAATTAAAATGATTATAAATATCTTCATGTTTCATGGTTTCTGAACTAGGTTCTCAGACACTGTAATTTTGGAGCATTCTTTCTTTTTGTTTATTTGAAAACAGGGACAAGAAGAAAGTATAGATTATAAGGGGTAGAAGGGGAATTTTAGGAGTAATAGAAGTATATCTCATAACTGGATTGTTGCAGCGATAACAAAACTTTATATGCTTGTCAAAATTCATCAAACTTTATACCTAAAAAGGTGAATTTTACTCGATTTAAATTATGCCTTAGTGCCTGATGCTAACAAATAAATAAATAAATAAATAAAATTCAAACTTTCCCCTTTCAGGTTATCCACAGACTTAAACCAAGAACATTTTTTTCACTCAAAGCAAAACAATTTCTTGCAAAGATTTACCAGGAAATAATCTGCCCCCCCCAAAAGCAAAAATCATGGGAAAGAGATAGGGTCTAATCATATCAAGAAATTAATTTTTTATCATCTTTTACTGGGTGCATTGTAACTTTACATCATATCAGGTTACAGAGTGTTAGAAAAATATATATGCACCAAACTCTTGTTGCCTTCCTCCCCACAGGTCTTCCTCTCCCTTTCCTTCAACCCCAAAAGTGTCCGAGATTGAATTGGAAATTGTGCATATATTCATAGCATTATTTGTACTATTGCATTGTGTATGACTTCATCCCCTTTTCCCTTCTCTAATCACCCTCAGTCATTCCCCTGGAGCCTCTGCTCATCTTTTTTTTAAAAAATCAGTTGAGTCTTACCTGAATGCCAGGCCCCCAGGCAGACCAAAAGGAGGAAGCAATTTCCCTAATGAGACCCAGTGTCATGTCTATTCACAACCACATCCATCTGTTAAAAATGTATAACAGCAGTATGAGCGTTCATTTACATCACTGGAAAATAATAGCTAAATCCTTAGTCAACAGGATTATCACTGAAATGCGAGATTAACTTTGCTGAGTCAGAAAATAGGAAAGATAATTTAATTCAAACTTAGGGTAATATGAGTAATGTATTCTAAGGCCAGGGGTGCCAGACTTCCGTTGTCTAAATCCCTTGTTTGTGATGATAAAAGGAACGGGCAGATGATCCGTTGGGTCTGTTCCCATACTCATGCTCAAAGAGATTATGGCAATTCAGATTTGGACAAAGAACCACTAAGACATCAAAGTCAAAATACCAAATTCAATCAAAATTAGAGACCTGTAAAGTCTGTCATAGTAGAATGATCCAAGGAACCCAGGCATTACAAAGGTATCTCTATAACTTGAGACATTCCGTGAATTTTAGAACTCTGTGCCTAGAACACAGAAATTCTTTATCGTACAACATGGCTCCTCTCAGCATCTATGTATGCAGTCTTTTACTGGGGATTTATCTCAGGGATATTCTACCACTAAGCTGTGCCCCCATCCCTTTTTTATTTTTAAACAAGGTCCGACTTGACATGTACTGGCCTTAAAATGTGTGATCCTCTGTCTCAATGTCTCAAGCACAAGTACTAAAATTACAGGCCTGTGCCACCATGCCTGGTTTCTAGGCAGTCTTTTAAAATATTTTTTCTTTATACACGGGTATTTCTGGCTTCAAGATATTAGGGGATCATGGGTACCCCAGCTGCAAAGCCTAGTATAATATGATCTATTATCTTTAACACCCAAATCCAACTAATATTCCTTGTGTGTTGAGGGGGTACTGGGGACTAAAGCAGGGGCATTCTACCTCTAAGCATTCTACCCCAGCCCAATTTTATTTTCTATATTTTTATTAGTGCATTATAATCTTACATCATAATGTAGTTCATGGAGGCAGTGACATCCATGCTCACGGCAGTTGGTGAGCTTTCCCCCAGCTCCCTCCCATCCTCCCTTTCCCATACAGGATATTGAGATTGGCATTGATATTCTCATATTGTGCATACTGTCAGTGGAAGTATTTCCTTCATTGATCCTCTCTGCCCTCCCTTGACCACCTCCCTAGCTCTGCTAGAGTTTCCCTTCCATTATCATTAGTCCTTCTGGTATCCTGATTACTCCCTAGTTTCTGCATATTAGAGAAAACATACAATTCTTCACCTTCTGTGACTGGCTCATCTCACTCAACATAATATTCTACAGGTTCACCCATTTCCCTGCAAATGGCATGGTTTTGTTTCTCTTTATTGCTGAGTAGAATTCCATTGTCTGTCTATCCCCTAGGTTGGTTCCATAATTTGGCTATTGTTAATTGTGCTGCTATGAACATGGATGTGCATATATTTCTATAATATTCTGATTTCAGTCCCTTTGGGAAAATACTCAGGCGTGGTATAGCTGGATCATATGGTGGATCCATTCCCAGTTTTCTGAGGAATCTTTATCCTGATCTGTACTGTAGAGGATGTCCTGTTTCCACACACTCTCACCAGCATTTATTGTCGTTTCACTTGATGACTGCCATTCTAATCGGGGTTAGATAGAATCTCAATGTAGTTTTGATTTGCATCTCCCTAATTGCTAGTGATGTTGAACATTTTTTATCTATATATTGGTATTTCTTCTTTTAGTTTATTTAGTTCAACTGCCCATTTATTGATTGGGCTATTTGTTTTTTGGTTTTGATTTTTTAGTGTTAAGTCTTTTAAGTACTTTGTATCTTCTAGATATTAGTCCTCTGTCAGAGGAGTAACAGGCAAAGATCTTCTTGTAGGCTCTCTCTTTAGACTTTTGATGGCTTCCTTTGATTAACAGAAACTTTTTAGTTCACTGTCATCCCATTTATTAATTCATGTTTTGATTTCCTAAGCTTTGGGGGTCTTATTGAGGAAGCTTCTACTTGTATCAATATGTTGGAGTATTGGACCTATGTCCTTCTCTAGTAATTTCAAAGTCTCTAATTTCTAGGTCTTTGATTCATCTCTAGTTGACTCTTATGAAGGGTGAGAAGTAGGGATTTAATTTGTTTTTACAATTGGGTAAACAGTTTTCCCAACATCATTTGTTGTAAAAACTATCTCCAGCCAGGCGTGGTGGCACACGCTTGTAATCCCCGCGCTTGGGAGGCTGAGACAGGAGGATCACATAGGTTCGAAGCCAGCCTCAGCTACTTAGTGAGGCTCTCAGCAACTTAGTGAGACCCTGTTTCCAAATAAAATATAAGAAAGGTCTGGGAGTATAGCCCGGAGGTAGAAAGCCTCTGGGTTCCACCCCCAGTACCACAAAAAAAAAAGAAAGAAAGAACAAAAGAAAGAAAGAACAAAAGAAAGAAAGAAAGAAAGAAAGAAAGAAAGAAAGAAAGAAAGAAAGAAAGAGCTATCTCCAGTGTACACATTTGGTTCCTTTGTTGAAAATCAATTGGCTTTAAGTGCATGAATTTATTTCTATATATCCTAGTCTATTTAATTGGTCTATCTGTCTGTTTTTGTGCCAATAACATGTTGTTTTTATTACTACAGCTCTGTATAATATGTAATAATTTGAAGTCAGAGATTGTGATGCCTCCTGCATGGTTCTTATTCCTGAGAATTTATTTGACTATTCTGATCTTTTGCTTCTCCATATGAAATTTATGACTGATTTTTCTAAGTCTAGTAAGAATGACATTGGTATTTTGATAGGGATTGCATTGACTCTGTAGATCACTTTTGGTAGAATGGCCATTTTGATAATATGTATTCTGGCTATCCAAGGGCATGAGAGAGCTTTCCATCTCCTAAGATCTTCTTCAGTTTCTTTCTTTAGTGATTTATAATTTTCACTGTAACAATCTTTTACCTCATTGACTAGATTTTATTCCTAGGTATTTTATTGTTTTTGAAATTATTATGGATGGAATTGTTTTCTGAATTTCTTTTTCAGTGGATTCATGGTTGACTTATAGAAAAAGCCACTAATTTTTTGGATTGATTTTATATCACACCACTTCACTGAATTTGTAAATCAGCTCTAGAAGTCTTTTGGTTAAGCTTTTCTTTGGTCTTCTAAATACAGGATCATGTCATCTGTAAATAGAGATAAATTCAGTTCTTCTTTTCCTATTTGAACTCCTTTGATATCCTTCTCTTGCCTTATTGCTCTGGCAAAAAAAAAATAGCATTTCATTAGACTGTTGAGGGTCTCAATGTATTGCTGAGGCTGTCCTCGAACCTATGATTCTCCTGTCCCAACTTCTCAAACACTAAAATTATAGTGTGTGCCATTATGTCCAGCTTAACATCTTTATTTTAAATCCCTGGGTGATAAATCTAAATATTCTTGTTTGCATCAAGATTCCTCTGGTCTAAAAAGCTGTGGACTTAACATGGCAGGTATAAGACCATGTATCTAAATGCAAATTCTATAATGATAGTGAATAACACTGGTGTGCAAAATGGGCTTAGGAAACAAAAACAAGAATCTATACGAGAAGAACAGAATATAATCAAGCTTTACAATGATTGCCTTCTTTCCTTTTTTTTTTTGGAAAGTACTTATAAAAATACCTCTGTTTGACTTTGTACAAGTAGGATACCACTAATATTAATATCTGTGGGAGGCAAACCCAAACAAACCCAAATTACCAAATTAGACATGTTCTTTTTTGTATGAAAGCGGTTCTACTTGGTTTTAAAGAATCATTATAAATGGGGAGAGTAGTTTGCGATGAATAGAATAAAGAAAAGTTCTATTTGGAAATAGTTACTGGAATCAAAATATGAAGAGCTAACAGAAGACTGATAAAGGCTAGACAAATATTATGTATTTGAGCTAAACAAGAAAAGATAAGATCTTTCTCAGCTGCCTGTGAAAGAAGCTAATTAAGGCTAGGCTAAGAAAAATGAGAATCTGTCATAATGCTGAAGGGATAACTTATGAATTCTGGCAATCTGGCCTTCAGAAGGGACAGAGACCAAAGGCTCTAATTCCTCCCCACCTCTTCCTCCACTTCCTCCTCCTCCTCCTCCTCCACTTCCTCCTCCTCCTCCTCCACTTCCTCCTCCTCCTCCTCCTCCTCCTCCTCCTCCTCCTCCTCCTCCTCCTCCTCCTCCTCCTCCTCCTCCTCCTCCTTCTCCTCTCCACTCAGAATTTCCATTGTGTTTCTTAGGCCCCAAAACTGTGCATGATGGTTACTTCACTTCCCTGAGTTTACTTGGCCTCCATGGGAAAGAACAGAGTAAAGAAAGCTAGAATTCTTTAGTTCCAGTTCTTCAAATTCAGAAGGCACTGTGTCATTGACACACTCTGATCCAATCAGCAATGGTCAGAGGGCAGGAATCACAGAGTACAAACATGGCTTCTGGGGAACAATCACTGTGGGCCAAGAAAGCAGTTATTTGTGAGCTGAGAAGATGCCCCCGAAAAGTGGCCCGATACCTCACCATTTATTTAGTTAAGGAAAAAACAGTTGCCCTGGATAAAAGACAATGTTTAAGCAGCTTCTCTATGAACTATGCAACGGGCTCTATATATAATTTGTATAAATTATATAAAAAGTAAATGCCCCTCCAAACTCATACTTGCAGATGAACAAAGATATCTGAAATGTAAATAAGCCAAGATGATAGGTATAAAATCTCAACAGATGGATTTCAGGGAGCGTTAGGGAAAGGTAATCCATTGGTGCTAAGAAATCAAAGAAATATGTTCTTGAACGCACTAAAGAGTATTTCCAATAGATAACAACCTTGATGTATTTCTATGACTAAAAGATTAGTGGATAATGTTTATTTATTAAGAAACTTCTATGTCTCAAGTATCAATCACTCATTTATGAATGAAACAGAAAAAGAAAAGAGAGAAATGGAGGGAGAAAAAAGAGAAAGAAAAGAACAATATTCTAATATAGCATGACTATCTCATGGGGCCAGCACTATCAATCCCATCTTTTAGATAAAGAAACTCTGACTAAAGATTACATAAATTACCCAAGAGCACCCATTAGTAAGTAGAAGAGACAGGATTCTAGTTTAAGCATGTTTACATGACTCCAGAGTATATGTTCTCTCTACCACATGATTACTACATGTTTTAGGGTGCCTGACATGAAATTCATGGTGATGATATTAGATAGCATTAAAATGGCTTAATGAAAACTCATGGAGTACTAAGTTTTATAACAGTACATCAAAAGTCTAAAGATAAAACAACACATTTAGAGTCAGGGTATGAAACAAAAAATAAATGAGAAGTTTCTTTACCCACACACGTTGACATGCCAAAAATGTTGCCTTTGGGCTGGGGGTGTCGCTTCATAATAGAACACTTACGCCGCACAAGGTCCTGAACTGGATCCCAGTACACAAAACAAAAACCAAAAAGTAAAAATGCTGCCCTGTTTCCTAATGAGAGCCTAAAACTTCCAAGAGGAAACCTTTAGTGTTAGGGAAAATGAAAACAGTCAAACCTAAAGATGAGTTAAAAACTGATAACATCACATTAGAGAAAAACAAAACTACATATAAGCAAATAATCAAAAATTGTTAAACTAGAATTCACGTTTATAATATCTATGGCAGTCACTATTCTTCATAGCTATAGAACTCATATAAGAGTAAAAATGGCCAATGTCAATGAAGGCAAAGGATTAGAAAAGAGTACATACGCCAAATAAACTTATGAAACAAATGCACACTTAGTGCCTTCATCTCTCTCCTCCCCACTCTCTCTCTCCCTCTTTCCCTCTCTCTCCCTCTCTCTCCCTCTCTCCCTATCTCCCTCTCTGTCTCCTTCTCTCTCTCCCTCTCTTTCCTCTCTCTCTCCCTCTCTCTTTCCCTCTCTCTCTCTCTCTCTCTCTCTCTCTCTCTCTCCCCCTTCTCTCTCTCCCTCTTTCCCTCTCTCTCCTTCTCTCTCTCCCTCTCTCCCTATCTCCCTCTCTCTCTCCTTCTCTCTCTCCCTCCCTTTCCCCTCTCTCTCTCTCTCTCTCTCTCTCTCTCTCTCTCTCTCTCTCTCTTTCTCTCCCTCCCTCCCTCCCTCCCTCCCTCCCTCCCTCCCTCCCTCCCTCCCTGTCTCTCTCACCTCTCACAACAGTCAGGTTTGTGAATGGTGTTATGAAATGTACTTTCTTAAATACTTTTCAAGCCAGGCATGGTGCCGCACCCTAGTAATCCCAGCCTTCTGGAGGCTGAGACAGAAGGATCCCAATTCACAGCCAGCCTCAGCTACTTAGTGAGGCCCTCTGCAACTCAGTGAGACCCTGTTTCAAAATAAAGAATAAAAAATAGGGCTGGGGGTGTAGCTCAGAGGTAGAAATGCCCCTGGATTCCATCTCTGGTACCAAAAAAAAAGTTACAAGTGCAAATAAGGATATAAAATTTAACACAATTTCTAATAATTAACCAACATATATATATAAAAAACCAAACATATGCCTGCTTTGTCCCAACACTTAAGAATTCTAAGAGGCTCAGTGTGGTGGCACACCCCTGTCATCCTAGCACTTGGGAGGCTGAGACAGGAGGATCAAGGCCAGCAAAGAAGAACTGCAGCAACTTAGCGGGAACTTTTTTGGAAAAAAAAAAATGAGTTCTAAGAATGTATTCTAAGATAAAGTTAGGCAGAGTGTGGTGGTGCATGCCTGTCATCCCAGGACTTGGGACGCCGAGTCTCAGCAATTGAGCAAAGCCCTCTGAAACTCAGTTTCAAATTTTTTATAAAATTGGGCTAGAGGTGTAGCTCAGAGGTAGAATGCCTTAGGGTTCAATCCTCAGTACCACGCATACACACACATACACACACACACACACACACACACACACACACACACTAATGTTCCTTTTGTGTGGCAATGTTATAACTTTTTTCTTTGTATATACATTTTCCCTATTTTTCAGTTTCTATAATAAATTAAATTTCAGAACATTATGTTCAGAAAACAATTACTTTTAAATTAAAATATGAATTCATCAAAGCTGGAGGTGTTATTTCTACCTGCCTTGTCTGTGCTTTAACTCTGTCAAAGGAGCTGACGAAGGTGGTGGCGTATTTTGGATGACTGGGAGTAAACTCTTATCATTTGCATGAATTCACAGAGCCTTTTGAAGTATTCCTTCCCAAACTGAAATTTGTTTCTAATAAGAATAATTACCTTTTGATGGTGAGCTTCTTACAAAATGATTAAGACAGTATTCAGAATCTTCAGAAGCAGCAATACAAACAATAACAGCAGCCTAAAACATGCAATAAAAAGATAAAATGCAAAATTAAGACAAAGTCAGATCATTAAATGCATGGGATTAAGAGCTGGGGGTGTACAGCTCAGTGGTATAGTGTGCTTGACTGACATGCATGAGGCCCTGGGTTCAATCCCTGGCATAGCAAAAACAAAAATGTAATGAAAATATAGAATGACTGCTGTAAATGACTAGGCGCTCATCAAAATAATTATCTTCTCTAGTAATAAGTTCTATTTGGGAATGCCAATGCCAAAAATACTTTATTTTCTCCCACTAGTGGTACTTTTATGTTCCTGTTTGATACCTCTGAGAGCGCTTACCTAGTTGTCTAAGAAGAGTGCCATTGGTAAGAGGAAAAGTATTACCTGCAATATTCAAAAGAAAACTAAATATATTCTATGTTTATAATTAATAAAGTACATCTTTATCCATACTATGAACATAATTTATGCTATATTATTTAGTATAGTATTATATACATAACTTATATTATTTATACTATAAAGTCAATTTATACTATAAACCTAGTATACTATAAACATAGTATAAATTAAGGCAGAGTTAAACAAACCTGGCCTTTTTCTTCCTGCATGCCTCTCCTTCCCAAACATTTCTCCTACCTCATGCCAAAGTGGAAAAAATACACCACAATTGCATTATTCCCCCTGGGGTCCTGAAGAGTTTTACTTTAACACGAGGCCTTCCGTCCTTCATTTTATACTCTCAGATGACTGCTACTAATCAAAGACCAAGATGAATTTGGCTCAGGACTATTTACCTTTCAATGATGGATTGCTTTTCAATAATGACTCATGTTAAAGTTTATAGGTGCATAGACAATGTATGTAATAACCAGATTCAAAATAGCTGTGTGCTCTTAAAATGAAGAAGGCGTCTGCTTCATTTCATCCCATTGAGGAATAACAGAAAGTAGAGCTCTCAGCCCCCAGAACGAGCTGCTTCCTCTGTCAACCTCGTGGTCGGGCTATGTCTGGCATCTCGGTGCCCAGATTTCATACTCAGCTGAAATCATGAACAGCTTACATTAGGAACCCCATTTATAACCACTCCTGGGCATCTTTCCAGAGGGATCAAAAGCAGAATGTTATAGTGATACATGCGTATCCATAGCAGCACGATGCACAATAGCCAAATTAAGGGACCATCCCAGGTGTCCATCAACAGATGAACGGATTACAAAATTATGGGATAGCCACACAATGGCATTATACTTAGCAATGAAGAAGAACAAAGCCATGACATTTCAAGAAAATGGGAAAACATTATGCTAAGTGTGATTAGCCGTCACAGAAAGTGAAGGGTCGTATAGTCTCTCTCATCAGCAGAAGGTAGGGGGTGATCAGGAGACAAGAAGGACTTTAGACAGTAGAAGAGAAACCCCAGTGGAACGGAGGAAGGGGCGGGAGGAGGGTAGAGGTGGAGATGGAGGGGGAATCAGTGAAGGAAATAAGAAAACTGGGAATAGATCCACCATATGACCCAGCTCTACCACTCCTGGGTATCTTTCCAAAGGGGTTGAATTCAGAGAACTACAGCAACATATGCATACCTATGTTCATAGCAGCACAATTCATAATAGCCAAAATATGGAACCAACCCAGGTCTCCATCAACAGATGAATGAATTGCAAAACTCTGGGAAATACACACAGTGGAATTCTATTCAGCCATAAAGAAGAACAAAATCATGTCATTTGCAAGAAGATGGAAAGGCCTGGAGAGCATTATGTTAAGTGAGATCAGCCAAGCACAGAAGGAGAAGGTACATATGTTTCCTCTAATATGCCCAAACTAGAGAATGTAGAGGATACCAGTGGGACTCCAGATAATGGAGGGGAAATATCAGCAAAGTTTGAATGGAAAGATAGGGGAGGAGGAAGACTGAACTTGATTAATGAGGGTCTACATCGAATATGTGTAAAACTATGAATATGGCATGGTTACCCTGGACAATCATTGGTGGGAGGGGGGAAGGGAAAACAGGGGCGGAGGGGGGAGATGGCACCAAGTATAGTTTAAATGTATACCATTTATGTTCAATAAAAATTTTTTTAAAAAATAAATAAATGCCATGTAAAAAAAGAATTAGTGAAGGAAACACTTCCACTGATGGTATATGCATATGTGAAATTACCAATGCCAATCTCAATATCCTGTATGAGGAAGGGGACAGAGTGGGAAGAGAACCAGGGGGAAGCTCACCAAGTGCTTGTATGTCCCTATCACTCTGAACTACATTCTGATGTGAGACTACAATGTGCCAATAAAAGTATGTGTATGTGTTTTTTGCGGTACTGGGGATGAAACCTAGAGGCATTGTACCTCTGAGCTACACCCCCAGCCCCATTTTAGTCTTTTTTTATTTATTTATTTTTTGAAGCAGGGTCTCGCTGAGTTGGAAAAGGTCTCACCAAGTAGCTGAGGCTGTCGTCGAACCGTGACCCTCCGGTCTGAGTCAGCCTCCCAGTCATCTTTTATTATTTTAT
Organism: Muscardinus avellanarius; assembly: GCF_963383645.1. Taxonomy (NCBI): domain Eukaryota; kingdom Metazoa; phylum Chordata; class Mammalia; order Rodentia; family Gliridae; genus Muscardinus; species Muscardinus avellanarius. Next base: position 14,778,816 of record NC_137804.1, read on the forward strand.
TATTATTATTATTTTATTTATTTATTTATATTATTATTTATTTTATTATTATTTTATTATTATAAAATAAATATATATATATTATTTTTTATTTTATTTTATTTTATTTTTATTTATTATTTTATTATTTTATTTTTATTATTTATTTTTATTATTTTATTTTTATTATTATAAATCATGCCCTCCCAGTCAAATCAGTTTTGAATAGTGGTAGTCCAAGCAGTATAGTCTCAAGTGATCACCTGCATGTGGGGAGCTAAAGGAACCTGCAACTGGCCGAGCGGTCCAAAAGCTGGAGTCTCAGAATAGGAGGAATCAATCGATCATGCAGTCCTGGCCCAAGATTAAAAAGGCCAGGAAACTCTCTGGAGAAACAACGGTAAAGGGCGTGATGGCCGATAGCCCAGGCAAGAGCAGACATGCTTCTTTCAGGAAGAACCACTCCTCATGCATTTACAATCCAGGTGCTGCACCTCTCAGAACAGTGCTGGCCACATTCAGGGCAGGACTTCCCCTTCCATCTGCCTTGACCTAAGCCAATCATCTTAGCAACTTACGCAAAGTCACATAGTCTTTGGTGGTTCATAATCCGATCAAACTGGAATTCCAGACTGATCATCACAACATGAGGTATTTTTCAGAGAAGCACCATTTATTTATGTATTCTGTAAATATAAAGTGCCTCTACTGGGCGAGGCATTATGCTTGGTGGAAGATACATGATAAACGCCTGGATGCAGACACAGTACCGGAGGTGTAGCCGCTACCTTTCAACCATGAGAATGGAAGAAACCCATTTAGGGATGCCACAACAGAGAGCTGGAGGGATATTTCATGGAGCTACCACCACTGACCTGGATTCCCTAACGCCAGCCTTCTCGCTATATGAGAAATATACTTCTTAGGTTTTCTATTACTTGCAACATAAACCCTAGCTGATTGGATCTCCCCATGGGGCACTTACAATGTCTGATGCAAACACTTTGCCACTAAAAATATTCATTAATTTATCATTTGACTGAATAATGACAATGCTCACTATTATTTTATTCTAATATTCCTTGGTCAAAGACGCAGAGTTCAACAGTAATAAAGAATAAAGCCCCAATAGCAGTCTGGTCTCTGGCTTAACTCTACTCGCTCTACTTTTCCTTGGCCATTTAAAAAGTATGCCTATGGTTCGTTTTTAGGACATTATTACATAAAAATGATAAGAAATAGGCCAATCGTGGTGGTGAATGGCTATAAACCTCAGTACTTGGAAGGCTGAGACAAGAGAATCACAGGCTTGAGGAGAGCGTCAGCATTGTAGCAAGACCCTTAGTAACTAGCGAGACTGTTTCAAAACCAAAAGTAAAAAGGGCTGGGGGCGTAGCTCAGAAGTAGAATGCTCCTAGTTCACACACACACACACACACACACACACACACACACACGCACACGCACACACACACACACACACTAAATGACAAAAAATTTTCCAGTAAGATCATTTTGGACACTGTTTTCTTCTATATCTCCCATTCAAAAATAGGAAATGTAATTCATGGGATGCAGGGCTGCATAAACACACAGCATACTGCTTAAAAGCTTCAGTTTCAGAGGAGCAGGGAGATAAATGGCATGTCTATAATTATCCCTCCACCATCAATAAGCTTCAAATTACTATCTGCTCTCAAAGGTAGAGAAAAATTTAGTGTTTTTTATGCTATTCAGAAGTCACATATTCTTTACTTTAATGTCATAAAGACACACAAAGTGTCTGGTAATACTGTAGGAATGGAGGAAATTTTCCAGTCAATCTGATAGACTGGGATAAAAGAAGATGACTGAGGCAAAGGCTGGTGACCAGGCTTTGTGGCTCAAAAAAGCCTTTTTTTTTTTTTTTTGGTGGTACTGGGGTTCCTGGAAGCCCCGGGCTACACTCCTAGACCTATTTTACACTTTTGTTTTGTTTTTTTTTTTTTTTGGAAACAGGGTCTCTTAAGCCAGCTGCATGATCCTCCTGTCTCTGCCTCCCAAGCGCGGGGATTACAAGCGTACGCCACCACGCCCAGCTCAAAGAAGCTTTCCACCGAAATTACAAATCGCCAGTGCTCTTAACACTTGGTTTATCTCCTCTCCCTTTCACTGTCCTTCTTCCCAACTATGCTTCCTATTAGCTTATTGATTTATGTATCCATTAAATAAGCATTCTCTTAATATCAATTATGTAACAGTACAATGCCAGCAATAGAAAAAAAGTAAGGTATGATCTGGACCTCAAAACAAAACAAGCAAACAAACAAAAACTCATAGGCAGACACATAATGGAGCATTTCAGTGAAATGCAATCTGTCTAATGGTGGTAAACACAGACTGTGAGGGGATCACAGAAGCAGAAAACCCAAACTCACATAAAGAAAGACTTCAAGAAGAACGCACACATGTGAGTTGTTTTTATTTACTTATTATTTACTCATTTATCTGTGTGTATATGTGTGTGTGGGGGGGGTGTGTGTGTGTGTGTGTGTGTGTGATGCTGGGATTGGACAAAGAGTTGTTCTACCTTTACGCCATACCAACAGCTCTATTTTATTTATTTTTTATTGGAAAATAGGGTGTCACTAATTTGCCTCCAGCCTCCCTAAGTTGCTGAGACTGGCTACAGAGCTGTGATTCTCCTGTCTCTGCCTGCTAAGTATTGGGATTATAGGTGTGTGCCACCCTATAACTCTCTGAGTTACCTTAAACAATGGACAAAATTTCCCTCTACCCACTGTATGATTCAAAGCCCAGTCCATCATCCATCCACTGGAACATCACAACAGCCTACTGCAGGTATCCCTGCTGCAAACTCTGACCCTGCAGCAGACATCGCAGGCTTGAAATGATGAGGTCATCCCTCTAACAACGCTCCTACATTCTTAAAATAACTCTTCAACATGTCCACCAAGCCTACCTGCTGGAAGAGGGCAGGGGGAGGGAGCTGGTATAACTCAATGGTAAGCATACTTGCCTCACATATGTGAGGTCCTGAGTTCAATCCCCAACACAGCACAAAGTAAAATATTTTTTAAAACTTCCATTATCTGGTAGCTGGCTACCTCTTAGGTCTCATTTCCTATTACCATTTCCCTGACTGACCACTCTCCATCCCCACTCCATCCTCACTAACCCCCTGCAACATTTCTCTCTAACACCATATGTTATTTGTCCTTTGTCTATCTTGCCCTCTAGAATGTAAGTCCTATGAGAGAAAGATTTCACTTAGTTCACTGCCGTGTTCCCTGAAATTCCTGCACTTAGCAGTCACTCGATAAATATCTATTGAGTAAACAAATCCATCACATGTCCCCACGACCCAGTAAAAAAAAAAAGAAGAAAAAGGATAGCATATTCTGAAGTTTTTATTTGGCAGTCCTAGAATCTTGACACCCATTCTGATTGAGCTCAATCATCTGTTCTAGCTAAGGGCATGAAATGGAAGAAAGAAAAGATTGGCATCAAAGAGAACACATGTGTCATAAAATAATAGTCTTTGGTTTTTTATTTGTTGAGCCACCTACAAATGTCAAAAGCATATCTTGTTCACAGGCCATAGAAAAACAGGCAGTGGGCAGAATTTGGCCCATTGGCTATATTTACCTTATCCTCTGACCCAGAGGATGAGGATAAATGAGAGGAGAAGGCAAGCCTGTTTGTCCTGCAACCCCAGGATTTTATTGAATCTGAACACAAGAGGTCCTCTCCTAACCGGTCTAGCCTGACTTTAAATGGATCTGAATTGTCTTACATTTTATCAAGTTTCTACCACTTACTCATCTTCTTACTGGATCTTCACAATGATCCTATGAGGTCCACAGGTCAGGTATATATGCTACATCACAAGTATGTTCATTATTGATACATATTATAACATTAATAAAGGTCAAAATTCACCCAAAATATCACAACCTCAAGAAATAATACTTGACATTTTTCATTATATTCCCTTCTGATGTTTTCATGTATCTGAAAAATTTTACAGAATTATCATCATAATGTGGATGTAATTCTATATCTTAGTTTTTCACATTATTGGTCCATTCTGTACTACTAAATAGGACTCATGGTGAATATTTAAGATGCTATGCAATATATTCTTCTTTTTATTATTTTCCCATTTGTTGGACACCTAAGAAGTTCATTGTCTTTATTTTACCATGATAAATAACCCTGCAATAAATGTCTTTATCTTTTTTACTTTGATAGAAGTATTTTCTATGATATTCCCAGAAGTGAGATTACTGGATAAGAGGATAGTAACACTCTTTGATTATTAATATGCCTTGGAAATTTCCTTAAAAAACATCACTTCAAAGCCAACAGTAACGTATAGATGTACCAAAGCTGAGTCCTCATTAGCACAGGGATCAGAGAGTGGTCCAGGAAGCGGCTCTGTTCTGTCACTGACTCCAGTGTCACCTTGGGAAAGTCACTTCTACTTTAAGCTTCTATTTTCTCACCTGTCAAATAATGAAAATAACATAAGGAACTCTTCCATCAGCACTACATACATATGTGAGAAAAACCAATGCCAATCTCAATATAGTACATGAGGAAGGGGGACTGGGGAGGAAGCCAGGGGAAAGCCTGCCAAGTACTGTGTGCATGTATGTCCCTATCACTACGAACTCCATGATGATGTGAAACTCTAAGGCACCAAGACATGTATAAAATTAAAAAGTAATAAAAAGTTTAAAATATATGTTTTATGACAGAATTAAAAGAGATGATCCCAGGCTGGAGATGTCACTCAGTGGTAGAGCACTTGCCTCGCATGCACAAGGCTGTGGGTTCAATCCCAAACATCTCAGAGTGAAGGAGGAAAGGGGGAGAGATAATCAATGTAATGGTGAGCCATAATAAGTAATTTCCAAATATTAGTGAAGAATAGCTGGGAATAGCAAAGCACCCCTGTTTTCCCAGTACCTGAGAGGCTGAGACAGGGGGATCGCAGGTTCCAGGTCAGACTTGGCAACTTAAAAGACCCTGTTTTGAAGTGAAAAATAAAATAAGGCTGAGGATGTAGCTCAGAGGTACAGTGCCCCTGGGTTCAATCCCCACTAAAACTACACACACACACACACACAGACGATACGGTGATAGTGATGATGGTGATGGTGGTGATGATGAAGGTAGAAATTATGATGGTGAAGTTGGCTTATTTATGAAGGATGAAAATTCAAATTACTTAAGCATCTTGCCTTAAGTCACACAACTGGAGAGCATTTCTAATTTATGCCTTTTGCTGTTTATCACTGATGGTACCCAAGGATCACTTGGAACTTTGAACGTATAGTTTTGTTTTTTTCTCGCTCAGTCCCAGAGACCTTTGGTTTGCAGACTGATTTCTCCTCCTTTTTTATTTTATTGTACTTCATTTCATTTCATTTATTATTAATTAATTTATTTATTTTTTTATTTATTTATTCTGAGGATTGAACCCAGGGGCATTCTACTTTGAGCTACACCCCAGCCCTATTTCTTTCCTATTTTTGTTTGTTTTTTGTTACTTTGAGCTACACCCCAAGCCCAATTTTTATTCCTTTTTTTTGTGTGTGTGGTACTGGGGTTCCTAGAAACCTTTCTCCAGTCTACACTCCCAGACCTATTTTATATTTCTATTTGGAAACAGGGTCTCTTGAGCCAGCGAGGCTGGCATCGAACCAGCACGATCCTCCTGTCTCCGCCTCCCAAGCACAGGGATTACAAGCATATGCCACCACACCTGGCTTTATTCTTTATTTTTGAAACAGGGTTTCACTAAGTTGCAGAGGGCCTCACTAAGTAGCTGAGCCTGGCCATGAACCCAGATCTCTTCCTGTCTCAGCCTCCCAAGTACTGGGATTACAAGCAGGCACCACCATGCCTTGCTTTCTATTTTTTAATTTTTAAACAGAATCATGCTAGATTACTGAGAGTTTCATGTAGTTTCTGAGGCTGGCTTCACATCTGCAATCTTCCTGTCTCCACCTCTCAAGTACTAGGATGATAGGCATGCACCATCACGCCTGGCTTGCAGACTGACCTAAGTTTTAATTATCAGCCAATCTGCTTCTTTTAGATATAAGGAACTTATTGGTCCAGCTCTAACCTACTATCCAAATTCAGCACTGAAGCTCTTTCCCTTGTGTTTTGTAAATTAAGCAAGGAGAAGATGAACATTAGATGACATAATATTTATACCTTCAAGCTCTCATATCAGCCTCGGCACCAGGCTTGCTACAGCCCTTTTCCTTGTATCAGTATTTATATAGCTGTTTAAAGTGGATGTCGACAAGTTCTAACTCTGAGTTCATTTATATTCAGTATCTTTTATCCACACGCTGATATTTCAAGGTTAATGGAATCAGTATTCCTAAATCTGAGAATTAATCCAAAAATATTCATATATTTTAAAAAAAAACCTCACTTTATTTCTTCTTGTGCAAAACAATGTCTCTTTAAAAAGGTCAAAATTGTTGGTAACAAAAAAATTGAAAATTAATAATTTAATTTTAGTATGAGAAGCCTATATAATCTTTTTCTATATTCTATAATTATTTTGTACTGGAGATTGAACCCAGGAGCATTCTACCTCTGAGCTATACACCCAGCCCAATTTGTGTGTGTGTGTGTGTGTGTGTGTACTGAAATTACAAGCATGCACCAGCATACCCGGTTTATTTTTGTTTTGAGAAAGGATCTCATTAGGTTGCTGGGAGTCTCACTACTTGCTAAAGCTATCCTTAAACCTGTGATCCTCCTGTCTCAGTTTCCCAAGTACTGGCATTACAAGCACACATCACCATACTCAACTAAAAAAAATTGAGGGGGAATAAATGGTCCCTATTTGAGTCTCCAAGACATGACACAAATTGTGCCTCCAATATTTACTAATTTACATGCCAAGCTTTATATCCCATAGCAATTGGCCACTCTCTTTGGAAATAAAATGAGAGATTTGGCCACAGGTGGTCTGAGTCTTTATTAACCCATATTTTTGGTACTATGTCAGCAAATCCATGTATTTGGTATAAGTAAAATATAGAACTACCTCTAATTGCCCATGTCAAACGTCATATTTGAGTATCTCTTGGTTCCTCAGCTTTATAATACAACTTATTAAACATGGTATATTTTCCAAAAGTACTATAGAGAAATTTCTGCATTCTCAGAGGAATGAGAATGCTATTGTAGAGAGTCTACTAGTCTTACTCTTTTTTATTTTTGTTTGATTTGATTAGGTTTAGTTTGGTATTTGGGATTGAACTTAAGGGCATTTTACCTCTGAGCTACATCCCAATTTTTTTTTTTTTAACAGGGCTTTCCTAAGTTGCTAAAGTTCTCAACTAAGTTACTAAGGCTGACCTGGAATCTGCAATCCTACTGTCTCAGCCTTCCAATTACTGGGATTACTGGTATATACCACTGCACCCAGCTTAGTCTTGTTCTTAATAAGTAAATATAAGAATGTACCCCCCCCCCTTCTGTACCACTCAGAATGTGCTATACAAGGCTTAGAAAAACAATTTTACAAGCCTAAGAAATGAGGACAAAGTCAGTTGTACCTTTTGACTCAAGAACATGGCTACAAATAAAACATTACTTTGAAAACACACCAAAAAAACTCATTTGCACTTAAAGGATTTGTTTGTCTTTAAAATAAAATAGCTAAGCCAAGGTGGCAACATTTCTGTAGCAGAGGAAATTTGTTTCAACGGAAAAGTCGTATTAATTGCCAAGGTTTTGGCACCATCGTGTGGCCACTTAGATTTATTTTATATTTTCCAAGTATTTTTAGGTATAAAAAATTGACAAAAACTGTATATACTTAAGTTGTAGAATGTGATGAAGGTTTAATATATGAATGCATCATGAAGTCTTATTAGCATAACCAGACTGAATGGCATATTTATCTTCTCACAGAGTAACCATTGTGTGTGTGCACAAAAACACCAGATTTATTCTCCTAGCATATTTCAAGTACACTATATATATATATATATATATATATATATATATATATATAGTGTGTGTGTGTGTGTGTGTGTGTGCGCGCGTGCGTGGCACTGGGTACTGGGGATTGAACCCAGAGGCATTCTACCTCTGAGCTACACTTCCAACTCTTTTATTTTGAAACAGGGTCTCACTACGTTGTCAAAGGCTTTGTTAAATTACTGAGGCTAACCTTGAACCTATCTCCCTTCTCAGCCTCCCAAGTACTGGGATTACAAGTCCGCACTACCATGCCCAGCTAGTATGTTACTGTCACAGTCACCAAGCTGCACACTGGTTCTCCAGGAACCATTCATCTTGTAACTGAAACTTTATACCCTTTGACCAGTATCTTCCCATTGTCCTTTCTATGAGTTCAAACTGTTTAGATTCTACTCCTAAAATCAGGCAATATTTATCTTCCTATGCATGGCTTATTTCTCTTAGCATTAGGTCCTTTAGGCTCATCTATCTTGTCAGAAATGGCAAGATCAACTTCTTTTATTTATGTTTATTTTTTATTTTGTTTGCAAAACTGGGGATTGCGCCCAGGGGCATTCTACCTCTCAGCTACACCTCCATTCCTATTTTTTATCCTTTATTTTGAAACAGGATCTAAGTTGCAGAGGACCTAAGTAGCTGAAGCTGGCTGCAAATTCTCGATCCTCCTGTCTGTCTCCCAAGTACCGGGACTACAAGCATGCACCCCGCACCCAGTCTTAACTTCCTTTAAAAGGGAAAATATTACTCCATTGTGGTGGGAAGGTATCTCAGACTTATTTTATGTGTTCAGCCACCTGTGGATACTGAGGTTGCTTCTCTGTGTTACTGTAAATAATGCTGCAGTGAACATGAGAATAAGATATTTCCTTGAGATGGCTATTTTATCTTCTTTTGAAACATACTCAGGAGTGGGATATCAGGTTATATAATAGTTGTATTAAAATGTCTCCATGCCATCATGGATCCACAAACTTACATTCCCCCCAATAGCATGTGAGAGTTCCCTCTTCTCCACAGCCATGCCAACACTTACTATCTTTTGACTTTTTGATGATAATCATTTTAACACGCATGAGAAGATATCTTTTTGTGCTGTTGATTTGCATTTTCTAATTGATTAGAGATGTTGAGCAACATTTTATATGTATGTGTTGGCCATTTTTTATATCTTCTTTGAAAAAAAATCTATTAAAGTCCTTTACCAGCTGGGGGTGGTGGTGCACGCTTGTAATACCAGCGCTTGGGAGGCTGAGACAGGAGGATCGCACAGGCTCGAAGCCAGCCTCAGCTACTGAGTGAGGCTCTCGGCAACTTAGTGAGACCGTTTCCAAATAAAGTATAAAATACATCTAAGGGGTATAGCTTGAAGGTAGAAAAGCCCCTGGTTTGAACCCCCAGTACCACAAAAACAAGTCCTTTACCTGTGTGTGTGTGTGTGTGTGTGTGTGTGTGTGTGTGTGTTATACTGGGGATTTAACAGAGGGGCATTCTTCCTCTGAACTATTCCCCTAGCCCTATTTTATTTTTTATTTTGAAACAGTGTCTTGCTAAGCTGCTTAAGGCCTTTCGCTAAGTTGAGTCTGTGATCCTCTTTTCTCAGTCTCTCAAGTACTGGGATTACAGGTGAGTGCCACCATTTCCAGCTCATTGCCAATTTTTAAATTGAATTATGTTTTTGCTATTGGATTTTATGAAAATCCAAGGGAAAAAATCCAAGAAAAGCCCAAGATTAGATGGCTTCCTAGGTTTCTACTAAACATTCAAATAGGAATTAATACTTCTTAAACTCTTCTGAAAAGTAAAAAAAAAAAAAAAAAAAAAAAAAAGTCAGACCATCTCCAAACTCATTTTATGAGGCCAGCACTGTACTGATACTAACAGTTGATACAGACACACAAAGAAGAGGAAACTGGAAGGCAGATATCTTTGGTGAGCACATTTGCTGAACAGATTTTTGTCACTGTGACTAAAATATCTGACAATAACTATTTAAAGAAGGAAATATTTCTTTCATCAGCTTATAGTTTCAGTGGTCTCTATCCATGGTCAGAGGGCTCCATGGCTCCATTGCTCTGGGTCAAAGGTGACACAGACCATCATGGCAGGACATTGCAAAGAGAGAGAGGGAAGGAGAAAGAGTAAAGGAGGGAAAGATAAAGGGACCAGAGCAAGTACCATCCAGTACTTGGGAGGCTGAGACAGAAGGATCACAGGGTCATGGCAAGCCTCAGCTACTTAGTGAGGCCCTCTGCAACTTAGTAAAATAGCTGGGAGTGTAGCTCAGAGGTAGAAAGTTCCTGGGTTCCAGCCCTAGTATCACCAAAAAATAAAAACAAAAAATAAATGATACCTCTCTGCTAAATTCTATTTTTTCTTGTTAAGGTTCTCACGTATGAGAAAAATCAATTTTCATTCTCTTGATGCTTTCAACTTTGTCTCATTATCTTTGACTTTTGATAATTTAAAAATAATTTTTCTCAGTATAGACCCCTTTAGGTTCAATTTATCCAGGTTTAGGCTTCTTGAGCTTGGATGTTTATTTTCTTCCCTAGATTTGGAAAGTTTTCAGTCATTTCTTTCTTACTTCTTTACTTTTAAATCACCTTTATTTATTTTTATTATTATTTGTTGTATTATAATTTTATATCATATTGGGGTAGAGAGTGACAGAAAGATATAAACACACAACTTAGTGCCCTTCCCACCAGGTCCCTTCCCTCCCTCTGCATGTCTTTGAGATTGGAATTGGTAATAATTTTGTATATAATCATAGCATTACTTCAACTGTTATATTATTTATGACTTAGTTTCCCCTCCTCCCTTTCTTAATCCCTTTCAGTCTCTCCACTGGAGTCTCTGCTCTTCTATGTGATGTTACTCATTTCTAAACATCTCTGTAGCTTCTACATATAAGAGAGGACATACATCTACTCGTTTTTGAGTCATTGCTGTAAATGAGCTTTTTGTTACTCTCTCTTTTGTTTGCTCTTCTGGAACTCCCATGATGTGTGTGCTGAATTGCTTGATGGTCCCATAAATCCTGTAGGCTTTCTCACTCTTTTTCATTCCTATTTTTTTTTTTTCTCCTCTGACTGAAATGACTTAAAGTGACTTTTGAGTTCATAGATTTCGCTTGATTCAGTTGATTTCTGAAGCTCTGGATTGCATCCTTTCGTTTTATTCATTGTGCTCTTCAGCTCCTAAATTTTTGTTTGGTTCTTTATTATGATTTATATCTCCGTAGAACTTCTTGTTTTGTACCTGCATTGTTTCCTTGAGGCATCCAGTGGTCTATCTGTGTTCTCTGGTAGCTCACTGAACTAAGAATCATTTGTCAGGATTTGTAGAGCTCCGTTTCTTGGATATTGAGACTTTCGCTAGTGTCCTTTGGTGGTGTCATGTTTCCCTGGCGCTTTGTATTCCATGTAGTGCTGCACTGAGGTCTGCATGTTTGAAGGAGCAAACATTTCCTCCTGTCTTTACTTTCAACAGAAAAAGACCTTTTCTGTTTGGTCTTCAGGAAGATAGGATTATCTCCAGGATCACACTCAGGTGGAGCTAGAGCTGAGTCGCATGGCCATCGCTTGGTCTGCAGTTCACCCTGTTGCCAGTTCAGTTACTCAGGAGTGTGGGTAAGCTTGGTTCCTGCCAGATCCCCAAAATGAAGGAATCACCTTGGACCATGGCCAAATATGGATGAAGCCAGGTCATCAGACCACTTCTGTGCCTGTAGGCAGGTCTGAATTCAGACTGTGAACCTGCTACCAGGGAACATTTGCTATGAGTGTGGCTCCTGGCCACACCCTAGAACTGGCCTCTGACAGGTCTTTAAGTGAACAAGATTCTTCCCAGGATTGTGGTAGAATGGTGCTAGAACCAGTCTCAGGGCTTCTATAGAGTCCTTAGTCAGGACCACAGTCCAAGGACTTGCCACAACGAGCTCAAGCAAGCAGTCTCCCACCATTCCTTGAGCAGGCAAAATTGCTATAGGACCACAGCAGAATAAGGTTGTAACTGAGTCTGAGAGCAGGGTTTAAAGCCAAGGCTTATTGCAGGATCCACATTGGAGACTTAGGAGAGTAGGTGTGCTACCAGAGGCATAGGCAGATATCATTGGGTCCCTGGGCGAACAGGAAGACATGAGCCAAGCAATAGGGCTGCTTCAGGATCCACACTAGGGCCCAAAGATAGTGGATCTGTAACCTGGTACACATGCAATGTCTCCTTCCAGTTTTCTTTGTGGGAAGAACTGACAACAGACCAGTAGTAGAAGGGAGTAGGATCCAGGTCACAGAGCCATGTCAGGATCTACACTTGGGTCCATGGCTAGCAGGCCTGTTACTAGGGACACGGAGGGTCGTAGCTCATGATGGATGGGGCTAGTTGCAGGACAACAGCCAAGTAGGGCTGGAGCAAATACATAGGGGCACAGGGCTGCTCTGGGTCTCATCTGGGAGCCTGATCCTGGGGCGAGGCACCTGCTTTCTTGAAGCAACTCTCCTTGGTCTTGGAGCTTAATGGAATTTTATGACCTCTTACTTGGATCCTCAAAATACCACAACAGCACTTTTGTTGATGGATACCTGCCCAAGATGGTTGTTTTCAGGAACATAAACTGGAGACCGCTTATTCTGACACCTTGATCATGACCGTGGCCATTAAAAACCAAGACTCAGCTGGTGTTAAGGCATGCTTGTAATTCCAGTACTTGATTACAAGCTGAGACAGGAAGATCAAAGGTTCAAAGCCAGCCTCAACAACGTAGTGAGACCCCTGTTTTACCAAGCCCAGCTAGGAAAACCATAATTTGAATCAAACCACCTGACTTATAAAGTTAGGTTGCCTATTTGAATCCAACTCTTTTTAAGCCCTCTGTAACTTACTGGCTAAATTTCCCTGACTCTTCTCTCTTCTGTTTTTTTTTTTTCCACTGCTACCACCCAAGGCCAGGGCCCTGTATTTGTTTCATAGATGATCTGTCTCATAAACATTCCAACAAATTTCCCACCATGAACTGTCAATTCACTCCAATTTGCTTCCACTCTGCTGCCACAGTGATTTGTGCTAATACAAAAGTATCATGCCCCTCCTCAACTACCTAAAACACTTTAATAACATCTCATGTCTCCTAAAAGTGATCCACCCTTAACTAGCTGCAAGCCGCACAGCACTGTCCAATACAGTAACCTCTAGCCACTTGGGATCATTGAGCACTTGAAATGTGACATAGTACATTGATATGGGTTTTCTTTCTTTTTTTTTCTTCTTTTTGCAGTACTGGTGATGGAACTCAAGGGCATTCTCCCTCTGAGCTATACCACCAGCCTTACTTTTTAGTCTTTATTTTGAAACAAGTTGCAAAGGGCCTTGCTAAGTAGCTGAGTCTGACCTCGAACCACAATCCTCCTGTCTCAGCCTCTCAAATGCTGGGATTACAAGCATGGGCCACCATGCCGAACTGATATAAGTTGTTAATATGAAATATATTAGGGATGCTGAAGACTTAAAACACAAATTGTGTTTGGCAATCATTAAAAACGCCAACAATAATAAATGCTGGTAAAGATACGGAGAAATAGAAACCCTGATACATTTTTTTTGTGGAATTGCAAATTAGTGAAACTACTTTGAAAAACTGAAGGGGGTCCTCAGAAGAATAGGAAATAATCTACCATATAACCCAGCTACACCACTCCTGGAGATCTACACAAAAGAAATTTGAAACCAGACTGCCATGGTAATGCATGCATATCTATGTTTATAGCAACACAATTGATCATTTCCAAACTATGTAACCAGCCTACGTGTCTATCAACAGATGAATGAATTACAAAATAATGGGATATACATACAACAATTCTACTCAGCTATAAAGAAGAACAAAGTTACACCATTTGCAGGAAAATGGATGGAACTAGACAACATTATGCTAAGTGGGATTAGCCCTTCACAAAAAGTGGTAGATCAGATGTTTTCTCTCATGTGTGAAAGCTAGGAAGAAACTGGGACACAGGAGATTCCAGACAGAGGGGGAGAAACTTTAGTGGAGTGAGGGAGGGGACCAACAGAGGGAGATGGGAGTGGAGAGAAAGACTCGAAGAGGGAAACACCTCCGTAAACATGATGGACATACACAGACTTATCAAAGCCAATCACAACGTCTTCCATGTGAAGGGGGGAGAGGAGGGGGAGGGTGGGGATTGGGGGAGGGCTCACTGACCGCTGTGTGCAGGGATGTCTCTAACACTCTGAACATCATGATGTAGGAGTCCAGTAAAATAAAAACACCAATAAAATAAAAACACACCAGGCGTGGTGGCGTACGCTTGTAATCCCCGTGCTTGAGAGGCTGAGACAGGAGGATCGCGCAGGTTCAGAGCTAGCCTCAAGCTACTTAGTGAGGCTCTCAGCAACTTAGCGAGACCCTGTTTCCAAATAAAATAGGAAATAGGTCTGGGAGTATAGCCCGGAGGTGGAAGGCCTCTGGGTTCCATCCCCAGTACCACCAAAAAATTAATTAACTAATTAATTAATTAAAAAACACAAAGCATATAAGCTATCTCATTAATAATTTTATAGTGCGATTACATGTTGAAATAATGTTATTTAATGGGTTAAATACAAGGCATTATTAAAATTACTTTTGCCTATTTTTTTCACTTTTAGATGATGGACCAAAATTCTGGTTATAAAACAAAATATGAAAGTCCTTTATATCAAATAGAGAATATAAGATGAATACAAGAATATAAGATTCTTATATAATATTTGTATAAGAATATAAGACACCTGCTAAGAAGAAGGGTGGTTTGAGTTGCCAGGACAGATAGATGAGCTTTTGGTAAGTAATTTTGGGCAAGCTATCGTGGAGCCGGCAATTTTGAGCCCTATAAGAAGTGGGGGAAGATGCCTGGAGAAAAATCACCATTGACAGAGTAACAGCAAGAACAGAGACCGTGGAGCAGGAGCGGACCTTGTGGATCAAACCACAGGTGAGGAGATCAATGTGGCTCATGCCCAGTGAACAGGAGGGAAGGTCTGAAGCAGAGATGGGAGAAGTAGTGAGATCCACATTGTTTAGACGTCTAGAGGACTTGCTAGGACTTCAGTCGAATAAATTAGGAAACCACCAAGGATATCAAATGCCACATTTATGTTGACTCAGATTCTGCCCCTGCCCCTTGATATTGGGGTTTGAATCTAGGAACGTTCTACCCCTGAGCTCCATCCCCAGCTCTTTTTTGATTATTATTTTGTATTTTGAAACAGGGTCTCGCTAAGTTGCTGAGGCTCGCCTTGAACCTGTGAACCTTCTGCTTCAGCCTCCCAAGTACCGGGATGACAGGCATAGGCCGCCACTCTGGGCTTGACTCCAAAATCTTTATCTTCAGCCCCATCCCCTTCCCTGATTCATTTACATTTCCAATCACTTCCTATCTTTCTTGTATTTTCAAAGCTCTCAAATTTTACATACACAAAGCTGGTTCCCAACACGCCATCCAAGACCTGCTCCTCGCCCCAAATTCTTTGTCTTGATAAACTGCATCTTCGTAAGTCCATTTGGGACTTAAGTTAAAGTAATTTACAGTAAAGGTCTTCCAGTGTGAACTCCATACGTAAAAGGAGCAGAAGCCATTGCTCCCATCTGACAACAAAAGTAAAGCGGAACTAAGTGAACATCGGCGGCTTTTTTGGACCTATCGGAGAGACAGTGAGGTGCAGGCAGAGATCTGCCTGAGATCTGGAGAGACAGGTGCATCCAGAAAGTCACGGGCCAGACCTGCCTACCCGGAACCGAAGCGCTGGAGCCATCAAGTGATGCCACAGGTTCCACATAGAGACTACACGATCCAGAACTCGACTTACTGGCACCTGGCAGACATCAAAGGCTTTTTAAAGGAATAATTAAAATCTAGGAATAAGATACATTTCTACAAGCCATGCAACCTGAAAAGCAGGTAAAGTTACAAATAAAAAATTAGGAACTATACAAGACAAAGGGGAAATTTTTTAAAGATAACTAAGAAACTGAAAATAACTTTTTTTTTTGCGGTACTGGGGATGAAACCCAGGGGCATTCTACCTCTGAGCTATACCCCCAGCCCTATTTTTCATTCTTTATTTTAAAACAGAGTCTCACTGAGTTGCAAAGGGCTTCCATAAGTAGTAGCTGAGGCTGTCACCAAACTGCGATCCTCCTGTCTCAGCCTCCCAAATGCTGGGATTACAAGTGTGCCACCTCGGTATAAAGAATTATTTATAACATCAGGAGCAAAAGGTCCAGCTAGGTGTGGGGGCACCCAGCTATAATCCCAGTATGTAGAAGGTTGAGACAGGAGGGTCTGGGATTCAAGGCCAACCTTAGCAACTTAGACCCTGTTTTAAAATAAATAGATCTGGAAGTAGAACAGATCAGAAGTAGAATGCCTCTGGGTTCAACCTACAGTACCAAAAAATAAAAAGTTCAATATGTATAATATTTACATAGCACCTATAAAGTATTAAAAAAGAAACTCAATATATTGAAGGATAAGCAAACAATTTGAAAAGAATATTTGGGGGTTAGTCTAGCATATTGAAAAGTTGAAAAGATAAAATTCAGTTTAAATAGAGGTGTGGAGAAAATGGCACTGTAAAACATTATGGTAGTACTGTTGAGTAGTAAACCTTTCTTGGAAGGCAAATAAACAGTATTTGCCAACATTTTTAATGTGTAGAACATTGATGCCAGGAATTCTACTTCTAGCATGATACTAAGTACTGCTGCAGACACAGACAGACAGATACATGAGTGGGTTCCTATAGCATTGTTTCCAATTCACAAAAATTGGGCAAAAGAAAATTCTAATATTCTCCATTGGTAAATGGTAAATATACCCATTCAATAAGATTCTATATAAATGATGAGAGAGCCGGGCGTGGTGGCGCACGCTTGTAATCCCCGCGCTCGGGAGGCTGAGACAGGAGGATCGCGCAGGTTCGAAGCCAGCCTCAGCTACTTAGTGAGGCTCTCTGAGACCCTGTTTCCAAATAAAATATAAAATGGGTCTGTGAGTATAGCCTGGAAGTAGAAAGCCTCTGGGTTTCACTCCCAGAATCTTTTTTTTTTTTTTTTTTTTTTTTTTTTTTTTTTTTTGAAACAGGGTCTCTGAAGCCAGCCTGGCTTCGAACCTGTGCGATCCTCCTGTCTCCACCTCCCAAGCGCGGGATTACAAGTGTACACCACCATGCCCGGCTATTTGGGTTTTTTTTAATTAAAAAAAAAGCCTCAAGGCGTGATGGCACACACTTGTAATCCCAGTTCATGAGAGGCTGAGACAGGAGGATCGCGGTTCGTGGCCAGCCTCAGCTACTTAGTGAGGCCCTCACAACTTAGTGAGACCTTGTTTCAAAATAAAATATAGGGCTGGGGGTGTACCTCGGAGGTAGAATGCCCCTGGGTTCCTTCCCAGTACCACAAAAAAAAGAAGAAAAAAAAAGGAAAAGAAAAAAAAAACATTTTTGCCAAGATGGCACCAAAAAGGAAGAAAGCAGGTCCTGCCTCTCCCAATGCCCAAGATAAGCATTCTGGAGGCCAAAGAGGCAGTGCTGAAAGGCATCCAAGGAAAGAAGGAAGGACAGACGGACAGACAGACGGACGGATGGACGAAGATCTCCATGTCCCCCACCTTTCAGATGAGGATTGAACTCAAAATTGTTTTCTTCCTTAGTTCCTACTCTTCTCTAAAATTTGTATTCCTCTTCTGTAATAAAGATTACTCTCTTTCACTGCACAGGGGTCCCCAAGATAACTTAGGACATAAAATAGGGCATTTGCGCATAATCCCAATGAAATTGTTCCATGAACATCCTAATAGGGGCTTTGATTTGACTTTAATGAATCATGGGGGGGGGGAAATACGATACGTGGTGACTCTGCTTTTATTTTTTTTTTCTTTTTTTTTTTCTATTTTTCTTTTTTCTTTTTTTTTTTTTTTTTTATTGGTGCACTGTATTCATACATCATAGTGGGATACAAACTTTTGTAGACATACATGCACATATCGCCCAGTCAGCCCCCACCCGATCCCCACCCCATTCTCTCCCCATCCCTCCTTCCCATGCTTGGCTTAGTGGTTGACATCTAGTATTATAGCAATTTATCCAAAATTAAAAATGATAATCTCACATAACAGTTTCATTTGTCTGATACCAAGCGTTTGATGATTTAAAGATAGCATTTCAATATTTCTTTTTGCTTTCTTTCTTACTAGAGCATATTTTTTCTGTTTTTTTTAGGTGAAACTATCATATATTTATATATTTATTTTTCAGAAAAAAATCTATCCTAATATGGAGTATGAATTCTAGATACCCAAAACGATCTTGAAAAAGAACAAAGCTAGCAGATATATATTTTCTGATTTCAAACCATATAAAGCTACAATAATTGAAACAGTGTAGTACTGTTCTAAAGGCAGATATATAGACCATTGGAGTTAAATACAAGCCTAGAGCTAAATTCTTCCCTATATTGTCAAGTTATTTTTGACAAGGTTTCCACGAACATTTGGTGGTGGAAATAATAATCTTTTAACTAAATATTGTTGAAAAATAATAATTACATGGAAAAGAATAAAATTGGACCTTTACCTAATCCCACATACAAGTATTAACTCAAAATAGATAAAAGACCTAAATATAAATCTTAAGACTATAAACTTTTAGGAGAAAATCCGGGTCATAAAACCTCACAACATTGAAATTGGCAGTGATTTCTTGGATATGATTTCAATGGCACAGGCAACAGAAGAATATACAAACTCCCTAAAAAATAAATAAAAAAAAATATTGTATATCCAAAGACAATGTAAACAGAGTTAAAAGTTACTAATAGAATGGGATAAAATATTTCCAATTGCTGTATCTGAAGGTATATTAATATTCCAACTAGAAATCGTAAAAATTAACAACAATAAAGGCAAACAATACAATTTAGAGATAGGTAAAAGACTAACATAAATAATGAATCTCCACAGATAACCAATCTTAGTTGTCTGTTGGATGGAAACTCTTGTTTCTCTGGTTCTGGTGAGTGTTACCTATTTCTTCTTTGTAGTTAATCTCTTTGAGTATTTTCTCTAGCGCTGGTTTTGAAGACATAAATTCCTTCAGTTTCTGTTTGTCATGGAAGCTTCTTATTTCTCCATCTAATTTGATAGAAAGTTTTGCTGGATAGGAAATTTTTGGCTGGAAGTTGTTTTCTTTCAGAGTTTGGAATATGTTACTCCAAGCCCTTCTGGCTCTCATGACTTGGTTTGGGAAGTCTGGAGTGATTCTAATTGGTTTGCCTCTGAATGTCAGTTGGCCCTTTGTTTTTGTTGCCTTTAAGATTCTCTGCTTGGCTTCCACATTGGTCATTTTGACAATTATATGGCGTGGGGATCCTCTTCTCCGATCCTGTCTAAAGGGAGTTCTATAAGTTTCCTGGATCTGTGTATCAACCTCTTGCTCTATATTTGGAAAATTTTCTGCTATTACTTCCTTGAAGAGATTGTTGATCCCTTTGGTATCACTTTCTTTTCCCTCCTCTATTCCAATTATTCTTAGGTTAGCTCTCTTAAGATGGGCCCATATTTCTTCAATGTCAGATTCCTGCTGTTGGAAATTTTTTTCAAGATTAGAAACTATGCATTCATTTTTGGATTGCTCATCTTCTAAGAGCGAGATTCTGTTCTCCATGTGGTCTAATCGGTTGTTTGTGCTTTGAATTGAGGCCTTTACTTCATTAATTGCATCCTTTATCTCTTTTTGGCTCTCTCTGAGTTCTTTTCGAAGCACCTCTATTATTTCTACAGTTATTTTCCTGATTTGATCTTCTAGAAATCTCTGATTTTCGGTTTTATCAGGTTCTGATGTTGTGGGGTTGTGCACATTCATTACTCCAGTGTTATTCCTCTTTCCCATGATTTCGGAGGTTTGTGCCTTCTCTGGGTTCTTCCCTTGGGTCACTATGGCTTCACTTAAGGTGCTCTGGATCTCGAGTCTGTAGTATCTCAGACCCCACTACTTCTTTACTGTGTTGTATCACAGAGTCTCCGACCCAGGGAGTCGATAGAGGCTGCTTTAAACTATGGGGGGTGCCAGGTTGCACGTTCTCCTATGGTGTGATATCTCTGCCACCACCACTCCCTCACTGGGTCAAGTCCCAGGAGGCACAATACTGCGATTTCTCCTCTGTGGCCCGCAATTTGACTCACTGTTCTTGAGTACGCAGATGTAGCTGTACTGGACTCGGTGAATTCACTGCTGCTGCCGCCGCCGGTGGCAATATGGCGCCTCTGCCACGCCCTTGGCCATGAGGCTGGCGTATTTTTTCTTCTCTGGTTTCGTTTTCCACTCTGAATCCCTGCAGCGTGTGCTGAGCTCAGTCACTGGGAGCTTTAAATGCTGTCTGCGCCGAAAGATCCTGCCTGGCTGTTCCGCAGCGGCTCACCTGGCTTGCTGTAGCCGTCTGTTGAGTTCGCCGCTGCCGCCGGCAGTATGGCGCTGCTGCCGCGTCCTCGGGCGCGTGTGTCTCCTCTGTGGCCCTGAGCTCTGTTCTCAGTCCGCTTTCTCTCTGGAGCCTGGTGATTTTTTTTGTTTTTCTGGTGATGGTGTTTTCTGGCTATGAAAGGCGCTCTTTTTGTGGTAATGGAGATTGGTTGTTAGCGGGACTCTTAAGCCCCGCTTTTCTCGGTCGCCATCTTCCCGGACCTCACTAAGTTTCTCGTGACTCTGCTTTTAAACGTATCTAATCAATTCTTAAAAATTCTTACCAGCAGTACTTTTTAGAAACAGAAAAAATTAGTGATTATAATCCTATCCTTAGCTGGGCGTGGTGGCACACATCTATAATCCCAATAACTAGGAGGCTGAACAGGAAGATTGCAGGTTTGAGACCAGCCTCAGCAATGTAGCTAGGTCCTCAGCAACTCAATGAGACCCTGTTCCAAAAATAAAATAGGGTTCAAACCCCAGTACCACATAAAATATTCTATTTTTTCGGTTGCTTTTATGCCTTTACTTATCAATTTAACAAAGGTCTTGCTCTGTGCATCCACAATAGCTTGAAGAGAGAGTTTCTCCACACATGAGGAAAACAAAATCAAAACTGGAGAGGAAGCAAAAATTATTCAAACTGTCTAGACCCAGGATTGGGCTTTACAAGAGCAAGGCTTTCATCCGAAACCGTGCCTAGCACAAATCATTCTTCAAGTCCCATTTACGTAATTGGCTAAGCGGAGAGGTCGGCTGTCTGGCAAGCACATTATAAATTTGGTTCTTTCAGTCCTCGGTGAGGCAGAGCTGGCAGCTGTGCTTTGAAATGTCTCCTCCTGGCACACATCTCTGCGTGCTTGCGTGAAATTCCATCTGGTGGTAGAGGAGGTGAGTTTCATTGGAAGACTGCATTTGACGACTAGGTGAGATCATGCATCAAAAGTTTCACGTGGTGAAATTGCATCTCCTGGCCTAGTACTTTTGATTAACTGATGAGGCTAAACTACACTGTTTTTGAGCAAAAGCTTTCTATTCAAACTATGCCTTCTGGTAGAAGGAGCTGTCGTGCCCTGAGCGATCGCACTGACCAGAAGGCTTTCTTTAAAGGGAACTTCGTCAGCTGCCAGGGGCTCTACAGAAAATACAATCTGGCACGGGGATTAAGTGAATATTTTTGATAGCTGCTCTGCCACAACGAGTGTAAGGAGAATAAATACATAGTTGAGAAAATTATAGGGACCCAGACGCACGTTATTTAATGGCTTAGCCAAGACTGAATGCGTTTATCTTTTTGCCCTTGGAGTGCCCTGCTTTCAGTTTCTCTTTCTTAAACAATTACTGCAAGCTGTTAAAATTTGAATGTGATGTGTCCCTTTCCACCTGTTGTTTTGTGTTATTTTGTTTGTTTTTTCTTGTTTGGGGGGGTTTTTGTTTTTCTGGTTTGGGGGGAGTGGTTTTCTCGGGTTTTTTTTTTGTCTGTTTGCTTGCTTTTTGTTGGGGTTTGCTTGTGAAGGTTGGGGTTTGGGGTGTTGTGAAGGGAATCAGAGCCAGGACTTCTCATATGTGAAGCAATGTTCCACCACGGAGGCAGAATGTCTCAGTCCGCAAGGTGAAATTTGGTCACCATTATGACAGGGTTGGCAAGTTGGCACAGGAGGAGGCATTTGGTCATGAGGTGGAAGCTTCACGAAGGGGGGTACCACAGTTCCTGGGAGGTGGGTTAGTTACCACAACAGCAGGCTCACCTCCCTCTTCTGCTTCCCCACCAGGAGGTGAAGCAGCTCGTGCCCCTCACCAGATGTGATCCTTATTCGTGGGCCTCCCAGGCTCCCGAATCATGATGCAAAATAAATCTTTTTTCTTTCAGAAAATAGATTTTCCTTTTTATTCTCAGTCTCGGGCATTTTGTTATAGCAACACAAAAGGAACAAAACAGTATGCAAGCACAGACTTTAACTGAACACGAGTTTTCTGCCTAAGTCTAGAGTTACACACTAATGAGGCAATGAATCCTCTTGTGGCCAGACCATGCATGGGTCAGTCGTTGACATCTTTTCTTTCTGTCCCACTGATTCTAAGTATATTACACGTTTATGCATCAAGTGTTGTTAATGTAAAGTTTGATATCATTCTAATTTTTCTCTCTTTTGTAGTCTGCTTTATCACTAATGTGTTGGGGGCTTTCCTTTAATGTCAAGTTGGGGTTTCATTTCAATGTGTTAATTTTTTGTGAATGGTGTAAGGTTTGGGTCTAGGTTCATTTTTCTACACATGGACTATCAATTGTCCCAGCATCATTTTGCTGGAAAGATCATTATTTATCTATTGA
Organism: Muscardinus avellanarius; assembly: GCF_963383645.1. Classification (NCBI taxonomy): domain Eukaryota; kingdom Metazoa; phylum Chordata; class Mammalia; order Rodentia; family Gliridae; genus Muscardinus; species Muscardinus avellanarius. The sequence continues at coordinate 14,801,668 of NC_137804.1, forward strand.
ATTGCCTTGATCCTTCATCAAAGATCTATGTAGGTCTATTTCTAGTCTCCTATTCTGTTCCATTGATCCATGTCAATCTACATGTCTTCCTATCACTAATACCATGGTGTCAGCTTGCCCTCCAATAAATGTTTATTAATATAAACTTTTGCTGACACTGTTTTACATTGACCTTATCTCTAGGTCCTTGTCAATACTGAATGTTATCTGTCATTTTAAATTTTTTTTATAATCTATTAGACTTCTCAAAAAAAAAATAAACATTTTAGAGGATTGAGCCCAGGGGTATTCTACCTCTGAGCCACTCCCCCAGCCCTGTTTTTTATTCTTTATTTTGAAACAGAACCTCACTGAATTGCAAAAGGCCTCACAAAGTAGCTAAGGCTGTCCATGAACTGCGATCCTCCTGTCTCAGCCTCCCAGATACTGGGATTACAAGCGTGCACCACCACACCCAGTTCCTAGGCTTCATTTTTAACTTAGAAAAGCCATCAATAGCTGCCAGATGCCTACAAATCAGATTTTTGACCTAATTATAGAAAAAGGCACATAGACCCTGTCGCTTACATATTTTCATTTGAATTTTTACTTGATCTCAATATCTTTTTCTATTTTATATTTCTACTTTTCTTTCTTTAATTGTGAAACAGGGTCTCACTAAGTCACAAGGACTTCACCAAATAGCTGAGGTTGGCTGCAAACCTGCAACCCTGCTGTCTCAGCCTCCCAAGTACTGGGATTACAAGCATGCCCCACCACGCTCGGCTTATATTTCTACTTTTTTTAATGCTAGCTAACACCCAACTTAGCTACTATATCTACCACCACTTCAATAAGTGTTTGTGTCTCCTAGTAAATATACTCTCAGAACAAAATGAGCAAAAAATAAATGTAGATGGCATAAGAATATACCCAAAAGTACTACTGAGACAAAAACTTGAACACAACCATCCTGTATCCATCAGCATTCTTGCTGCTATAATATAAAAGACTGCCCATGTAACTCAGAAGAACGAAGATTTATTTTCTTACAGTTTCAAGTTCTGTCCACGTGAGGCTGGGACTGCAGACCTCAGACATGGTGGGAGGGAGTGGAGAGAGGCAGAGCGCATGAGCTGTGGTCCTCACATCATGGAGGCCAGAAGCAAGAGAGATGGCAGAGGGAGGAGGAACCATAGATACAATCTCCAAGGCTGCACACCCAGAGACTACTTCCTTAAGCCACCTCCTACCGACCTATGGGATACCACAAAAGTCAATCTAATACAATGAATTTATCCACTTCTGAGATTACAGCTCTCATGACTCAATTTTATCTACCCTGAATATTCATAAATTAGCTCTTTAGGCAACATTTATATTTAGCTATAACACATTCACAGCAGCATTATTTGTCATCATCAAAAAGTAGAAACAGCCGGGCATGGTGGTGCACACTTGTAATCCTCACACTTGGGAGGAGGATCACGCAGGTTCGAAGCCAGCCTCACTGGCTTAAGAGACCCTATTTCCAAATAAAAAATATAAAAATTAGGTGTCTGGGAGTATAGCCCAGAGGTAGAAGGGTTTTCAGGAACCCCAGTACCACCAAAAAAAAAAGTAGAAACAATCCAAATGTCCACCAAATTATGAAAAGAGAAACAAAATAAGTTATATCATACAGTGGCATATTACACAGTCATAAACAGAAATAAAATACTGATACATGCTACAATCTAGATAAATCTTGAAAATAGTATGATGAATTAGAGACCAAACACAAGTTATATATTATTTCATTTATAGATATCAGGAATAGGTAAATAAAAAGAAAAAGAAAAAGAAAAAGGTTTAGTGGTTTTCAGATACTTTGGGAAGAGGGACATGGTAAATGACTGCTTAATCCCTAACTGCAAATGATTGTTATACCACCATGGTATTCAGTAAGTAGAAGCATCACATAGAATAGCAAATGACTGCTTCCCTTGGGAGTGATAAAAATAATTTGGAGAGCCAGGCATGATGGTGCACGCTTGTAATCCCAGCATTGAGGAGGCTGAGACTGGAGGATCGAGGTTCGTGGACAGCCTCAGCTACTTAGTGAGGCTCTTTGTAACGCAGTGAAATTCTCTTTCAAAATAAAGAATAAAAAATAGGGCTGGAGGTGTAGCTTGAAGGTAGAATGCCCCTGGGTTCAATCCCTAGTACCACAAAAAGATGAAAGAATGAAAGAATAAGAGGAAGAAAGAAAGAAAGAAAGAAAGAAAGAAAGAAAGAAAGAAAGAAAGAAAGAAAAGAAAGAGAGAGAGAGAAAAGGGAGGAAGAAGGAAGGAAGGAAGGGAGGAAGGAAGGAAGAAAAATAGGACTGGAGATGTAGCTCAGAGGTAGAATGTCCCTGGGTTCCATCCTTAGTGCCACAAAAAAAAATTATTTGAAATTAGATAGAGGCTATGGTTGCCAAAATTATGAAAATACTAAATATCACTGTATTTATTATACCTTAAATAGTTACGTTTAAGCCAGACATGGTAGTGTATCTCGCCACTTGGGAGTCTGAGACAAAAGGAGCACAGGTTAGAGGCCAGTCTCAGCAACTTAGGCCCTGTTTCAAAACAAAATATAAAAATGGCTGGGGGTAGAGCCCAGAGGTAGAATGCCCCTGAGTTCAACTGCCAGTACCAAAATTAAATAAGCGAATTCGCAAATATACAAGTGGTTAAGTTTAGATTTTGTGAATTTTACCTCAGAATTTTAAAGTATGAATATATCAACAAATATTTGCTTCTAAGGTAGGCATCTTAATCTTACTACAAATGACCGTTATACCAAGATGATATACAGTAAATAAAAGTATCGTCCCCTAAGACTCCGACCCGCAGGGGCTTAGAGAACGACACAGACACCTCTTCAGCTGAAATATGAATTCTTCTTTAATGGATTCTTAATTCTTCTTCATAATATCTCTGAATATATCTCTAATAATATGTCTGACAATGCGTACAACAAGCACAATATATATCAGCATCATAATCCCTCCCTCTATTCCCTACCAACCCCAAGCTTCCACAGCTAGGGCATGCACACTTCTGACTCTCTCATAGGCACGCTGGTGATAGCATGAGGCTTTGCGTCACTGATCATTCTGCAGGCACGTAGCATGGCACACTGCGCATGCTCAAGGAGACGTCCATCTTGTGAGTCTCATGACTTGGCTGCAAGCCTAGGCGCCATCTTGAATCCATGCTGGCAACAAGCCTGGGTGCCATCTCAGTCCAGCCGAGTGGGCCCCGACATAAAAGCATTACATAAAATATTTTAATCATGATTATTGACTTTCTTGGATAGAAAAGCCCCTATTCACCTTCTTTTCAAAGACTCTCAGCTGTGATTCATGCTATAGCAATTATTAATAAATTCTTGGTTTTCACTACTGTTCTGCCTTGGATGTCAATGTAAGAAAGGCCACAGCTCTAATTCCATGCCGTCTCTGCACCCGCTGGAATCAGCAGCAAGCCACTAGTATTCCTGCCGACTGGACTGCAAACTGCACAAGCCCAAAACAGGATGCAAGGAAGAACTCTGAGCCACCCCCCAAGGCAGAGCTTACCTCGGGGTGTCTACCATACGGCATCTCTGCTTCTTGTTCAAATAGGAAGCGTTTCTTAGCACCAACTATGTGCCCATTACTGTTGCTGGTGTTTAGGATATATTCAACAATAAACCAATCAAAGATGCCAACACTCCTGAAACTTGCCTTCTTGGGGGGGGGGGTGAAAGGGAGAGAAATAAAGAATAAATTTAAGAAGGAAGTGGCTAGGCATGGCGGTGCACTTCTGTAATCCCAGTACTTGGGAGGCTGAGACAGGAGGATCGCAGGCTCAAAGCCAACCTCAGCAACTTAGTAAGATCTTGTTTCTAAATTAAAAAAATGGTCAGTCTAGGGGTGTAGCTTGGAGGTAGAGTGTTCCTGAGTTCAGTCCCCAGCACCACAACAAATCAATCTATTGATCGATCAATCGATCAGAGAGGAAGTAAATGTTATAATTTGTTAGCAGGTGAGGAAGTACTGTGGAGAAGAGAAGAAAGCGTAAGCATTGTAAGAAGATGCCATTTGTTTCATAAAGAAAGTACCTTTGTTTTGCCTTTGTTTTTATTTTGGTGTTGAACTGAGCCCAGGGGCATTCTACTTCTGAGCTGTACCCTAGCACTATTTTATGTTTTGTTTTGAAACAGTGACTTGCTGAAGTTGCTGAGGATCTAAGTTGCTGAGGCTGTCCTTAAATCTGGAATCCTCCTGTCTCAGCCTCGTAAGTACCTGGGATTGCAGGCCTGCACCACCACGCCAGGCTAAAAAGATGCCACTTTGATTAGGACAATCAAGGTCAGGCTCTGGGAGAATGGCCTGGGAGTAATAATGTTAAGGGTGCATGAGTTAGACCTCTAGGGACCCCAAACTTCCCATGGTCCTGGCTACTGGCACCGCCTGTGTAAATGTCCCAAGCTAGGAGCTTGTGTGAACAGCAGCAGGAGAACAGTGTGGTGGGGGCACAAGTGATGGGCGAGAAGCAAGAAAAGGGATAAATAAAGGAAATAAAGAGGGAAACAGACCACAGTGAGTCCTTGGGGGCAATTGTAAGGACTTCCATTTTTATGGAGAGAGAGAGAGAGAGAGAGAGAGAGAGAGAGAGAGAGAGAGAGAGAGAGAGACATGGCAAGGTATGATTGGAGGCCTTGGCCACGTCCTGCTTGACCCAAAGCCTGGAGTGGAGTTCTCTCAAGGACTGGCTCAGCATGTCACCTTTGAGTTGGATGCATGTTTCCAAGTCTGCTTGGCTCTGCCTCCTTCTTAGGTATCAGTTCTACGCAGGCTTGGATCTCTATTGTGTTGGGGCAACTGGCTTGTACCTCACCTTAAGCTACACCACGACACCAGTTGCCTGCTCTCGAGGGACTCCTTTGAGGCTGGCCCAAGGTGTCTTCCAAATCACTTGGAGTTCATGCATTCTTAATCCAGATGTGCAGGGGCATTAACATCAGTGAGGCCACCCTTGACCATGCAGGGCAAAAGCTGATGAGTGAGCAAAGTCTCCCTTCTGCGTTCCCCAAACAAAGGTCTTGAGATGTACTTGGGAAAGCCTCCCCCTAAGTCCCAAACCAAGATGTGACATCACTAGCCCTGGGCCAACTCGATAATGTTTCCTTGTATTGGCTTCCCCCCTTGACTGCTCTCATTCCCAACCCTACATCTCTGCTCTTTATTTGATTCTATTTCCAAATAAACTGACTTCACACAAGCTTATATTCCAAGTTCTGGTTTCAAGGAAAACAAGTCTGTAGGTATTTATTTATTTATTTGTTGATTTATTTATTGTGGTACTGGGGATGGAACCCAGGGGCATCCTACCACCGAGCTAATCCCCAGCCCCATTTTTTTATTCTATATTTTGAAACAGGGTCTCACTAAGTTGCAAAAGGCCTCACTAAGTAGCTGAGGCTGGTCACGTATCTGTGATCTTCCCGTCTCAGCCTTCAGAGCGCTGAGATTACAAGTGTGCATCACCGTTCTGTGTGTGTGTGTGTGTGTGTGTGTGTGTGTGTGTGTGTGTGTGTGTTGCTAGGAACTGAACCCAAGGGCATTCTATCTCAGAGTTATATTCTTAAACCAATTTTATTTTTTATTTGGAAACAGGCTCTTGCTAAGTTACTCAGAGCCTTGCTAAGTTGCTGCAGCTGGTCTTGAATCTGTGATCCTCCTGTTTCCAAAGTACTAGGTTTACAAGTGTGCACCACCAAACCCAGCTATTTTCAATTTGGGGATAGGGCCTTGCTAAGTTGCCCAGGCTGCTCTCTAACTTGCAACCCTCCTGCCTCAGGCCCCTGAATATCGGGGATTACAGGCCTAGGCCATGACGCCTGGAAAAGATCTGTCTCTATACTATCAAACTCTGCTCTTATTCCTCCAGAGAACAACCTCCTGAAGAAGGTACCTCCTGGAACCTCCCAAGCTGTCACTCACCTGGTCTTGACTGACAGCCAGTTCTATCCCAGTTCCTCTTCTGTTCCTTGTAGTTCCCAGTTATCTCCCACTCCTTCCTGGCTGAGAGGCAGAAAATCAAGCCCATAAATAGGTTGCAAACCGCTTTAAATACCATGACCAGGATTTAGAGGCCGCAGAAATTCATTGGTCGTTTTCAACCAATGAACCGATTATGCTTTAGAAAATTAGCCAATGGCAGTATAGGAAAGGGGATGGGCGGGAAGAAAGCCTGGAGCCTTTGAAGATTAGAGAGAGTTGGGGAATGCCTGCTCCAATGTTCACCACGCTAGATGCAGGAGGAAAACCATGGGCAAAGGGAACGTAGGAGAGTCCTCGGTGAGCCCTGACTGGAGCGCTGGGCTGTCCTGGGTGAGGGCTGGCATTGCGGGCACAGCGGAAGGGTAACGCATGAAGGAAATACGAGATGTGGGGACTGTATTGGAAGGGGTAGATCCTGGGACTCGGGCTAGACAGAGAAAGCCAAAATCCACAAGGCAGGGCTGAAGTTCAGAGTTAATGGGCTTGAGAAGGGGCCAAGAGGTGACCCTTTAAATTTTCCATTTTAGCTGGGTGTGGTGGCATAGGTTTGAAATCTCAGTCCTTGGGAGGCTGGGATGGGAGTATCATAGGTTCAAGGACAGCCTCAGCAAGTAGTGAGACTCTCATCAACCTAGCGAGACCTTGTTTCAAAATAAAAATAAAATAGGACTGGGGTATAGCTCAGAAGTAAAATGCTCTTGGGTTCAATCCCCAGCGCTGCAAAATAATAAAAAAAAAGAAAAAGAAATTCTCCGTCTTATTTATTTATTACAATTCTGCGTGGAAAACTGGATACAAAAAAAACACATGAATATGAATCACTCAAATGAGATTTGGGGATAACTTGTGGATTTCAAGAATAATTGGATTGAATTTGCAATTGAATTCAATTCTGCTTAATTTATGGGAACTAATTACCCCATTTAAAAGCCTAAAGTGACTTTAAAGTCTGAAGTGAACCAAACTTCTATTTGTTCTGCATAAAGATAAATATGGTCCCATAGCTGAAGGGCCAGGAAAATGAGACCAGAGACTATAAAGAAACTGGTGTTGGCAAGTGAGAGTTTTAATAGTTATTGGAAAGATAAGACCCGAAGCTCTGACCCTAAATTTATTAAGAACATTCCTCGCTGTAGTCAGAAACTAAATCACACAGTATTTAAAAGGGCTAGAGGCTGCTAAGGTCCTGCACTGCATTTGCCAAATGAAACCATGAAAGTACCATAGAACAAATTTTAGGCATAGCATATGACTCAGAAAAGCACCGTGTTCTATTTTCCAGTTTTCTCATCTGTACACATTTGTGTGGGTGAATTCCAAGCTGCTTAAACTCAGACATCCAGACCAAACAAGCAGAGGCACAATTTAATCTGCCCTTTAAGTAAAAGGCCTAGGCTTGCCGGGGTAGACAGGGCACGCCTGTAATCCCAGGACTTGGGAGGCCGAGACAGGAGGACCACAGGTTTGTAGCCAGCCTCAGCAATGTAGCAAGGGTCCCCTGCAATTTAATGAGACCCTGTTACAAAATAATAAAATAGGGCTGGGAGTGTAGCTCAGAGGTAGAATGCCTTTGTGTTTAATCCCTAGTACCACAAAGAAAAGAAAAAGACTTCTTGCTGGTTAGAATAGTCTATAGGGACTGTTTTCATCTGCTCAAGATTCATATATTCATTCATTCTTTCTTTCTTTCTTTCTTTTTCTTTCTTTTTCTTTCTTTTTTTTTTTTTTTTTTTTTAGTACTGGGGATGGGGGTAAAACCCAGGGGCATTCTACCTCCAAGCTACACTCCCAGCCCTATTTTATTTTATCTTTTATTTTGAAACAGGGTCTCACTAAGTTGCAGAATGCTTCACTAAGTAGCTTCAGAATCCTTCCCTTGGCCTACTATGTGAATTCTTAAATCCATCTCCAATCAGCAGAAAACAGCTTGGCATACAGAGAAAGAAAAAAAAAAAAAACTACTTCCATTCTTTGGGTCAGGCTTTTAGTTTCTGCCTAACTGACCTTTTTCCTTTTTGTTTTGAAACAGGTTCTCACTAGGTTTCTGAGAGTCTCACTACATTTTTGAGGTTAGTCTCAAACCTATGATCTTCCTGTCTCAGCCTTCCAGCTGCTAGGATCCCAAGCATGTGCCATCACACCCGGCCTGCAACAGATATCATTGAGTTCCTACTACACGTCAGGTACTGATCTAGGGGCTGGGGATAGAACAGCAAAGAAAACAGACAATTACTACCCTCACATTCTTGCTAAACATATTTATTTTCTTCTCTTAATGAGTCATTTAAGCAAATCCTTTTGTGATCAACTTCCTGTCAAGCTCCAGGGCTCAGAAAAAATTCCAGAACATTTTACTCTAAGGCCAAGGCTTTATACTGGGGAAACTTACAAACAAGAGTCAGCAGAGAAAGGCGGCCTGAATCCTCCATGACTCCATTGTCCTACAGAGACTTGCTGGAATGTGACCCCCTTCTCACCCCAAAAGGAATCATTCATTTATTCAGTGCTTACATATGCTAGACTCTGATATCACAGAGAATAATATCTCTGCCCTTCATCGGGAACATTAGGTAAAGTCTAAGTAGAACTCTGCAAATCCACCATGATAAATGAAAAGATTTTTCAAAGTTAATCAGTGTGTCAGTATATATATATATATATATATATATATATATATATATATATATATGAAAATGGTATGAAACATTCCGTTGTATCCTTATTATATACAGATGTCACTTGAGATACATTCCCCATTGCCTTGACAGACTAATTTAAACCCATACCAGAGTTCAACTTCAATAGTGCCCCATAAAAAATAAACTAGTGGCGCATACCAGCAAATGTGAGAGTAGTCCATTAGAATTCAGTTCTGAGCAGAAAAACATTGATAATGGCACACTAAACCACAGAAAATTTACAGTGGAACTACAGTGCAATTGAAAAAATAGGCCATTCCCCTGACAGTTTTGCAAAGTGATGTTTCCCACAAACCCCAAAGGTCTTACCCTTAAGTATGTTCAAGGATTGTAAAAATTTGAACTATGAGTCACCATGCTTATCTCCTTACATTTCTGTTTCTATAACGCATTTTAGTGCTGACAAAATGAAATACGGGAGAAGAAACATCATGCTTTGATATCAGGCTTCTTACCTTCCTATTTGATTTTAATGCCATTATCACATATTTCCAGGAGCGCACAATAGTGCCGAATCTTTTTCTTTATCATGAGTTGGTTTCCCCATGTATTAGCTGTCAGTATAAAATGACCGTGCCTCCTATGTGGGAACTAAAACTCCAAACAATGGCTATTGACAAATTTCTCTCTCGCTCACTGATGCTACAAAGAAAATGGATTTTCTGCCCCACTAAAATTAATTACAGTTGTTCTAGACATTGAAATGCGTCTGACGGCTCCAGCAGAAAACACTGTGGGCTTTGTTTTCTTTTTATTAGATCAGTAACCATAGTCTCCAAAAACAATCGGGATCTCATCACCTTCCCAAAGAAATGACTACTACATATGCATATCAGAGAAAAATCAGGGGATGTAAAAATGAGGAGATGCAGGTTTGAGAACCAAAGAGAAGTCTCTGGGGACAGTCCATCCATCACTTCTAACTTACCCAAGAATATTTAGGATCTGGAAAAATGATACAGGTGCTATGGCTCAAGGCAGCCCAAATTAGAATTTCCGGGGTGTTTTAGTTATTATTTCTGCCTAACTAACCATCCAAAACTTAGTGGCTTAAAACAACAACCAAGTGTTATGTCTCATAGATTTACAGGCCAGCCGGGTAGATGTGTTGACTTGCGGACGCTGCTGTGCACGGTGAGCTGAAGTTGGCTATGCACAGGCAGCAGAGACAGCTCGGAGGTCTCTGCTCCGCTGTGCTCCACATGGTCATCCCACTTTCAGCAAGCTAGCCCAGGCTTATTCCCATGACAGAACTAGGAAAAGAACAAACGCAGGCGAAATCTCTTAACAACCAGGCTTGGAATTGGGATGCCATCATTCGCAGTGTACGCTGTTAGCCAAAGCAAGTCACCGGCCAGCCCAGATTCTAGAGGCAGGAGAATGGACTTTACATCTTGACAAGAAAACCTTCAAAATCCCATTGCAAAGTTCTTAAATACAGAGGTAAAAATAAAGTATTTTAGCTGTAAATCTACCACCCACCTGAAATCTCTGCGCATCTTATTTCTACCTAGTATATCTTTGGGGACCATGTGCTTACTGAGACTTTATCTTACTGTGACTCTATCTTACAGGTGTCATTATACTCTAAATGAGAAGTCAGAAAAAGGTTGGAGTAAGAAAAAAAGGAAAAGACCCTGCCTGTGTCTTCAGGACTTTACTGTCTTTCAGCCTCCACCTATAATAGGTCCGAAAGCCTTGCTATGACCTCGAGGTAGGTGGAATAAGCTTCCCTGTCCCTCGGCTTTCAAGGAGGCCATGTGCTTTGCTTTGATCAATGGGATGTGTCACCAGAAAAGAATTAAATGTGCATATGCAGCCGGGCGTGGTGACGCACGCTTGTAATCCCAGCATTCCGGAGGCTGAGACTGGAGGATCGTGGTTCGCAGACAGCCTCGGCTACTTAGTGAGGCCCTCTGCAACTCAGTGAGACCGTGTTTCAAAAAAAAAAAAAAAAGACTAAAAAGTACCGCTAGGGGTGTAGCTTGGAGGTAAAATGCCCCTGGGTTCCATCCCCAGTACCATAAAAAATGTCCATATGCATTAAGTTTATATACTATTGCACAGGGGCCATTGCCAGGACAAAAACAGACCCTGCATGAACACTGCCTCTTTGGCCTGGAGCAGAACCAGCCTTGGCAAGCCACAGATGCATGAGCCAGAAAGAAAGGTGTACAGCTGTGTGCAGGGGAAACTGTGTGGCCATTACACAGCAAAAGGTGGCCGACAGACTGAATCAAGAGCAGATGAAGCAGGGCATGGTGGTGCACGCCTGTAATCCCAGTACTTGGAAGGCTGAGACAGGAGGGTCGCAGGTTGAAAGACAACTTCAGCAACCTAGTGAGACCCTGTTTCAAAGCAAAGAATAAAAATAAAATGTGAAAGGGGTGTGGCTCAGAGGTAGAATCATCCTGAATTCAATCCCCAATACCAGGAAAGAAAAGAAAGAGAGAAAGAGAAGAGGGCTATTTTCTAGGGAAAAAAAGTCCCGTGAAGTCATTTTTATTCACTGAGTATTGTAGGCTTTGACCCAGGAGCATCTTTTCTACGTGTGTGTGTGTGTGTGTGTGTGTGTGTGTGTGTGTGTGTGTGTTTTGTTTAATGATAGGTGTTGGTCGTGGCCACTTACTAGAGGAGAACTTTGCAATTTTTATTAGTATAACAGGATACACTAGTGTTTGCTCAAAAGCTGTCCCATATTCCCCTATCTGTGAAATGGAGGTTAACATGCTAAAATAGCCAAAAGGGGTTTGTTTTTCTGGTCTTTGAGAATCTTTTTGAATTTTTCTTTAGTGTAATGGAAAAAATAATTGAAAACATTTAAGAAATACAAAGTAATATAAGGACTAAATAATAATTACTTGTGAGAATTGAAATAAGAATTACTTTGCCCGGAACCTCGAGTTAGATTATAGCTCTGTTATTTGAGGAACAGCTAATAAGAATCTTCATTAAAATTTCTAATTTTCTACTGACTGACTTCTTACCAGATCAAAATAGCAAATCTGTATTGCCTATCATGAAATGGAATGGTATTTAGCAAAACTAGCTCAATTTTCTTCGGGGATACAGTTGACCAGGATTGTCAGGACTCAATAATCATTAAATATTTCGATGATATTTCCAGTTAGAGAAGAAAGCCATCTTTCCTCCTGTTAGATAAACTTCCCAAGGATACAAGGCTGGGGCCTCTTGGATCATAGTTCTAGCATGATATCTGTACCACCACTTTGAGTGATTTTTTATTTACTTATTCACATTGGTAATAATAATAACAACAATAATAGCTGCTCTTTGTTGAACAGCCACTGTGTGCCAATTCTTTTAGATATATACATAAAATTTCACCCCCAGCACTAAAGCCACAATTCTTTGTACAAAATAGATACCAAGAGACATTTAATGGGTTAAGTACTTATAAGTTCAGTTACCGCCTTTTTACATATAAGATTCAGAGAATTCCAATAACTTGGGTAGGAGTAATAACAGGGCCAGAATTTAAGGATTTTTACAAAATCCCAAGCTTTGTGTCTTCCTGTCTCATTCCCTCTCCAGTGTAGAACCACAGGGTCCTTGCTGTTTATACATAGCTGTCCTCAACCAGGGTGGGGAAGTTACCTACAGTAACTTGAGTTGGCTGGGTCCAGCTGAGCCATGCAAGAGGAGGTGAGGGCCACGGGCCAGATCAGGGTTGTTGGGTTGATAGTGGCTGTTCAACAAATAGCTATTATTGTTGTTCTTATTATTACCAATATGCATAAGTAAATCAACAATCAGTCAAAGTGGTCATACAGATATCATACTAGCTAGATTTCCAACCATGTCTTTATAGCCCTTTGTGATTTCCTGGAGGATATGCCCTCTGCAAGTCAAGTTGAGGTGTGGCATTCTGGTGCTTCCAAGCATCAGTCCACCCAGTCGGGCTCTGGCTTCAGCTCTTCCCTAATTCTCCAGGTTAGTCTACGGGCCTACAAAAGCAGCTACCTGGCATTTGTCCTCCTATTCTACCAAGATACCGGTTTCCCAGCTCCAGGAAAACTCAGGAGCGGCTCAGGGGTCCCGTTAGCTTCCTGTTGAGTGTCCTCTGTACACCTGGCTTCCCGGAACTCTCCCCCATTACACGAAGTTTATCACATTCTTTTCTGAAGTTTGCTGCAACATCAAGATCACAGAGTCTGGGGCCAAAAATGGTAGTTTCGCATTTAAAAGACTGACTTTGATGTCTCAAAATCAACATAAACCTTGGCTTCCTCTACTATAAAGTAAGGAGGAATCTAAACAGAAAAAAATGTACTTTTTTGCAAGCCTTTGAAGTCTCGCAGAAGGTATCATTAATCCAGGTACTTCAGAGAGAATATGATGACAAGATGAGGTGAGAGTAACTCTGTATGATGAAAGCTTTCTCTAGGAGCCTAAAATTACCTTAGGGAAACTAAAAGAATCTTAGTCTCCCTAAAAGAGAGAGTACCTGCTCTGCTTTCTGTATTAACCTTGGAGACTGTTTGGTCCCCTACTACTTAGCTCTGAATCATCTCTTAAAAGAGTTTAATACCAGCTGGACACAGTGGTGCATGCTTGAAATCACAGTTCTTGGGAGGCTGAGACAGGAGAATCACAGGTACTCGGCCAGCCTCAACTAAGGCCAACTTACTGGGGTCCTCTGCAACTTAGTAAGACCCTGTTTCAAAATATAAAATAAAATAAGGCTGATGGTATAACTCAGAGGTAGAATGCTCCTAGGTTCAGTCCCCAGTGCCACACACACAAAGTTTGATGTCTGAGCAATCTAGTGAGACTCTCAGGAACTTAGCAAGACCCTGTTTCAAAATAATAATTAATAATAATAATAATGATGATGATGATGATGATGATGATGTCTGGTTGTGCAGCCCAGAGGTAGAATGCCCCTGGGCCCCTGGGTACTCAATCCCCAGCACCACACATGCATGCGTGCTCTCACACACACACACACACACACACACACGAGTTTGATATAATAAAATCTTAGTAGTGGCAAGTCTCTTTGGTTCACTGATACAACCTAAGAACCTGGCACATCGTCAGTGTTCGATAAGTATTTGTTGAACAAGGGAAGGAGGGGAGAAAACCATCAGAAGTGACTAACTTTGAAAGTAACTCTACCCACCTGGAGAGTGTTAGGCATGCGATTTAAAGCAGGGATTTAGCGGTCAGCTCTTAACTCTGCTTCTGGCTCTGCATCCTACCATCTATCTATACCAGTTCGGCCAGGAGCTAAACTTTCCTAGGCCTGCGTCATGTCACCTGAAACAGGAACACTGAGGGTTCGTATTTACTTAGGGCTGTTTGAAGGAATAAATGAAATGCTATTTGGAAACGACACGTCACCTGGCATACAGACCAACCACCGAAGACAAGAGGACACAAAGTTTTGCGAAGAGGTGGCCAGCAGTCCTTTGGTGCAGAGAATGCATTTCTGTTCCCTCTGTAGATCTAAGGGAAATCATATCCATCATTCATTCAACAGCTGTATAGGAAGCACCTCCTCTGTGCCAAGCATCCGTTTAGACACACAATCTCATGAACAAGATAAAGAATCCTCTCATCAAGAGACTGACCTCTTGGCAGGTCTGAATAGAAAATAAATGACAAGCATAATGAGTGAACAATTAGATAAGTTAGGAGGTGGATAATGCCCTGAAAAATTAAAAAGCAGATTGTCGGACGTGTGACCAGTAGTGTGGTGGAGAGACAGGAGGGTGTGATATTTAAATGGAGTGATGAGGGTTGGGATTTTTCAGAAGACTGCAATGAAACAAGGACTTGAATGTAGTGAGGGAGTCCATCGTGTGCTCTCTGGGGCAAGAATCCTGAAGGCAAAGGGAAGAGCCAGTGCAGGGTGCTATGGCAAATAAGACAAGAGATTTAAAAGCTCTGCAAAGAGATGACCAGGGCCGGAGTAGGGGAGCAGGAGTGCAGCGTGTGTATGGACTTTTATACTTATTATTATTTTTGTGTGTGTGATACTGGGGATGGAACCCAGGGGCATTCTACCTCCAAGATACACCCCCCAGCCCTATTTTTTTATTCTTTATTTTGAAACAAGTTCTCACTGAATTAATAAATAGCTGAGGCTGTCCACGAACCGTGATCCTCCTGTCTCAGCCTCCAAAATGCTGGGATTACAAGGGTACGCCAACACACCTGGCTTACATTTATTTTTTAAGGAACATGAATAAACATAATTTATCACTGAACTACATTATGATGTGATACTACAATGTACCAATAGAAGTATATATTTTTAATTTTATGGGTGCATTGTAGTCATCTATCTTAATGGAATATAAGATGGTGGAGGCATACATGCACACATCACCCAATTAGCCCTTCCTCAATTCCCACCCCATTCCTCCCCCCTCCCTCCTTCTCATGTTTGGCTTAGTGATTGGTTTTGATGTTTGTGAATGTACATCCTGTATACTAGGGGGTTTCTCTCTTTCCTTTCCCATCCCCCTCAATTAGGTTGCCTTATTTGTTCATCTATAGTTTCTTCTTTGTCTAGAGGAGAAAATGGGTCATGGGAGGAACTCTAGACTTCTACACTTATTGTGGAGGGTATGGGGATCACAACTGGGTTTTATTCAAAGGCACAGGCTGGTGCTGTGTTGAGAATGTATAGTAGAGAAGCCAGTGCGGAAGTGCCCAGAGCCTATTGCTTTGCAGTGATGCAGACAGGAGATGACAGGGGCAGGGACCCAGACAGCATGGAGACACGGGAGGCGTAAGAAGGGCACAGATTCCAGATTCAACATGATTAGAATGGATACCAGTTAGAAGGGTGCCACCCCCAAAAGTCCTGCCTTTACAACTGCCTTGATAATCAAAGATACATTTGAAGCCTTTCTCAAAATTGTAGTGAGCAGAACTTTCCCCTCTTCAAATGGGACACCACCTCAGTTTTTTTGTTGTTTGGCACTACTGGAGATGGAGCCCAGGGGCACTCTGTCACTGAGCCATATCACTAGCCCTGTTTTATTTATTTATTAATTTTTTTTGAAACAAGGTCTCACTGAAGTTGTCCAGGCTGGCCTCAGACTCTGCTTCCCAAATACCAGGAGGATAAGCATGCACCACAATGTCCCACTAATGATATCTCTTCAGAATTAGTCAGTATATCTCTGCTTGTGTTAACATCACAAAAAAACAAGGCTTATATGCTGGTAAGTGTGAAAGCTACTTATGAATGGTGTTCTTGGGAATCTGGATTAAGTCAAGTCTCTAGTTCCAACCATTAATTTGTAGAAAACATAGGGATGGAGGACCATGTTCAGTGACAGCCAAGACTTGGAATCAATAAAATATAGGGTGGAAAATTCTACAGGACAAACTATTTTCTTTAACAGATCAATTGGAAGGGAAAGGAGAGGAAAGAGACTGATTCCTTTAGACTAAAAATGACTTTAGAGCTACATTTTCCAAATGTATGGACCTCATTTGGATCCTATTGTTTTAATAAATCCACCATTTTTTTAAAAAATGTATTATACTGGGCATGATGGCACACATCTGTAATCCCAGTACTTGGGAGGCTGAGAGAGGAGAATCACAAGTTCGTGGCCAGCCTCAGCAACTTAGTGGAGCCATCAGCAACTTAATGAGACCCTGTTTCAAAATATAAAGTAAAATAGAGCTGGGAGTGTGTCTCAGAGGTAGAACACCCTTGTGTTCAAGCCCCAGTACAACAAATAAATTAAGTAAGTAAGTGAGTAAGTGGTATTGAAAGCCTACCTTAAAGGTAGAATTTTTCTGAGCTCAATACCCAGTACCACAATGAGTAAATAAATAAATAAATAAATAAATAAATAAATATATCCGGGAGTCTATCTCAGAAGTAGAATGTCCCTGGGCTCAATCCCCAGAACAAAAAGTAATGTATTAGACATTTGAGACAATATGAACAACAGGTATTTGATATCATGTATTGCTGTCAATGTTTTTAGGTATGAAAATTGATTGTGGCTGTTTTTAAAAGAAACATAGAATCTATTTATCTGTCAGAGTAAGAATTGACAAACATTTTCTACAAAGGGCCGTATGGTAAAAATTTTCAGCGGGGTAGCCCTACAGTTTCTGTGGCAACCACACTACTTCTGCCATTACAGCACAAAAGCAGTCATATACAGTGGGTAAATGCACGCCTACGGCTGCTGTCAAAACAGAAGATCTCTTCCACCCTCTTGTTTTATCCACTTTGGAGCCTGCAAAGTCATCTTTCAAGAGACAGGATGCAAGAGACATAGATGCAGAGGAATTCACAGAAAAATGTGACTGGAGGTGACCATTAGAATGTGGAGCTTAAGTATCGTGTGTGTGTGTGTGTATGTGTGTGTGTGTGTGTGTTACTGGGAATTAAACCCAGGGATATTCTACCTATGAACTACACCCCCAGCCCTATTTTTTTTTTTTTTTGGAAACACAGTCTCACTAAGTTGCGGAGGGCCTCATTAAGTAGTTGAGGCTGTCTGAGAACCTGTGATTCTTCTGTCTCAGATTCCCTAGTACTGGGATTACAAGCATGTGCCACCATGCCCGGCTCTTAAGTATCATCTTAATGGGGGAATAGAAGAAGGAAAAAGGATACCTGGGAGAGAAAAAATGACTTTTAGAAAAATTGATAGGCAGCTGGGCATGATGGCACATGCTTGTGATCCTAGTACGTAGAAGGCTGAGACAGGATTGCAAGTTCAAACCCAGCCTCAGCAACTTAGTGAGACTCTCAACAACCTACCAAGACCCTGTTTCAAAACAAAAAATGGGGGACAGGGGCTGGGAGTATAGCTAGGAGGTAGACTGCATCTGTGTTTGATCTCCAATGCATAAAAAAAAAAAAAATCTCAGGCATGGTGGTGCACACCTGTAATCTCAGTACTTGAGAGGCTGAGACAGGAGGATCAAAGGTTCAAGTCCTACCTCAGCAAATTAGCAATACCCTGCTTTAAAATAAAAATAAAATAGGGCTGGGGGTGTGCCTCAGAGGTAGAATACCCCGTGTTCGATCCCTAGTAACACACACACACACACACACACACACACACACACACACACACATTAAAAAAAATTGGTAGGCCTTCAAGAGGAGACAGGATAATTTTGTAACAACATCAGCTCAAGTATGGTGTCAACTTCTCTCCAAGTGCTGAGTCCATCTCACATCTCAGCACTTGTTATAAATCCAAGGAAACCCAGTTGTTATAAATCCGATGGCTTTAAATTGGTTTCTTTTGAAAACAGCTTTGCTTTCGGCAGCTAAAAAAGCTCAAGAAGAAAACCTACTCTCAAATGCTTTGGGTTCAAAAGAATTTTTATGCCACATGGTGTATTCTGGAACCCTCCACTGTATTCCAAGAAACTTTATTTATAAAACAGATGTTGAGATGTAGCTTATTACCTCTGTTTCAGAGATGCAGAGATAAACAGATAGTGAAATATCTGTAGATGAAATAATATGATGGGTGAGATCTGTCTCAAAAAAATCAAGGAGTAGAGGCGTGGGCATTTAGGAAAAGCATGTTCCCCCTGAATGCTGCTGCTGCTGCTGATGACTACATGGGGGGTGTTATACTTCCCTTTTTTTCAAATATGCTTATAATATTCCAAGGTGAAAAGTAAAATAAACAAAAAGCAAACAAAGCAAAACACAATATAATGTCGGATATTTTTGATGAATAGCTAGTAATGAACACGTTATATTCCAGGAACAGTGTTAACCACTTCACACGTTACTAACCCAATCTTCACAACAACCCTAAGAAATAGCTACTATTATTAGCCTAAGTTACAGATACACAAGGTCACACAGGTAAAACACAAGGTCACAGAACTGGCAGAATCAATCCATAAACCCAGGCAAGTCAGCTCCAGGGCACGTTCTACTGACAGTACTGTTTTTGTGACCTGTCAGACACAGAGGCTCGTGGTTTGAGAGAGTTTTCTCTCTGCTCTCCTCTGACGATGGCTCTTCCCTGGTTAATATGTGGCTCCAGTAATGTCGTGTCTGGGGGATTACCTCCTGAATCTTTGCACTATACCTTATTATTCATTCATCTTTATGAACCACAGATATGATAACTGAGCTTAGTCATTAAAATAGTCTAATTCCTTCTGTATCTGAATGCATTTGTTATCAAACTTTCCTTCTTCCTTTAAGCCAGAATAATTTTTTTTAAATCTTCCTGAGAAGAAAAAAAAATAAAACCTCAATACCCTGCATCAAACCTGGGTATTTGGGTCCTGTTATTCTTCCAGTACACAATTTAAATCGGGCAGGCAATAGATTCAGGTCATGAACCAGTGTTTCCAACCATCCCTGGGTACAAAGAATTTCATATCAACAATATTAGCATAATCTTTCTGTAGCCATCAAACAACAAAAACACAGCTAGAAGGAGCCTGGAGAGGTCATCTAATCCATCCGCACTGCCCAAGAGGGCCAGCCCGGCAGCCAAGAAAGGCAGCTTCCCAACCTTTCTTTCCTTGGGAAGGAATCTCATAAGCCTCTTTGTTAATATTTCAATACTTCAGACTGTTTATTTCAGGGGAAAGGTTGAAGACTAGATACAGAGCTTCTTACCTTAACAAAGATTTTTCTCCTTTTAAGTCAAGGACAATAGTATAATAACAATAAATGGATATAGATGTATAAGAATAATAAAATAAAATACCAACACAATTTTCTGGATTGAGCAACCTGGGGAGAATTCATTATATTAAAACACCTATCTGTCTTTTTTTCTGGGGGGCAGGTTCTGGGAATTAATTAAACACAGAGGCATTCTATTTCTGAGCTACACCCCAAACCCCCCTCCTTTTTTGAAAACGAGGTCTCACTGGGTTGCTGTGGGTCTCACTAAGTTTCTGAGACTAGCCTTGAACCTGTGATCCTCCTGCCTCAGGCTCCCAAGTACTGGGATTACAAAACTGCACCGCTGTACCCTGCCACTCTTCTCTTAGTGTAGCGGATTATACTTAGTGTATCAAACAACAGTATGTGAGTCTCGAAACCACTGTCAGACAGGCTAGCAAAATGATCTTGTGATAAGTTATTCCCCTATATAAGCCTTAATGGAGCTTGGCAACAGGAGAATTAAGAAAGAAAAAAAAGTTCTCAGATGCTAATTGCTGAAGCTAAACCAGAACAAAACAGCAACATATTTCAGTTCACTGTGAGGTTGTAAAATGTTATTAGCCAGTGGTGAGTGTATGAAGAAAGGTCTCACATCTTTTACATTGCTTTATTTTTTAAAATGCTTTATTTTTACATTGCTTTTTTTTTTTAATTACGCTTATAATCCCCGCGCTTAGGAGGCAGAGACAGAAGGATCCTGCAGGTTTGAAGCCAGCCTCGCTGGCTTAAGAGACCCTGTTTCCAAATAAAAAATATAAAATAGGTCTGGGAGTGTAGCCCAGAGGTAGAAGAGTTCCATCAAAAAAGTAATAATAATAACATGAATGATGATTTTAATTATTTATTGCAGTACTGGGGATGGAACCCAGGGGCATTATATATTATAGGTTCTTTTTACCAATGATATAAATAACATATATTTTATATATATATACATACACACACACATATATATACCTATACATACATACATATATACATACATACATACATACATACATACATAACATCTATGATTTTTTTTTCTTTACTCCAGTGCTGAAGCTTGAACTCTGAGCTATACCCCCTAGGCCTACTATTTTTATTTTTATTTTTGAAACAGAGTCTTGCTAAGTTACCATGTGTCCTAGCCTCAAATTTGAGATCCTCCTGTCTTAGCTTCCCAAGTACTGGGATTATAGGCATGCACCACCATGCCCAGCTGACTTATGGTATATTTTCAAATAAATTTATTTTATTTTATTTCTGTGAAAATGTATTTATTATATCTATTTTATTGGTGCATTATAGCCTCACAGCATAATGTAGATCATGTTGACAATGGCAGATATTTAGACAGTACTTGGTGTCCTCCCCCACCTGTCCATTTCCCTCCCCCCAATATTGTCTAGATGAAAAATGCTACATTCACACACACACACACACACACACACACACACACACACAAGAATTATCAGTGTTTTTACCTATAATTAATAGAACTTTCCCTTAATAACATGAATGATGCCGAGCAAGGTGGTGCACGCTTGTAATCCCCGCGCTTGGGAGGCAGAGACAGGAGGATCCCACAGGTTCAAAGCCAGCCGCGCTGGCTTAAGAGACCCTGTTTCCAAATAAAAAATATAAAATAGGTCTGGGAGTGTAGCCCGGAGGTAGAAGAATTCCACCAAAAAAATAATAATAACCTGAATGATGATTTTATTTATTTATTTATTTATTGCAGTACTGGGGATGGGACCCAGGGGCATTCTATCTCCAACTCCACCCCCAGCCCTATATTTTATTCTTTTTTTTTTTTTTTTTTTTGGTGGTACTGGGGTTCCTGGAAGCCCTTCTACCTCCGGGCTACACTCCCAGACCTATTTTATATTTTTGAAACAGGGTCTCTTACGCCAGCGCGGCTGGCTTCGAACCTGCGTGATCCTCCTGTCTCCGCCTCCCAAGCGCGGGGATTACAAGCGTGCGCCACCACGCCCGGCCCTATATTTTATTCTTTATTTTCAAACGGGATCTCAATGAATTACAAAGGACCTCACTAAGTAGCTGAGGCTGGCCACAAACCGTGATCCTCCTGTCTCAGCCTCCCAAATGCAGGGATTACAAGCGTACGCCACCATACCTGACTTGGTTTTTTTTTTTTTTTTTTTTTTTAATCTTAAAGAAAAATGTACAAACATTAAACCTGGAAAAAACAGAAGGGAGTTAGGGATCGATTTGCAGGCTGGGGTTAGGTTATGATAATATAATTAATCAGTACATTGATGAAACAGGCCACAGTTTTGTTCTTTCCTGAACAGAGACAAGGCTTTCTATCACTCCTGCACCTGACTCAAAACAGGATCCCAAAGAGCTCTGCTCCTCACCCTAAGAGTCCCCTGGTGGAGAGATCAACACTTGCTTTTCTTTGGGTGGTATGTTTAGGAGCGTAAGAGCCTCCTCTTTGGCATAAAGCAAATTTTGAGCCCTTTGTCACTTTTTGGCTCTGTGACTTTGAACCACCGTGTGTGTGTGTGTGTGTGTATGTGTGTGTGTGTGTGTGTGTGTGTGTGTATTAATAGGGATTGAACTCAGGGGCATTCTACCTCTGAGATACATGCCCAGAACTATTTAAAAAAATTTTTTTTGAAACAGGATCTCACTAAGTTGCCAAGGCTGGCCTTGAACCTGCAATCCTTCTGTCTCAGCCTCCCAAGTACTGAAATTACAGACCTGTGCCACTGGGTCCAACTTGGACCACTGGGGTTGGAACCCAGGTTCATTCTACCTCCGAGCTACACCTCAGTCCTGTTTTTTTTTTTTTTTTTTTTTTTTGGTACTGGGGATGGAACCCTTCTACCTCCAGGCTATATTCCCAGACCTATTTTATATTTTATTTGGAAACAGGGTCTCTTAAGCCAGTGAGGCTGGCTTCAAACCTGCGCGATCCTCCTGTCTCCGCCTCCCAAGCGCGGGGATTACAAGTGTGCGCCACCACGCCTGGCCATGTTTTTTTTATTCTTTATTTTGGAACAGGGTCTCACTAAGTTGCGGAGGGCCTGACTAAGTAGCTGAGGCTGGCCACAAACTTTCAATCCTCCTGTCTCAGCCTCCCAAGTACTGGGATTACAAGTGTGCACTACCACGCCTGGCTTGGACCAGCTTTTTAACTTCACTAAAATTCAGATTCCTTATATTCAAACAAGGATACAATCATGCCTCAATTACAGAGCTGTTATGAGGACTGAATGGCATGATATTAAAAAAGAAGATACCGGACTCAATGCCTGGTACATAAGCACAGCATAAGTACCAGCTGTTGTGTTTATTCTCATTATTTCAGTATGAAAATTCAGTGAACTTTATGTCACAACATTTCTGGATGTTCCGCTCACACAGACCAACGAGCTGGCTCAACATTTCAGAGAATGGACCTCATCGCAGAGCAACAGCAAGAGCTGGTCAACCAAAGCCCATTGGCCAAACCTGGTCCCCCGCAAGCTAATTCCTGTCACACTCCTTCACTGACGTGTTTTCTGTGGCTGCTTTTTCATTACAAGGGAGACTTTGCAACTGAGGCCACGTGGCCCACCAAGCCAAACATATTTGCTGTCTCCCCCTTTACAGAAAAAAAAAAAACAACTAAAACACTTCTGGATCACACATTTAGGCTCGACAGAATGCATCTGTCACAGTGGAGGGACCCAATAACCAAGCTGATCACTGACTCTGCTGCCTGACATTGGCCAGGTCTTGTCACTGGCCATCTAAAACTTGCACAAAGAGCATCTGACAAAGAAAAGGGGTGGGAATGGAGGCTATATATGGGCCCAACAAGAGAGGCTCCCCCTTACCAAAGTGGACCCACCTACTGCAGCTTTTCAGAGTCTAACCTACCTCCAGGGGAAGAGCCTGTGTTCATCCTCACAGGTACAAAACCTATCTCACATGCGGGTTCATCTTTCCTGCCCACAGAGCCTCAGCCAACACTATTATTGCAGGCTGATGGAAAGCCTGACCCACAGACATGGGGACTCCCTGCACCACGGCATCTGAGCAGGGGGACTTCTATACAACACAGGAGATGGCCTGTGGGAACAGGCTTCAACCACGGTGGCCACATTCTGAATCATTTATCACACCATCCGGAAGCAGCCAGCCCCAAAGCTGAGACAGCTTCTCAGAGGTACACATGAGTCACCAGCTCAGGAGCAACATTCTGAATGGACGTGGTGCCATCTTCAGGATGTAGCATATACTTGAGTCAAAGACCTCTCTAGGGGGCTAAGTCTCCAATAAGAATACACGGGTTAAAAAACCAAGGGTGTCGGGGGGAACAGGAATGGCTCCACTTACCATCATTCCTAATGAGTCAATCAGGAATTATGTGTTTCCCGTCTTTATAACTCCGGGTTCTGCAGTGTTGGGAGTCCTGGTCTTGCAAAGGGTCCATGACCTTTCCAAGGAACACAGCAAGTATGACATTGAATGACAAGCTGCAGGTGTCATGTGAGCCAGATACTCTGTGACAGACACATGCAGCAACTTCCATCTGGAAGGAAATGGTATGATCAGCAAGAGCTCACGTTCTTCAGAAATGAAGACTTGGGTCACACTACCAGAGAAGCCACCGAGGCCTGCCAACTTGAGAGCTGAAGATGGGAATGAGCCATGGTTTCAGAGGGGATGGGGAGCAGTTGTAGACCTTTGGACCAACTACAGCATTTCAGGCTATCGTTTGCCCTAATGATTTCCATCTTCTAAAGTTCCCTTAAGGGAAAACCTTAGATGAGCAAATAAGGCGACCTAACTGAGGGGAAAGGGAGGGGGTAAGAGGGAAATTTCCTAATGCACATAATGTACATTCACAAACATATCAAAGTCAATCACTAAGCCAAACCTGAGGAGGAGAGAGGGGGACTGAATGGGGTGGGAATTGGGAAAGGGTTAAATGGGAGATGTGTGCACGTATGCCTCTACATCTTGTACTCCAATAAGATGCATGATTGCAATGCACCAAGGAAAGAAAGAAAGAAAGAAAGAGAGAGAGAGAGAGAGAGAGAGAGAGAGAGAGAGAGAAAGGGAAAAGAGAGGCCCACAGGAAGCACAAAGGAGCTGCCTCACAAGCCTGCCCAGAGAAATAGGTCTCTATAGTGCAAGCAATGATTGCAATGGCTGTGAAAACTACATTGATCTCCAGCTGCACTCAGGCAGCTCCCACCAATAGCCACTCGGTGGAGGTAGTGATGCAGGCCACTCCTGACAGATATGGAACTCTTTCAGTGAAAGATTTTGGATCAGCAACTCCCCAAAGCCTAGCCAAAATGTTAGTAGAGTGCCACTTCAGTCTGAGACCCTGGAGGCCCGGCTCTCTCCTTCCGGGGCTTCTCTCCTTCAAAGGCTTTTATCATTCTCTGCCTTCTGTGTACTTTTTTATGGTGCATGGGTATTTTCCGCCAACATTTCTTACACAGAAAATTGTTTTGGCATCTGCTTCTCAAAGAACCTGAACATAAGAGCTATCTTCATTATTATTTTTATCATTTTTAACCATCTTCTTTTTAAGGACCCAGATGATGGGGTAAAATATTTGGGTCCAAAACTAGTCATATACTTTTGGTACTAGACCACAAGAAACTCTCTTATTTCTAGCAGTACTCTTAGTGATCTCAATCATTTATATAAATGTGAGTGTCCATGGATATTGTTAAACCCTTAGAAATTTGCTATTTTCAGAAGGATTCTTTGTCAGGCATGGTGGCGCACATCTATAATCCCAGTACCTGGGAGGCTGAGACAGGAGGATGGCAGCTTCAAGGACAGCCTCAACGAGTAGTGAGACTCTCATAAACCTAGCAAGAACCTGTTTAAAAATAAAAAAATAAAAAGGGCTGGGGGTTTAGGAGATACAACCGTGCATTTGGAGATAGAATGCCCTGATTTAATCCCCTCACAAAAAATTAAAAAAATTATATATACATATAATTATTAAAATTATATATACATATAATTATAATTATTATAATTATATATACAGCCGATTTTTTTCTTGCTGTGCTAGGATTCAAACACATAATCTGGCACATGCTAGGTAAGCACCCTACCACCGAGCTACACACACACACACACACACACACACACACACAACCATCTTCAACTTTGGAAAAACATGGGTCAAAATATTCTGCTTCAATCTATAGATTTTTTAAAATCCTTGCCTTTATTATGCTCAAAAGGCAATACATATTCATTTAAAAAATAATAGTGTGATAAAGTAAAAATCTCAAAAATTAGCTAAGTAGCAGCCAGGCTTGGTAGTGCACACCTATAATTCCAGTACTTTGGAGGCTAAAAGAGGGAAAATCATAAGTTTGAGGTTAGCCTCAGCAACTTAGAGACACCCTGTCTTAAAATTTTAAAAAGGGTTTGGAGTATAACTCAGTAGCAGAGCCCCCTGGGTTCAATCCCAGTACCAAAAAAAAAAAATGTAGAAATTAGGAGTATAAGAGTATAGAGTATAAGTCAAAGTTGTCTATATTGATTAAAGAATTAAAAATTAGTGACATACTCAATAACATAAATGAACCTCAAAAACACTAAGAAGGTAGTCACAGCAGGATCTTCTATATAACTTCATTTAAATAACATTCTAGGACATGTAAATCTTATCCATCATAACAGAAAGCTCTTCAATATGGTCCAGAGCTGGGTGGGGTCATTGACAGCAGAGGGGCAGAGGTATCTTGTAGGTGAAGATGTTCTTTAACTGAAGTGGTGGCCGTGTGTATGTGCATGCTTATCAAAGCTCATTGAACTACACACTTCAAATTAGTAAAGTTGGAGCCGGGCGTGGTGGCACACGCTTGTAATCCCCGCGCTTGGGAGGCAGAGACAGGAGGATCACACAGGTTCGAAGCCAGCCACACACACTGGCTTAGGAGACCCTGTTTCCAAATAAAATTGTAAAAATAGGTCTGGGAGTGTAGCCCGGAGTTAGAAGGGCTTCCAGGAACCCCATTACCACCAAGAAAAAAAAAATTAGTAAAGTTGACTTAAAGATACACACACACACACACACACACACACACACACACACACACAGACACCATCTTCACCTTTGGAAAAAACATGGGTCAAAATATTCTGCTTATCCAGGCCACCATCTTTTCTTACCTAGATTTTACAATACTTTATTCTCTTAGAGGAATCACGCTTCCCTACAGTATGTTCATTATTGTGTTGTCAGAGTAGTAGTACATTTAAAAAAAAATGTGATTGTCACTCCCAATATCCCCCATTCCTCCTCACATACATGTCAGGGGTCAGAGAAACAGAACACTAAGATTGATACGTATCCTTGCCACCTTAACACTTGTAAGGTTCTTTGTGACCTGACTTTCACCGGGCTCTCTAGCATGATCTCCTAATCTCCTGATCTCAGGTATATTGTATTATGTTCAGTACAAATGTTCTGACTTCTAGACCTTCACATATTGAACTTCCCCTAGCTCGAACATCTTTCCTTCCATATCTTACCCCTCAACTTGGGGCCTGTTCACACAAACGTGCTCAGCTTCATTCAGAAAATCTTCCCTGACAAACTCCCTTTATCACTAGTGACCAATACAAAGCAGGTCTGTGTTAGTATCCGATGAGTTTCAGTTGAACAAATTAATGGTGATGGAACTTAAAACTGATGGTAGTTATGTGAACACATGGCTGGAGATTAAGCATATAGGGGGCAAAGGAAAAGGACAGTGGGCAGGCAAAACACCTAGGAAAACAGCCAGGCATGGTGGCGCACGCTTGTAATCCCAGCATGAGACAGGAGGATTGCACCTTGAGGACAGCCTCAGGTACTTAGTGAGGTCTCTGGCAACTCAGTAAGACCCTGTTTCAAAATAAAGAATAAAAAATAGGGCTGGGGATGTGGCTAAGAGGTAGAGTGCCCCTGGGTTCTATCCCCAGTACCTCAAGTCAATCAATCAATCAATCTATCTATCTATCTATAAATGTAGGAAACCCTATTCATTTCTACAAAAATACACACATCCTATTTTCACTCTATAGAGATGTAAACTCCAAATACAACCAAAACTTCCTGCCCTAGTTTTGAGTCACCCAGAGAGGAAATTCTGAGAAAAGGTGGTTGGTTTGGGAGATGACTTTGACCGACTCCTGGGAATAGGATTAAAAATCAGGAAAGAGCCGGGTATGGTGGGGCATGCTTGTAATCCCAGCATTCAGCAGGCTGAGACCAAAGGATCGCAGTTCGCGGACAGCTTCAGCTACTTAGTGAGACCCTCCACAACTCAGTGAGACCCTGTTTCAAAATAAAGAATAAAAATAGGGCAGGGGATGTAGCTCAGAGGTCGAATGCCCCTGGGTTCCATCCCCAGTACCAAAAAAAAAGTCAGGAAAGAGGGACAAGGAAGAAAAAGGCCGATAACTGGGGTGTTACTGAGCTGGCGGATGCTGCAGGCAGCTGAAGCTCCATCTCACTGGGCATCCTTTGAGGAGCTGTGTACAACAGTAGCCATCCCTCTGAACAGAGCACTTGCCACCAACCGCCATCCTTCATGGTTGAGTGTTGCCTCTGAGTACTTGTCCCTCCCCCTCCACTGCACTTCCAGGAATAAAGGAGATCCTTTGGCTTTAAAGAAGTCCTCAGGGCAGAAAAGTAGAGGGACCACCAGCATTTGTGGTGGGAAGCTGGAGAACACAGGATACGACCGCAGCTGCAATAGGTTAAGAGGTGGCTGAAGGGATGTTGCCTGAGTCCCCAACAATTTTTGTTCCAAAGACCATTACCTCCATTAATCACCAGGTGACAGCTAAATACAAAAAGAAAGTACTTGGGAGGCTGAGACAGGAGAATCGCAGGTTCGCGGACAGCCTCAGCTACTTAGTGAGACCCTCTGCAACTTAGTGAGACCCTGTTTCAGGATAAAAAATAAAAGATAGGGCTGGGAGTGGAGCTCAGAGGTAGAATGCCCCTGGATTCAATCTCCAGTACCACACACACACACACAAAAAAAGAAATGCCAAACCAATTTCACTTTCTTCTTTCAGAGAGTGAGGTAAATATATTATTACTGGCTAAAAACTACACTCAAAGAATGTGATCAATGATGCAAATTTCTATATTGTATTCTTATATATATGTGTGTGTGTATACGCATACACACACACACACACACACACACACACACGCATGTACCATCCAGTAACCTGCCTATCACAGAACAGCTACTCTCTAAATGTCTGTGGAAGAAACAGAAATAGATGAAATGTTGTTAAACAAAGTTATTTAAGATAGAATATAAAGAAAACATGGGTCAGCAGTTCTCAGAAATGTCCCAAGAAAACATTTGGCAATGTTTAGAGACATTGCTTCTGTGTGTGTGTTTGTGTGTGTGTGTATGTGTGTGTGTTTTCTAGGGATGGAACCCAGGGGCACTTTACCTCTAGCTACATCCTACATCCTAGCCCAACTTTATTTGGAAACAGGGCCTCACAAAGTTGCTGAGAGCCTTGCTAATTTGTCAAGGCTGGCTTCAAACCCGCAGTCCTGTCTCGGACTCCCAAGTATTGTGATTACAGCCGTGTAATCCACCATGCCTGACTTAGAGACATTTCTGGTTATCACAATTAGTGAAGGGGTTACTACTGGAATCTAATAGGGAGAAACCAGAATGCCATTAAGCATCCTACAATGTACAGGACAGGCCCCCTTTCCACAACAGAGAATTATACTAAAGCAATATCAGTAATGTTAAGGATAAGAAGCCCTAACAGAGGTAAAGGGTATCTGGGTATTAACACATAAACATATGCATACATATATAAATTCCAACACTTGTAACATTTAAAAAGACAGTGTTTAATTACAAATGACTAGCCCTACATACCAGCAATACAAAGTGTTGCATTAGTGCCACCAAAACCAAAGGAATTAGTGAGTCCGATACATCTTTTATCAGTTTTCCATTCCTGGGCCTTTAGTGGGACATAATTGAGATCGAATTCCGGTTCTGTACAGTCCAGGTTGAGAGTAGGTGGTAGTTTTCGGTAATAGCAGGCCAGAGCAGTAAAAGCTGCCTCGGCCGCCCCTGCAGCCCCCAGCAGGTGTCCTGTGGCTCCCTTCGTGGAGGAAACGGCCAGGGCGTACGCGTGCTCTTTAAAGAGCTGTTTCACAGCTTTGTTTTCAGCAGCGTCTCCAAGGGGTGTGGAAGTGGCGTGTGCATTGACATAGGATATCTCTTCAGGTCGCACACCTGCATCTTTTACAGCAGCAGTCATACATCTAGCAAGAAAAGAAATTTATCAGAACTAAGTTGAGGTTGAGCAGGAGATTCCTTTTTGTGTTGGTGTTGTTTTGTTTTTGACATTAGGGATTGAGCCCAGGGATGCTCTATCTCTGAACTACATCCCAATCGTTTTTATTTTGAATCAGGGTCTCGTTAAGTTGCTAGTGCTCACCTCTGTCTTGGCCTCCCAACCATCCTATCACCTAAGAGCTTGTTTAAAGGTAGAGTCTCAAGAGCCGGGCGTGGTGGGCACGCTTGTAATCCCAGCATTCGGGAGGCTGAGACAGGAAGATCACGGTTCGCAGACAGCCTCAGCTACTTAGGGAGGCCCTTTGCAACTCAGTGAGACTCTATTTCAAAATAAAGAATAAAGAAATAGAGCTGGGGGTGTAGCTTGGAGGTAGAAGTGCTACCCTAGGCCCAGCATCAGAATCAGCACTTTAGTATGACCCCTGGGAGATTAAAGGCTGAGACGTCCTGATTTGGGAAGAACAGATCCCAATTGAAGTGGACACATCTGGAAGGGCTGGACTGACTCTCTGAGTCTGATGAAGGACAAAAGCGAGGACTGTGGAGGGAGCATGCCGAAGGTTATTACGCACAAAGTGAGGTGTGCAAAGTTGGCAAAGACGCACAGCCGTCCTCATAACCTTATTGGGCTTAACTAGAATTCAATGTGTGGAAGGATATTCAAATATTTTCAAACATTTCAGGCAGAAGAACGAAAAAACACTTTGTTAGCCAGGCATAGGCGCGCACGTCTGTAATCCCAGTACCCGAGAGGCTGAAACAGGCAGATCGCAGGTGTGAAGCCAGCCTCAGCAATTCACCAAGACCCTGAGCAACCCGCTGAGAGCCATTTCCAAACAAAAAATAAAACAGGCCTGGGGGTGCAGCTCAGAGGGAGAATGCCCCCCCCCCCGAGTTCAATCTCCAGCATCACAAAAACAAAACACTTTTTTAGTACAGAATGGAAAAAAAATACACCAGATATTCTAATTTTTGTTCATTTGGGACTCCAATACAGTCTTAAACAAAAAAAATATTTTGAACAAAACAATCAGTCTTTACCTTAAGGCACCTTCTCCTTCGGGATCGGGAGCGGTTATGTGACCAGCATCACCTGACAGTCCATAGCCCAGCACTTCCGCGTAGATCCGGGCCCTTCTTTGAACAGCGTGTTCATATTCTTCCAGCACCAGCACAGCTGCGCCTTCTCCCATCACAAAACCATCTCTCTTTGGATGAAATGGCCGACATGCCAACTTAGGATCCGAGTTTGTGCTCAGAGCCCGGGCTCTGGAAAACCCCGCAAGAGACAAAGGACTAATACAAGAATCTGCACCTCCAGCCACCATCACATCAGCATCGCCGTGGACTATAAACCTAAAAGAGTCCCCCACGGCATGTGCCCCTGTGGTACAGGCGGTGGATACTGCATGATTGGGGCCCTTGAGTTTATGCCGAATGCTGACCTGGCCTGCTGCCATATTGACCAGAATCTTAGGGACAAAAAATGGGCTGATTTTATTGTAACCTTTGGCCTGAAACATTGAAGCTGTTTCAGAAACAACTTCCAGGGGAACCATTCCCATGCCAATTGCAACACCAGTAGCCACTTGATCTGCCTCCGACTGGGGATCCCAGCCAGAATCTTTCAGGGCTAACTCTGCTGCCCCTAGAGCCATGATGGTGGGAGATGACATCGACTTGAGATCTGATTTGGATACAAAGTTTTGTTCATTGAACTGACCCTCATCACAGCCTCGAGGCACATGAGCGGCAACCCTGCACGGGAGACTTTTATACTCCTCCCCAATCAACGGAACAATTCCACTTTCTCCTCGGAGAAGACGATCCCACACCAGCTGAGTTCCAACGCCAAGAGGAGTCACTAAGCCAATGCCCGTAATGACAACCCGCCTACGTGATGTGGATGTCCGTACAGTTCCAGAAAACCTCCTTTCGTGTATTAACCGCTGGCATGATCTTGCATATGGATGAGTGCTTGTAACTTTTAGAAAATTGCGTAAGCAGTTTGACAACATGGTTGGATTTCAGATAATCAGAAGCACATTCCTGTAACAGACCACAACACAGCCAGAAGTATTCGCTGTATAAATAATTCAGGGAGCAAACGAACAATACCTGAGATGTCCTTTGGGCTACTTGATGTGAGATAATAAGCAAGAGAAAATAACCTAATGTGTGTGGGGGGGGGGTACTGGAGATTGAATGTAAGGACACTCTACCTCCGAGCTATACCCCTAACCCCTTTGATTTTTTTGAGATTGTGTGTGTGTGTGTGTGTGTGTGTGTGTGTGTGTGTGTGTTACTGGGGGTGGAATCCAGAGGCTTTCTACCTCCAGGCTACACTCCCAGACCTATTTTATATTTTATTTGGAAACAGGGTCTCACTAAATTGCCAAAAGCCTCACTAAGTAGCTGAGGGTAGCTTGGAACCTGTGCGATCCTCCTGTCTCAGCCTCAGGGATTACAAGTGTGCCCCACCATGCCCGGCTTTGAGTTTTTTTTTAAACAAGGTCTTGCTACATTGCTGAGGCTGTCCTCGAGCCTGCAATCCTCCTGTTTTAGCCTCCCAAGTCCTGAGGTTACAGGTGTGGAACATCATTGTATTTATATATTGCATCATCAAACCACCTGCTAAAAAGGGACTTAATTCCCTTTTTAGAGTAATTCCCTGTAATTACCTCAGTCATTCAAAGACGACCTGATGATTCATTTGATCCACTTAAGCAGAATTATGCAATAAAAAAAAAATCAAGGCACGCCTTGACCTGATATGAACTGCAGGAATAATGTTCAGGATTACTGAGGATTTATTCTAAAGAGTTATTACTGGAGTCTGGGCACAAAAAACACATTTCAGGGCCTAGTTTTTGAAGTGGGGGCAAGCGGGCTTTATCAATCTTCTATATGTCGGGATAACCAGCCTTTCAAAAGGCCGCCCAGGGCCCAGAGCCCTAGATTGTGCTTCTGTAGACGTGGGCTGGGAATCCGCTGTGTCTAAGCTTGCGACTGGAGCAAGCGGAAGCCTTTGCACCCCTCGGAACCTCTGCAACCGAGACATACGTGGAAGGAGAGGTCCGGACCAGTCGACCACCCCTGGGACCCGGAGGCCAAGGGCGGGGAGTTATGGGGCGTGGCCGCCCAGCTTTTAAACAATGCCGCACACGAAAAGAGCCGGGCACGACAAAAATACAGCAACAACCCAAGTCCGGGGTCCTCTGATTTCCCGCTCCGAATCCAACCCCAACCCGAATTGGGGGTGGAGGGACGCGAGCAGAAAAGTAACAAGCAGCTACCTGTCAACTGGGCTTGCGCCGATCGCGCAGCTCGTCCGCGGCGTGGATCCCGGCGTGCGCATGCGCACACGCGCACGCGCGCACGCGCACGTAAGGGCGCACGTCCGCGCTCGCGCGCCCGCTCGCAGGCATCACCTCGGAGCGCGCTGCAGTCGATTGACCTTGCGGAGTTTGGGTCCAGAGGTCAGGCGGCCGGAGGCGGCTGGAGTCCGGTCCCCAGGAGAGACACAACTGTCGGGATTCGGTGACACCCAGACGACCCAGCAAGCCGCCAGGAGACAGCATCTCCGCCCATCACCAAAGAACTTTTTCATTTTTTTGGAGGGGGAGGGGTAATGATAATGCCCATGTAGTGCATGTTGTAAAAGATAGGGAAACCATCATTTTCTACAGAAATCCTTGGAAAAGAAATTACCTTAGCCTCAGAGTTATTTAGAATGGTGATAGCAGTTGAACTAACAAATCCCACCATCAAGATATTGGATTTTTTTTTTTTTTTGCCATTGGTTGTGTAATTTGCGGTGTATCTAAATGCCATGCGGTCATTTAAAATAAGCCCAAATTGGTAGACTGAGACCAGAGGATCCCAGGTTCCAAGCCAACCTCTGCCACTTAGCCAGGCTCTCAGCAATTTAGCTAGATCCTGTTTCCAAATTAAAAAAAAAAAAATTAAAAATCGATCTGGGGTGTAGCTCAGAGGTAGAACGTCCCTGGGTTCAATCTCCAGCACCACAATAAATAAAATAATTATATAGGTGATTTGTGTGTGTGGTACTGGGGATTGAACTCAGATATTCTATCTCTCAACTATACCCCCCAGCCCTATTTTATTTTATTTATTTTTATTTCTTGCGGTACTGGGGATGGAACCCAAGGGCAATCTACCTTCGAGCTACACCCCAGCCCTATTTTTTATTCTTTATTTTGAAACAGGGTGTCATTAAACTGCAGAGGGCTTCACTAAATAGCTGAGGCTGTCTGCAAACCGCCATCCTCCTGTCTCAGCCTCCCAAAAGCTGGGATTACAAGAATATGCCACCACGTTCAGTTGCGAATAAATATTAATGTGCAAAGATATTGAGACTATGTATTAGAAGATGTAAGTTGTAAAACGGTTTACAGCATATACATTTTTTAAATATTTAAATTAGGAGTTGGATATGATGGTACTTTTAAATAATAATGGAAAAAATACATCCAGTGTTTTATTTAAAGCTAGTTCATATATGAAATTTTTTTTTTTTTTTTTTTTTTTTGGTGGCACTGGGGATGGAACCCTTCTACCTCCGGGCTACACTCCAAGACTTATTTTATATTTTATTTGGAAACAGGGTCTCTTAAGCCAGCGCGGCTGGCTTCCAATCTGCGGCTGGCTTCCAATCTGCGTGATCCTCCTGTCTCCGCCTCCTGTCTCCGCCTCCCAAGCCCGGGGAATTACAAGTGAGCGCCACCACGCCAGGCCATATGAAACTTTGTATGCACTATTATGTTTTTCTTTGTAGTTTCACAAAATCACGTATGAGATGTGACAAACCAATTAAAAACCTTGTAGAAAAGTGAACTACGGAGCCGGGTGTGGCAGCACACGCTTGTAATCCCAGCATTTGGGAGGTTGAGACAGGAGGATCACGATTGGCATACAGCCTCAACTACTATTTAGTGGGGCCCTTTGCAACTCAGTGAGACCCTGTTTCAAAATAAAGAGTAATAAAGCACGCTTGTAATCCCCATGCTTGGGAGGCGGAGACAGGAGGATCGCGCAGGTCCAAAGCCAGCTGCGCTGGCTTAAGAGACACTGTTTCCAAATAAAAATATAAAAAATAGGTGTCTGGGAGTGTAGCCCGGAGGTAGAAGGGTTTCCAAGAACCCCAGTACCACACACACACACAAAAAAAAAAATAATAATAATAATTTTTAAAAAATAGGGCTGGGGTATAGCTCAGAGGTAGAATGCTCCTGGGTTTCATCCCCAGTACCACACACACACACACACAAAAAAAAAAAACTGAACTATGTTTCTATCTCCGATCACTTTTACTGTCATCTGAAAGGAGTGAGAAATTTTATGATTGTCTAACAGCTGTAGGTAATTTGCCACCATATTGTTACAATGACATCCTATCTTCAAACTGCCTTCAATTACCAGACTTGTGTTATGACTTATTAGGTTTACCTTAAATTCTCTGTACTCTCGTCAAAAACTGTTTTTCCAAATATATGTCCTTTTATTATTAAATAAACTTTCCACCAAGAAGACTGACATTTTCCACTACCTTTTGTGTGTGTTTGCATTCTCCCACCTCTATGAAAATTTCCTTCTGACTTAGCAGTTCTTAAATTTTACTGTGCATGAAAAACACAGACTTCTGGTCCCCATATTTTAATTTCAGGGCGTTTCAAACTGCAGTCTTTGATATACAGACATTCTAAGATTTTGTTTGAAAAGGACGCTCTTCTTTTATTTAGGCCTCGCTCCTCTCCCAGCCAGCCCCGAACCTGGATCCTCCTGTCTCAGCCTCCCAAGTACTGAGATGACAGGCAAGCACCTGGCTGGTGGGCGGGTCCTTTGGTTCCTAGAATGTACTACAGTTCTCTTTGTACATCTAAGTGAAATCATTTCATTCCATCATTCCAGTGTGTATTAGGCACCTCTCCTGCTCCAGACATGATGTAGAGAAGAGATAGTAAAATAAAGATGCTGCGGCGCCCTGGCTAAGACCCACTCCCACCAGTCCAGGCTCCGCCGCGCCTTGGCCCCGCCCCGTCATTTCAGGCCCCGCCCGGAGCGCCTCGGCCACGCCTCACTTCCGCCCGCGCGTCTCGGCCACGCCCCTATCCCGCCCTGGCCACGCCCCGCGCCTTGGCCACGCCCTCGGCGAGCGTGAAAAGGCGGGCGCGCTCCCGCGCGTGCTCATTGCTGGCGGCGGCGCGAGGGGCGGCGACGCCGGCGGCGCGAGGGCATGGCGGCGGCGGCGCTGGGCAGCTCCCCGGGGGCGGCGTCCCCGGCCGTGGCCGAGCTCTGCCAGAACACCCCGGAGACCTTCCTGGAGGCCTCCAAGCTGCTTCTCACCTACGCCGACAACATCCTCAGGTGCGGGCGGCGGCTCGGCCCGGGGCTGGGGGCCTGGACGGGGCCCTGCGGCCTCCGCTCCCGCCGCCCGCGGGGTGTCGGGGCCCGGGGCAGGGCCGCGCGGGGGCGGTGGGGAGGCGCAGGGCCCCGTCCCCGGCCGCGAACTGTCACAGGTGCCCCCAGTGTCAGGACGCGAACGCCCACAGCTTTGAGCCTCGGCGTGGATTTGGCCGAGCCGGGTGGCTTCGGTTTCCAACCTGCTCGTCTCAAGTTAGTCTCTGAAACGGACGTGCTTTCTTCCCATTATCGTGAGCCTCCTAATATTTAGGCATAATACAGCTGTAGTGATGGGCTTTTCATATTGTATGGCCTTTTTTTCCCCCTGCCCGTCTTTGTTGTTGTTAGTCTTGGTTGACACATTAACCAGAGAAATTTGAAGTGACGTGTTTCTATCGGTCACTGGATTCCACTTTCCATCCTGACCCTTTAAAGAAATATTCGGGTGATCACGGTGGACAAGAGGTATTTGATTCTCTTGTGTGTGAAAGTACTCTCCTAGCACTTGAAGGGTCCCCGACTGATTGGGGGAACTGGGTGGCAAGCATGATTGTTCCATTTGGTTTATTAGACACTTCAACTCTTGAGATCAGATGGTAGGCCTTAAGGAGGGACGTGGGGAAGGAAGGGGAAGTGCATTCGAGGTGAAAGGAGCTCCACGTGCTTTGAGGGAGTTCCCTCCCCAGCCCCGTGGTTCTCTACCTTCTATTTTCTCTTTGGCCCCTGGTGCGCTGGCTCTTCTAAGTGATGGGTAGATTGGCAGAAGTCCGAAAGGAAACTCGGCTGCAAGGCGTTAGATTTCATGTGACCCAATTTTTAGAGACACTAGTTGCAAGTACAGTTTTTAACTCCCATAGCAGTAATTGTGCATTTAGGTAACATGATTTCACAAATCTTGTTTTTGTTTTGTTTTTGTAGTACTGGGGATTGAACCCAGGCACGTTCTCTCTCTGAGCTACACCCTCAACCCTATTTAATTTTTATTTTGAAACAGGGTCGTACTAAATTGTTGAGGACCTCGCTGAGTTGCTGAGGCCGGCGAGATGCTTGTGATCCTCCCCTCTCAGCCTCCCTAGTACTGAGATTACAGGTGTGTGCCACCACACCTGGCTAATGTTGATTTTAAAAGCAAAACAGAGGGAGAATAACTTGAGCCCTTACTATGTGCCAGATGCTTTGAGTTAGGCAGCAGGTGGCCTGTTCACAGCTGTGTGATTGTGACCTGTGTGGGGATCACCTTCCTCTGTGACAGCTCAACTTACATTTTCTACCCTGAAAAGTCTTTCAACTCTTCAGAGTATAAGGATGCTAATGGATTCTGAATGGACTCATAGGTTGAGTTCTCCAGACCTGGTCAACTGGGATTTCCCGTCTGGGAAGCCACCAAACTCTTCAGTCCCCACTCTTCATAACAGGGAGGTGGCCATTTCTGCTTTCTGTGCAGCGAGACCAGAAATGCTGAGATGGTGTTTTGAGGAAGGACCTCTTTGTAGGCAAATAATGACTTTTGGCATCATAACCATTGTTTACTAAACTAAAAGAAACTTGACATGCTGTCAGTTCATGTTACAATCTTAACTCTGGCTTGTATTTCTGATCTGAAAAGATATTTTATACTGGGCTGGTGGTGCCTGTAATCCCAGTACTTGGGAGGCTGAAACAGGATCACAGATTCGAAGCCAGCCTCAGCAATTTAGGCTCTCAGCAAGTTGGCAAGATCCTGTTAACAAATAAAATCCATCTGGGTTGTAGCTTGGAGGTAGAATGCTCCTGGGTTCGATCCCCAGCACCAAAAAAGGCAGTTAGAGATTTGAAGCTCATATGAGTGCAGATGGAATGAAAAACTGCGCTTTTTAGATTATTAAGTAATAGCATTTCTGTCCTCAGATTCTTAGAATTCAAACTTTTTCAAATTTGGGAAGGGGGTACTACCATGTCCATATCCATTGGCTTCCTAAGCTCTTACAGAAAACCTCTAGATCCCTTCTTGGTCCTCAGCCACACATCATTACCAATGTGCTCGTCTAATGTATTTGCTATTTTGCAAAAATCTAGTAGTATTAGAGTCAAGGTTGGCCGGGCGTGGTGGCGCACGCTTGTAATCCCCGCGCTTGGGAGGCGGAAACAAGAGGATCACGCAGTTTCGAAGCCAGCTTAGGAGACCCTGTTTCCAAATAAAAATATATTTAAAAATGTAGGTCTGGGAGTGTAGCCCGGAAGTAGAAGGGTTTTCAGGAACCCCAGTACCACCAAAAAAAAAAAAAAAGAGTCGAGGTTGTCTTGCTCTTGCTTCTACTTCAGAGTATGAAATAGTATTTTATAAAACACTAAAATGAGAATTTTATTAGCAGGTTTTTTTTGAAATATTGATACTTGTTGCTGTACAAACTGAATCTCAAGTGACAAATAGTACCTTTGGTTAAATTTAAAGTTTTTGTCTTAGAAAACTTTTTGGTGATACTGGGGATGGAACCCAGGGGGCCTTCTACCTCTGGGCTACACTCCCAGACCTATTTTCAAGCATGAGCCACCACCTATTTTCAAGTGTGAGCCATCACGCCCCGGCATCTTAGATTATCTTATCTCCCAACTAACAGTCATAAGTGGAATTAAATTACAGAATAAAATGTGGGCTAATTAGCATGCAAACAATGCCACTCACTTTAAGGTATAGATTACTTTTCCTCAATACCTACTTTGTCAAAAAGCTATAATAATTTCACTGACATTCCACTTGGGTTCCTTAACTAATGTGTTTCATTTTTCTTTAAAATATATATTTAAGCCGAAGTGGAGGCACATGCTTGTAATCCCAAGGCTAAGACAGGAGGATTGCAGGTTCTCAGCCACTTAAGCCTTCCGAAACTTAGCGAGACCCTGTTTTAAAATAAAATAAATAATAATTTAAAAATTAGGGCTGGGGGGTGTAGCGTGTAGGCAGAATTCCCCTGGGTTCAATCTGCATCACCACCAAAAAAAATAAAAATTAAAAATAAACTATACGCACATACACACACTTGACTTTCCACCAATTTGCTTTGCAAACTGCACACAATAATTATATATACTGCACTGGGTTTGATTGAAAAGAGTCAATAGAAAGTTTCTTTCTTCAAGAACATTAATATATTTGGAAGAAAGAAACAGGTATGGGAAGCAACTATAGCATACAAATCTAAATTTCAAGACTATTGAAGCATTTAATCAGAGTAGAGGCTCAGTGGGGTTGGATTCGTTGATGTAGCAGAGAACTTCTCTCTGATGTGATAGGTAAAAGAAAGCAATGGTGGTTTGTAGGGTCAAAGAGCAGGGTAATGAAAGTTCCATGTAGAATAATACAGGAAGACCGAGGCATTGATTCCAATTGTCAAGTTATCGTGTAATTTATCGTATAATTATAATTAAATGCAGATGAAATTGAGAATGACGTACTCTAGGCAGGGATTGACAGTTCTTAATGACGATGCAGCAGTGAAACTAGTAATGGAAGACAGGAAAAACTGACTTCAGATTTCTAAGCCAGATCACTGCTGACACCTGGAGAAACTGAAAGCAAATGATGAAGTGAGGCTCGGTGAGGTCGAATGGTGGAAAGTATGCAAACTTTACAACCAGACCTGTTAGTCCAAATCGTACTCAGGTATTTCCTGGGGTAACTTGTATACATACATCTTCTGGGTTTCGATTTCTTCATTGGAAAAACCTATTTTATATTATTGCTGAAAAACATAGAAATAAAGGACCCGGCACATATGTAACTGCTGCTGCTATTATAACTATTGTAATTATTCAGTGTTTTGTGTTAAACCAGAGGAGATGTATACGTTTTGGTTGTACAGAGAATGCTGGTTAGAACCAAAGTTGGTGTGTGTTTGTTTGTTTGTTTGTTTGCGGGTCTGGGGATGGAATCCAGGGGCATTCTTCCTCTAAGGTATATCCCCTGCCCTATTTTTTATTCTTTGTTTTTAAACAGGGTCTCACTAAGTTGCGGAGGACCTAAGTAGCTAAGGCTCTCCGTGAACCAGGATTCTCCCGTCTCAGCCTCCTGAATGCTAGGATTACAAGCATGCATCACCATGCCTGGTTTCAAAGACATTTTTGAAAAATATAGATGTATCTCAGAATAAGACATCTAGTAAGACTGTGGATTTTTATTTTTTATTTATTTAGTTTTGGTGTGTGTGGTGCTGGGGATTAAACCTAGAGTTATTCGACCTCTGTGCTACACCCCAGCCCAATTTTTAAAAATTATTTATTTATTTATTTATTTATTTATTTATTTATTTATTTTGGTGGCACTGGGGTTCCTGGAAGCCCTTCTACCTCTGGGCTACACTCCCAGACCTATTTTATATTTTTATTTAGAAACAGGGTCTCTTAAGCCAGTGAGGCTGGCTTCAAACCTGCACGATCCTCCTGTCTTCACCTCCCAAGCACAGAGATTACAAGCGTGCACCACCACGCCCGGCCAAATTTTTATTTTTGAAACAGGGTCTCGCTAAGTTTCAAAGGGCCTCACTAAGTGACTGAGGCTGGTCACAAACCCAGATCCATCCGTCTCAGCCTTCCAAGTACTGGGATTACAAGCGTGTGCTACCATACCTGGCTTAAAGATAGTTTTAAAATGGCCTACAAACTAGTTTTTATGATTAATAATAAAATTAGACTATAGATGCACTCATGTACTAAGTTTTTATTTACAAAA
The DNA here is from genome assembly GCF_963383645.1 of Muscardinus avellanarius. Taxonomy (NCBI): domain Eukaryota; kingdom Metazoa; phylum Chordata; class Mammalia; order Rodentia; family Gliridae; genus Muscardinus; species Muscardinus avellanarius. The sequence goes on from NC_137804.1 coordinate 14,842,532, forward strand.
TCTTCCAGGCATTAAACATTTTAGAAGAGGAAGGAGGCTAGTAAATGGTCAAATATATTTAATTCTCAGCATTCTTGAAGTTCTGAAATAGAATTGAGAATTTAAGTTTTTGTTATTTTCTGAGATGCTTTTATTGTCTACTGTAAACATGTCTTATAATCTTAGAAATATGGTAAGTTTTTCTTTTAAAGTGAAAAATATGACCTTACCACTCAATTTTAAAAGCAAATTATTTTTTCATAATTTAAATAACTTAATAAAACCGGGCGAGGTGGTGCATGCTTGTAATCACCACGCTTAGGAGGCTGAGACAGGAGGATCACTCAGGTTTGAAGCCAGCCTCAGCTGGTTTAAGAGACCCTGTTTCCAAATAAAATATAAAATAGGTCTGGGAGTGTAGCCTGGAGGTAGAAGGCCCCTGGGTTCCATCCCCAGTACCACCAAAAAAATAAATAACTTAATAGATAACTATGGGAGTAGGAAGACACCTAGTTTGTTCATTTTTTATTTGTTTTGTATTGGGGATTGAATCCAGTAGCATTCTACCTCTAAGCTACACTCCAGCCTGTTTTACTTTTTATTTGGAAACAGGATCTCACTGAGTAGCTGAGGCTATCCTTGAATACATGACCCTCCTGTTTCAGCCTCCCGAGTGCTAGGATTATAGACCTGCACCATTACACCCAGCCTTAATCTGTGCCGTTTGAATGGCACTATTTAAACTAGAGGAAAAGGTTTAGAAAACATTGACTTAGTATTTGTAACAATTTGACAGTAGGAAGTAGTTTGGAAAACAAATGCAAATTCATTAAAACTTGCACACTCAAAGTACTTGTTTCTGGAACATTTTTTTTTTTTTGTCAGAATATCTAGAGAACAGCATTTGCCCTTCTCCTTTTGTACCCTGAGCAGATGGCTTTGTACTTCTTCTGTGGACCCATGACATCACCGCAGTAGTTACAGCATTAGTGCTCATGGAAGATAGTACCATTTTAAGTCTATCAGTATGAGATATGAAACATCATCATGTTAAACTGTGAAGGTCTTTTATCTTGCTTTTGTTTTGGTTTGGTTTTTGGTTCTAGTCATTGATCCCAGGGGATCAGCTACCTCCAAATGATAGCCCCACATCTTTTTATTTTTTGGTTGAAATAGTCTCACTAGGTTGCTCAGGGCCTTGCTAAGTTGTCTAGGCTGGTCTAGAACTGTGATTCTCCTGTCTCAGCCTCCTAAGTACTAGGCGTGCACACCACCCTGGCTTTTCTTTCTGATTTTTTAAACAGCCTTACTGCTTTTTCAAGGTTATTAAAAATCTTACATCAAAGCTTTTCGTATGCTGGTTACAAATCCCGTGAGTACTATTCAAAATCTTTATTTACCATAAATTTTTATGGAAAAAAATTATAGTTTTACTACCAAAGTTCTTGTGTCAATATATTTTGAAAAAGAATTTACAGTAAAACGTCATTGGTCTAGGGAAGAAAGAAACGCCACTATAAAGTTATAACTAGGCCCATAGTTCTTGGAAATGACGTCTTTGAAAAACTATGGTCCCTGTTTTTATGTAGCTTTTTCATTTTATTCATTTAAGAAATATTTATTAACCACCATCTGTGTGCCAGGCACCATTCTGGACAATAGCATCCTTCAGAACAAAACAGGCTACATGTTGGCCCATGTCTGGAGCTTATGTGGATTTGAAAAAAAAATTTTTTTTTTTTTTCTTAGAAACCTAAATCTCAGTACTTGGGAGGCTAAGACAGAGTATTGCAGGTTCAAGGCCAATAGTGGTAACTTGGCAAGATCTTGTTTCAAAATAAAAAATTAAATAAAAGGGCTTGAGGGTGTAGCTCAGCGCAGAATGCCCTGGACACCACCACCACAACAGGAGGAGGAGAAAAGAGACTTAAAAAGACTCAGTAGCAGTTCAGATTTAAATGCCACATAGGTTTTTTTTTTGTTGTTTTTTTTTTTATGACAGCATTAGTACTGTCAGCCACGAGGTTGCACTAAGTGTATACTTAGGTAAGAGTCATAAAATAGTACTACTTCTTTAGACTGCTTTCTATTCTGTAGGAGAATAGTCAGCATAAAATGTGAAAGAGAATGCAGAAACACTGAGAAATATAAATTGTTGCTGGGCGTGATGGTGCTCACTTGTAATCCCAGCATTTGGGAGATTGAGACCAGAGGATCGCAGTTCGTGGATAGCCTCAGCCACTTAGGCCCTCTGCAACTTAGTGAGACCCTGTTTCAAAATAAAGAATAAAAAATAGGGCAGGGGGTATAGCTCGGGGGTTGAATGCCCCTCTGTTGTATCTGCAGAGCTACAAAAAAACAAATTTGTTGTATAAAATATAATTTTTCTTTTATCAGAAACCCTAATGATGAAAAATACAGATCTATCCGGATTGGAAATGCAACTTTTTCTACTAGACTCTTGCCTGTCAGAGGAGCGGTTGAATGTTTATTTGAAATGGGCTTTGAAGAGGTAAGTGTGTTAAGGATATCCTCTCTGGTCTTTGTGTACAAAGCAATCATTTTAATATTGGTAAATGTTTGAATAGTATTCTTTATTGATCATTTTAGAGAATTATTTATTCACATATTAGACATTCAAAATTCAAAGTAAGACAGGCATGATGGCATACACTTGTAATCCCAGTACTTGAGAGACTGAGACAGGAGGATCACACAGGTTGGAAGCCAGCCTCAGCTACTTAGTGAGGCTCTCAGCAACTTAGACCCTGTTTCCAAATGTAAAAGTTGGTCTCAGAGTGTAGCCTGGAGAAAGCCCCTGGATTACATCCCCAGTACCACACACACACACACACACACACACACACACACACACACACACACACACAAAAGTCACAGTAAATTTATTTTAAAGTTAAAACAACTCTAAGCTGGGCGTGGTGGCGCATGCTTGTAATCCCAGTGCTTGGGAAGCTGAGACAGGAGGATCTCACAGGCTCGAAGCTAGCCTCAGCTACTTAGTGAGGCTCTCAGCAACTTAGACCATGTTTCCAGATAAAGTATAAAATAGATCTGGGAGTATAGTCCAGAGGTAGAAAAGCCTCTGGGAGTTCCACCCCCACTACCGCAAAAAATACATACATACATACATACATACATACATACATACATACATACAAATAAAACAACTCTATAGGGAAATTCTTACAAGTCTCAGTCCTTAGGATAAAAATGTAAGTGAAAGACCCCATGTGGTTCCCTCCAGATCTGAAGCAAAAACCTGACTTGTGAGTATGTGTGAATATTAAAAGGGTCCTACCATCTGTGTCTAGTAAGAAGTGAAGAGTTGGAAGTAATCACAGAAAAGCTGGGTACAGTTAACCACAAAAAAGGTTTGCTTCTGTGACAGGAGGAGTCACAATGTGTTTTGTTTTATTTCAAAAGAAGTTTTTGGTGTTTCCATCTTCTGGAATCTTGTGGCATAGTATGTTTTTACAATACAATTAAAGTAGTTACCAAGATTTCAAGTTTTCTTTTTTGCTTTTACTGGAATTGAACCCATTGGCATTCTGTCTCTAAGCTACACACCCAACCTTTTTTATTTTGAACCAGGTTCTCATGAAGTTGCTGAAACTGGCCTTGAACCATCAATCCTCTTGTCTCAGCCTCCCATACACTGAGATCACAGGCATGCACTGCTGCACCTGGCCTGCAAGTTTTCTTTGTGTTTATGTCTTTGGCTATTTGTAGGTTTGGAGTATTAAAAGAAATTAAACCAGATTATGGTGATTGAATCGTCAGTGCCAGTCTGGCTCCTGAATTGGCAGTTGTTAAAGACACATGTTGGATCGGTGTGGTGGCATACACCTGTACTCCCAGTACTTGGGAGGCCCCCAAAACATAGCAAGACCCTTTTTCAAAATAAAAAGGGCTAAGCGTGTAGTTTGGAAGAATGTCCCTGGGTTCAAACCATAGTGTAAACAACAAGAGCTACTATAGGATATACTTTTCCTCCTTACCCAGATCTATTCCCGACCCTGAACAAACAGTAATGAACTAAGTATTGATCGCATTGCACGTCGAGCTTGTGTTCTGATGGATTAGACAGTGGACACAAATGCAAAGAAGGGACGCGTAGTGCAATAAAAAGCGACTCGTGGCAGGCAGCTACACAGTGAGTGCCAGGGAGGGCCTCTGCGAAGATGGAGCTGGCGTCCAAGTGACAGCTCAGGTGTCTGAAATGCATCATGCTGAAGGGTTCCTAAGTGAAGAAAGGACTTCCAGCAGGAGTAACTTTCACACAACGTAGCTGCAGAGGCAGGCGGGGACCAGAACGTTCAGGGTTTTGAGTGTCTAGTGGTCAGGGACCATGTTGGCTAAACATCTCGCAGTGAGAGCTGCTTCAGCAAAAACATTTCAAGAAACATGCTTGTAAAATTCTAGAATTCTCATTGATGTCTTAAGTTGTTCTTGGTTATAGTATGTTAAGCCTATACATTTGTCCTTTTATGAAAATCTGTTGCTGTTGATTAAACATCTTTGGCGCAAACACTTTGCTCATAGCTATATTTTCCGTGTGTGAGTGTGTGTGTGTGACATTAAGGATTGAATATGGGGCATTTTACATCAGATGAATCCCTCCCCCTTTTTTATATTGAAATGGGGTCTGGCCAAGTGAGTGTACATGGTCCTTTAACTTGCAAACCTCCTGTTGCAGCCTCCCAAGTACTGGGATTACAGGTGTGCGCCATGGCTCCTAGCTCTTTGCTCTCTTAGAATGGGCTGCAGATTAATAGAAAGGAACCGAGTAAGCGTGAGCAGCACCTCTGCTCCCTGGGGCCTTCTCACAGGTGTGGACTGTGAAGTCTAGATCCACACACTTGCCACACTGTTTCTCACACCTCAGCCCCAAAGCCCCACAAGTTTACTTTTGATACTAGAGTTTAGTGTTGGTTTTTTTTTTTTTTTTTTTTTAGAAAAGGAATCACTTCACATCTCTATGAAGTCTGGGAAGAGAAACCATCTATCTGGTTTCCAAATATGGAGAAATCTGACCGCAGACTCTCATTGCAGTAGTGCTGAGAAAGCCAGACAGACTGGGAGAAACCATCCAGGGCTGAGGGAGTAGCTCAGAGGCAGAATGTCCCTGCCACCTCTTAAGTATAAAACACAAAAAGAGTCAGCCTTAGAGACAAGTGGGCCTACAAGTATCCGGGATCTTAATAAACAGCTGCAGATTGCAGATGACACTTAAATTCACATGTAAAAGCCCAGGACATTTCAGTAGTGAAGCTTAGCACCATCACTGGTTCCTCCCACGACATAGTAACACATCTACTTCAGCTATGTGCTGAGGTGTGAAATCCAAAGTACCAGACTCTCGAGAGTTTTGCAAATGCTCTGGTCATCATTTCCAACCGCTTTTGCAGGTTTGTGATTTGTGGTCTCTGTTTAACCTAAGATGGGATCATTTACAGTAAAAAACAATCAGATCATGAAGTTTGAGCTGGATGCAATGGCATACATCTGTATTTGGAGGCTGAGGCAGAAGGAGTGAAAGTTCAAGGCAAACCTGAACAACTTAGTAAAACCTTGTCACAATACAAAAAATAAAGAAAAAATAGGGCTGGGGGTGTAGCTCAGTGGAGTATTTTGAATTCAATCTTAAATAACACACACACACACAGAGCAAGATCATGTAGTTTGAATCCATGCTCTTGTCAGTTGTTCGGAGGTATCGGGTATCTTATTTAACTTCTTTGAGATTTGGATTATCCTAGAAACTTAGTAAAATACTAAGAGAAACTAGTGGGGTAGTTTCAGTGTGTTTGAAAGAATTTTCAGAGATAACATATATCCAATGCTTAGCACATACCTAGAACACATTAGCACAAGAAATGGTGGTAATTCTTTTATACCTGCTATGGATAATCCATGGATGCTGGCCTCTTCTGGCTTTTTTTTTTTTTTTTTTTTTTGTACCCAGGGGCATTCTACCTCCGAGTTATACCCCCAGCCCTATTTTTTATTCTTTATTTTGAAGCAAGATCTCACTGAGTTACAGAGGGCCTCACTAAGTAGTAGCTGAGACTATCCATGAAACATGATCCTCATGTCTCAGCCCCCCAAATGCCAGTATTACAAGCTTGCACTACCACACCCAATTTCTCTTCCAGCATTTTAAGAACACTCAAATAAAATTGATTTTCATGTTACCACTGAGTAAAGTCTTGGTCATTGGATTCCTGTAGGATTGCCAGCGCCAGGAAAATCATGTCATTCTCAGTTGTGGAATTAATTTAAGTGCTCATGATCTATATGTTGTAGCAACCTGATCTCATTAGCAATTAACACTCTTGTTTGTTTTTTTTGTTTTTGTTTTTGCTTTTGTTTTTTCAGTATCAGGATTGAACCCAGGGGCACTCCATCTCTGAGCTGTTCCCCCAGCCCTATTTTTTATTCTTTATTTTGAAACAAGGTCTCACTAAGTAGCTGAGTGGGATTACAAGCATGCACTACCATGCCCAGCTCACTCTTGATTCTTAACACCTTGAAACTTAATTGAATATATTTTCATTTCACTAGTTTTGTAATTTATTGACTATTTTATATTATGAGTCTGGTTGTAATGTTTAACTTAAAGCATTTTGGTTGTACTATGAATATTTCTTTTTTGTGTGTGGTACTGGGGATGGAACCCAGGGGAATTCTACCTCCAAGCTACACCCCAGCCCTATTTTTTAAAATTTATTTGAAACAGGATCTCACTGAGTTGCAAAGGGCCTCCTCACTAAGTAGCTGAGACTGGCCGCAAGCCATGATTCTCCTATCTCAGCCTCTCAAATGTGGGATTACAATTGTGTGCCACCCATGCCCAGCTATGAGTGTTTATTAAATCAATCTAAACAAATGTTAAATGTTATTTACTTGTTTTGTTTAGATATTTTTTAACTGGGGACTGAACCCAGGAGCATTCTACCTTCAACTATACCTCCAGCCCATTTTAATTTTTGAATACTAAGTGTTGAACCTAAGAGTATTCTACCTCCAAGCTACACCACCTGAAACAGGGTCTTGCTAAATGGCTAAGGCCGTCCTTGAACCTGCGATCCTCCTGTTTCAACCTCCCAAGTATTGGGATAACAATTGTACACCACTATGCCCAGCTCCTTTTTATTTATTTTGAAATAGGTTCTTACTAAGTTGCCAAGGCTGACTTCAAACCTCTGATCTTCCTATCTCAGCCTTCTAAATACTTGGATTATAGGTATGAATCACTGTGTCTGGCTTTAATTTTCTGATTTGTTTAGGCATTATCTACCTTTGTGTTTTAAAAGGATCATAATGATAAAAAGTACAAATGTGCCAGGCGTGGTGGCGCGCTTGGGAGGCAGACAGGAAGATCGCACAGGTTCGAAGCCAGCCGTACTGGCTTAAGAGACCCTGTTTCCAAATAAAGAAAAGTATAAAATAGGTCTAGGAGTGTAGCCTGGAGGTAGAAGGGTTTCCAAGAACCCCAGGACCACCAAAAAAAAAAAAAGTACAATTGTTAAAATATTTATTTATTCTATAATATTGAATTTATTCTATAATATTGAATAAAATATATATTGAATAAAATATATACATATAATATTGAATTCATATATATGACTCAGTATAAAGCAAAGGTCAACATTTTCCCCAATTTTGTAAATTCCAGGGAGAAACACATCTTATTTTTCCTAAAAAAGCTTCAGTGGAACAGCTGCAAAAAATCCGTGACCTGATTGCCATGGAGAGAAGTAGCCGATTGGATGAATCGATTAAGAACCTTGGAGTAGAATCAGCTCAACAACCCACAGCCAGGAGTCAGCTGCCTGCAACACGGTCTTCAGATCCTAACATGTTGACCCAGCGCATAGGGGACCGCCAAGGACTGTCAGACCCCTCCTCAGTTCCAAAGGTAATATTAGAGTTAAACCTTCCTTACCTTTCTGTCAAAGCTTTGAAATAGCAAATGCTTTAGAAAATGTTATGATTTATTTCTGAATTTATGCCTCAGATAGTCTTTGTTCTTATAACTCTAACATTTCCACATTTTTTCAGTGCTTTAAAAGTTTCAAATTTATAGTAAATGTGATGAATATGACTATATTTTATCTATAGTTTAAATTTAACTTGTGGGTTAAGGTTTGTGGGGTTTTTTGTTTTTGTTTTTGTGTGTGTGCGTTTTTTGGTACTGGGGATGGAACCCAGGGCTTTCCACCTCTGGGCCATACTGCCAGATCTATTTTATACTTTATTTGGAAACAGGATCTCACTAAGTAGCTGAGGCTGGCTTTGAACCTGCATGATCCTCCTTTCTCAGCCTCCCAAGTACTGGGATTACAAGCGTGGGCCACCACGCCCAGTTTGGCTTAAGTTTTATCATTTATAAATGTACTTGTTGCCTAGGTATTTAAATCAGTTACACAAGTTAGCATATGTCTTTAAAATTAATGGAGTTGCTAAACAGAAGTGTGGCCATCAAATTACTACTGCGCTGACTGTGATGATTGAACCCAGGGCCTCACACATGTTGGTACATACTACTGCTGAGCCACATTCTCAACCCTATTTTATTTCATTTCGTTTATTTTATTTTGAGACATTCTCAGAGTTTTCCAGGCTAGCCTCAAACTTGGAATCCTCCTGCCTCAGCCTTCCCAGGATTACAGGCCTGTGACACCACACCCACCATAGTGCAGTGACACTTGTAATCGAGGTTTTACCCTCTGCCATTCACTATGAGGTTATTAATCTCAATGGCCCAACCATTGTCAACATCTTAATTTAATGAAAAATTAGCTGCTTTAGGTATAAGGTAAATAACACATTAATATACTGATAGTAGATGCTGGCACATTAGTATAGTTAATAGCATATGCAGATACATACTTCTGAAGAACTGAAATCAGATTTCATGTTTTGTACAAAGGCATTCTTTGTAAATCTAATGACCTCATTTATTAGGAAATAAACTGTTTACAAAAATTTCTTCTGATGGAGATCATTATGTATTCTGAATTATAACTGAAAATGTTGTGATATTTCTATAGTAATTTTCTAAGTAAAGCTTAAACGCATATCCTCTTATTTTAACTTTGATAGAACACCTTGTCACTATTTTCCATACAGCAGAACTTTATGCAGTATGTTATTAAATCCACCCTTAATCGTTCAATCCGGACATTCCCACGGATTTTAATGTTTTCTCCTTGATTGTCAAATAATTGGGGGTCATTTCTTTGTCTAGACTGGGAAGGCTCCAAGTACTAATCGTAGTACTTGGCAGGCTGAGACAGGAGAATCACTGGTTCAAGGACAGCCTCGGCAATTTAGTAAAATCCTTGGCAACCTTTCAAGACCCTTTCTTGAAAAAATTTTATTGGTAAATTGTTATCATACAACTTAATGGAGTACAAGATGGTAGAGGCATATATGGGCCTATTTTTATGGAACTGTAAATTTCTACCTCTGAGCTACACACCAACTCTTAATTATTTTGAAACAGGGTCTTGCAAAGTTGCTGAGGGTTCTGCTAACCTTAAACCTGCAATCATCCTGTCTCAGCTTCCCAAATACTGGCCTTATAATCATGCACTACCATGCACGGCTAAGACTCTGTATTAAAGTAAAAAACATTAAAAGGGCTGTAGGTAGCCAGGCGTGGTAGTACACACTTGTAATCCCAGTACTTGGGAGGCTGAGAGGAGGATTACAGGTTCTTGTCAGCCTCAGCTACTTAGTGAGGTCCTCTGCAATTTAGTGAGGCCCTCTTTCAAAATAAAGGATAAAAAATAGAGCTGTGGGTATAATTCAGAGGTAGAATACTCCTGGATTCAGTCTCCAGAACCGCAAAAAAAAAAAAAAAAAAAAAAAAAAAAAGGCTATAGGTGCAGCTCAAAGGTAGAATGAATGTCCCTGGCTTTAAAGGAAGGGAGGGTAGTAGAGTTACATTTATGTGATTCTGTCTCTAAGGCAGAATGTCCCTGGGTTCAATTCCCAATACCAATAAATAAATAAAAGTAAAGAATATAAGTGGCAGTAGAAGAGAGAGTAATAAAAGTGGCAGCTTTTGTGTAATTCTGTCAGGTAACTTCCAAACTTCCCTTTGTGGAATACTAATACTAACTCTACTACTATACTCTTGACCCTCAATTGACTTAAAGTCTTTAAGTATTTGTTGTTGTTTTGCAGAACTCGCAGTTGAACTCGGAGGCATTCTACCTCCAAGCTACACCCCAGCCAAATTTTTTTTTTTCTTTTTCTTTTTCTTTTTTTTTTTTTTTTTTTTTTTTTTTTTTTTTTTTTTTTGTGGGTCTGGGGTGGAATCCAGGGGCATTTGACCTCCAAGCTATGCCCCCTGCCCTATTTTTTATTCTTTATTTTGAAAGAGGGCCTCACTAAGTAGCTGAGGATGACTGGGAACCTGCCTTCCTGTCTCAGCCTCCCAAGTACTGGGATTACAAGCATGCACCACCACACCCAGCTTAAATATTTGTTACAATAGTAAAAACAAACACAGCTGGTATTTATGAAGAGTTCTAAGAAATGTTACTGGATATTACTGGATCAACTAATGATACTGAAGGCTGTGGTCATCAGATGAGGCAGCATGTATGGAAGCTTTCTAAAGAACTTTGAAGTTTTGCTCTAGGCAGTAGTAGTTCTTTCTGCACAGTATTGGATCTGCTTCATTCGTACAAAGTTGACACAGTTACAGAAAGTGAATACTTAACTCTGACAGAATAAGCACTCTAGCCATCCCATCCTACAGCAGTGGTTTCCGTTCCTGTTTAGATTATACAGCTTACCATAATAGAATGTTGAGAGCATAACCGGTGTCTATTTACAAATGATATACTTCTGTACCTTATACAAAATCATGTAAAGAATTAAGAGATAAAAGTCCAAAGTGCACCCCACTGTTCTCAGGCCCTCCCAGGAGCACATACATCCCATCCTGGACTACCTTAGATCTTCATCGGCTTTGAGGGTAGCGTAGGTACAGATATAGAAGCTCCGTTAACATCTTCCTTGCTTTTTACTACCTTTTCTTAGGAGTTTTCTAATTTCGTAATTTATTATTTGATTGCCTCTTTAACATTTGTTTAATCACAGAATTGCAGTTTAGCATGTACATTGCTGACTGGTCTTAAGAAAAGCTTGAAAACATCTTATTTTACAAAATATTCTTGCCTGGACTAAGGAGTATTTTGTCAATGTTCTGGCTCAGGAATCTGTTCACAATTTCTGAATCTTCTTTAGCCTCCCTTCTGTTTTTGGTTCTTAACCTTGCAATTCTGACGTGTCAGTCACTATATCACCTCTGCTCAGAAACAAAATGGCAGTCTGGCCAGCACACATTCTAAAGTTGAGAAGAAAAGAAACTTTCTCAAAGCTGTGCGCAACAGGCTGGCCTGGCCCTATGGTGGGGCACAAATGTTTTCAATACTAGAGAGGCTAATACTGAGCCTTTTTTGAGGCCAGCCTCAGCAAATTAGCAAAACCCTGTTTCAAAATAAGTGCTTGGGGTGTAGCTTGGTGGTAGAATGCCTTGGGTTCATTCCCCAATATCTAAAAGAAAAAAAAAATGTATGCAATTAGTAAGATAGTATTTATCAACTCTTCTCTAGTCCTTGAGACAAAATGTTTTTATGTGTTCCTTAAAGAAGTTGAGAGAAATTGAAGGAATCTTGAGTGGGTTTTTGGGGGTTTTTTTTGTTTGTTTTGTTTGCGGGTCTGGGGATGGAACCCAGAGGCATTTGACCTCTGGGCTACACCCCCTGCCCTATTTTTTATTCTTTATTTTGAAACAAGGTCTCACTGAGCTGCAGAGGGCCTCACTAAGTAGCTGAGGCTGTCCGCGAACCGCGATCCTCTGGTCTCAGCCTCCCAAATGCTGGGATTACAATCTTGTGCCACCACACCCGGCTTGGATGGTTTTTATAGATAACTAATTCTTGGCTATCTGTGAATCACTGGAATACACTTTTAAGTATCTTGTTATTTAAGGTCCCTCCCCCCCAGGGTCTTCTGGGGATGGAACCCAGGGGCATTCGACCCCTGAGCTACACCCCTTGCCCTTTTTTAAAATTTATTTTGAAACAGGGTCTCACTGAGTTGCAGAGGGCCTCACTAAGTAGCTGAGGCTGGCTGTGAACCGTGATCTGTCTCAGCCTTCCAAATGCTGGGATTACACGCGTGTGCCACCACGCCTGGCTCTTATTTAAGTTTTTAATCACCATTAGTTACTATCCTCTAGAATTTGACAGTTATTTTCTCCTGCCTTGCCTGTGTTGAGTGAGGATACCAAGGTTATGATGGAACAAAGTCAGGTAGCAAGAGATTTAAGAAAACATTTAATCTATATGTAAAATAGATAAACCTGGGTGAACTTTTATAACTATTATATTTCTATGGTTACAACTACATCAAGTAAAATTTTGAAATATAATCCATGATGATAGTTACTGATTTTGAGTTATGTTAGTAAGCATTTTCTTCAAGATACAAAGTATTGGAATATAAAGGTGCTCAGTACATGGTGGTAGTGAGAGGAAGTTACTTTGCTGCCTTCTCTGGGCACCTTGTGTAAATGGAATTATACAATGTGCGGTCCTTCACTGTGGGCTTCTTTACTGTGTGTACTGTGTTTGAAATTCATTCGTACTATAAACGGATCAGTATCTTGTTTAATTTTCTTGAACAGTACACTATGCAAGGACATTAGCACGGCTTGTTTTGCCATGCTTCAGTTGATACGTTGGGGGTATTAGCAATAACACTGCTGTGACTGTTCACATGCAGTCTCTGCAGGCAGCTTTCATGGAGTGGATTCAAAGAGTAGAACCATTGGCTTGAATGGTAATCTTAACAATTTGCCAACCTGTTTTCCAGAATTGCCACACCATTTTACATTCTCATTAGTAGTGTCTGAAGGTTCCAATTTCTCAATCTTCTCAACAGTTACTTTTTTTTTGTAATACCCATTTTAGAGGCTAGGAGGATTTCATTTTGATTTTAATTTGCATTTTCTTAGTGACCCAAGTGACTTTTAAATTTGCTGATTATATACACTGAGTATTTATTATTCCTAATGGAAATATCTTTCTGATAAATATTTTATATATGCGCGCGCGCGCGCGCGTGTGTGTGTGTGTGTGTGTGTGTGTGTGTGTATGTGTTTGGCAGGAGGAGTACTGTGTATTGAAGCCAGGGGCACTTTACCTCCAAGCTAGACCCCCAGCCCTATTTTATGTATTTTGAAACAGGATCTTCTTAAGGTGTTGGGGCCGACCTCAAACCAGTGATCCTCCTGTCTCAGCCTCCCAAGTACTGGGCTTACAAGTGTGCACCATCATGCCTAGCCATACACAGATACCTTAGCCATAATTTTCTGAGTAGTAAAGTTATGGATGATTTAATATTTAATATTATTTATACCATTCAGTATTTCCTGAATTTTTTACAGAAATGTATTTTACTTTTACAATAGAAAAAAAATTTATAATAACTATTAAATTCCAAGTTGATTAAAACTGTCACTAAAAATATTATTAGATAAAACCTTTGTGCTCAAAAACAATCTCTACATCTAAAAGTCACAAAATAAAGGGATGCACACAGGTATAGAGGGCTGGTGGGCTTGGGGAGCCTTGCTCTCTTACCAGAGAAGTAAGTTTGCTAATTCACCTTCCACTGATTAGGCCACAAGAGTGGCAGTCATACACATAATTTTTGTAAGGAGTCAAATATATCTCACATCAGAAACCAAAATAATTTGAAGTATGATTAGTGAAAAGTCTCTTTAATCTAAAACAGATTTCCATTTTAAACTTTCATTTGTACCCCAAATAACTTTTATTTTGTCAGGCAATTAACTGCCGCCTTACGTTGCATTAGTACATGGCTACCCAGCTGCTGTAATCGCCCAGCAATCAGTAACCTTCTATTTTTATGACTTAGTTCTTTTCAGAGTTGTGCCAATGAATATGTAAAGAAATAAGCCAAGAAAACAAACTGTTGTTCAAGATTATCTGAAAGCCATAAAACCACAGTGAATGTTATAATTTACAGGCTGGAAAGAATTAAATAAAAAATACTCTGAAGCTGGGCGTGGTGGCGCACGCTTGTAATCCCAGCATTTGGGAGGCTGAGACCAGAGGATCGCGGTTCGCAGACAGCCTCAGCTACTTAGTGAGGCCCTCTGCAGCTCAGTGAGACCTTGTTTCAAAATAAAGAATAAAAAATTGAGCAGGGGGTGTAGCTCGGAGGTCAAACGCCTCTGGGTTCCAACCCCAGACCCGGAAAAAAAAAAAACTCTGGATGAATTCTTACTCTCTTGGTAAATGAAAATCTACATTTAGAAAAAAAAAATACCACTTTGAATGCCTCATTTTTATAAGAATTCTTTTAAATAAAAATGGAGACTTTTTTCTATTCTGTCAATTCTGCTAAAGAAACATATTATTTTCCATTTCTTCTCACTAAATCTTTATCAAATTTCTTTTGTGTCCTTACATTTATCCTTTGTTTTTCAGAGGCTTTTGTTGTTCACTTGAGTTTTTATTGGTTTGGGTTTTTACAGTGCTGGGGACTGAAGCCAAGGCTTCGAGCTTGCAAGGCACATGCGCTTCCACAGCTCTGTCCCCAGCCCCTTTGTAATTTTATTTTGAGACAGAGTCCTGCTAAATTGCCTGAGCTGATTTTGAACTTGGATTCTCCTACCTCAGCATCCCAAGTAGAGTAACTGGGTTTATAAACAAACAGCACCATGCCCAGCTTTTCCTATAGTTCATTATCTATTTATATTAGGGTTGTAGTTAATTTAGTTAAAAATATATCATATAGTCCATCTAATCAGGCATATTTGAAGTATAAAACTTCTTAATCTGCCAGCTTAGAAGCGGATGGCTTTGCCACTGTTAACCCCTGGACTTTATGGCATCTTCCTCAGGGTAGTTTCTCTAGTCGGTGTGAGCCACTATTAATCCAGATGTCAGCCTTTGTTTGTGGTGATGGAGATTGACATCAGGTGGTGTCACATCCCAGCCCTATTTCATTTTTTCATTTTAAAACAGCTCACTGAGTTGCAGAGGACCTCACTAAATTGTTGATGCTGACCTCAAACCTGCAATCTTCCTGCTCATCCTCCTGAGTACCAGGATTACAGGTGTGTGCTGCCATGCTCGGCGCAAATACTATTACTATCACTTAATCACTTTGCTTTTTGGACAAAAATATACAAATAGAAATTTTAATATTTTTGCCATTATCCCAGTGGACTGTTTTATACAGCTGCCTTTGCTACCGTACACGGATTAGGAGTCTTGTCCTGCAGACACATGTTAGGGAGAAAGAATAGTCTTTATTCAGTGTCTGAAGAATGGAGAAGTGGGAGCCCACGCTTGAGCCAGCTTCTCAACTCTGGGGTTGAAGGCTTGTAGCACAGGAATGGGGGTTGGGAGAAGAGAGGGATGCTTGTGTCTTTTGGGGGAAAAGGTGCTACCTCTTTCCTCTCCTTTCATGTTTGAGGTCTCTGTAGTGGCTGGTAGGTAGCTTGATAAGGGGAGAGTGTAAGAAACAAGTCTGGGTCAAGTTAACCTTATAGCTTGGGACAAAATGTTTGTAAAATCAACATGTCATCATAACCCACAGCCAGAGGTGTTGTCTACAGCAAAGCTAGTGGGAGACTAAGAATGAATGTATTTCCTAGCTCTGTGGCCTCCAAAATGAGTGACTTTTTAGTGCATTTAAGAGCAAGTGAAGCTGGAGGGTTTGCTTGTGTTTTCTCAGTAACACCTTGGTGCATTTAGCCCACATTGGGACACCACTTGTACAACTGTCTCTTGTAGCTTGTTTTCCTGATCACAGAGCTGGGCGTGGTGGCACACACCTATAATTCCAGGACTTAGAAGGCTGAGAAAGTAGGATCATAAGTTCAAGGCCAACCTTGGCAACTTCATGAGACTGTTTTAGATTTTTCAAGAAATAATAAAAATAAAAAGGGGGGACTAGCTCAGTGGTAGTGTACCTAAGTTCAATTCCCACTGGGTTCAATTCCCTGGGTTCAATTCCCTGGGTTCAATTTCCACTCCCCCCTCCCCCCCAAAAAAACCCATGATTACAAGACTATTCTACTAAGGTCATTGATCTCCATATTGCTAGAGTCACTGGACGTTGTGTGGTTGGTTTTTGCTTGCCCCTCAGTCTGCTTTAACTCAGCTGTTTCCTCCTGTAAGTGGCTCACTGCTGACCCCGTTGCTCTTGTCTGAAGCCATGGACCATTCCGAGCAGTCTTCTCCCTTTCTAGCTGGCTCCATGGTGCCCTCTGTCACCAAGACTTGTTGATTCAGCTTTCTCAGTTCTTCTCATACCTGGACATGTTTTCTACCAATACTATAAACTCGAGTGGCATTTTGAAAAGACCAGTCTGATAATTTTACTCCCTTGCTTGAATCTAACATCTTCCTATTATAGTGGAGATGAGAAAGATCCGCCTGCTTGTCAGCCCAGCCCCATCCTCAGCTTCGTCTTTCCATCGGCTTCTCCTCAGTCCGTATGTACCGAACGTCCTCATTATGATCCCTCAGAAGACTCCAGGCAGATCCCGCTCACCGACACTCCCCAGCTCCCTTCTTGTTGAGTCTTCTGACGGGAGTGCTCTTCCTTTTTCTCTTTGGTAGCTTTTTCCTTTCTTTTCTATTTCACCACAAATGTCATTTCTTGAGGGAAGCCTCAGTTTGGGGTCCCAGTTGGAAAGCCTCATTTAACCCTTATAATTCTTATCATAGCTGTGACTAGGTTGTCGACTTACAATTATGTCCCTAGTACGTAGCAAATAAAGGATCAGTAAGTACTCGAGTAAATGAGCATTGTCATTCAGTGTGTATCCATAGATTGTTTGCTCTGTAAAGGCAATGTCCTTGTTTATTTTGGTCTCCCCGACTTTTCAAGCATCCTGCACATTCACAGACGAATACTGCTAAATTACTGTGCTGATGCTGTTTACCCTCAGACCATAATTGTCTGGTGCACCCAACCCAGTGCCTAATACAGTGCTGACGTTGTATTTGGTAGTGGTTTGCTTTTTTAAATGACTCTCTCTACCTTTTAATACACACATTGAACCCATTTCCATTTGCTATAATTGCTTTGCTAATATATTTGAATTTACTTCTGAACCTTATTTTTGTATTGCTGACTTCTTTGCTTTCCTGATTTTTTTTTTTCTCTTTGATTTGTTTAGATTGAGTTTTTTTAGCTGGGCATGGTGGTGCACGCTTGTAATCCCAGCATTTGGGAGGTTGAGACCAGAGGATCGCGGTTCGCGGACAGCCTCAGCTACTTAGTGAGGCCCTCTGCAACTCAGTGAGACCCTGTTTCAAAATAAAGAATAAAAAATTGGTAAGGGGGTGTAGCTCGGAGGTCAAATGCCCCTGGGTTCCATCTCCAGACCCTCAAAAAAAAAAAAAAAAAAGATTGAGTTTTTTTCCATTATTGCTCCTTAAGAGTTAGAAAGTTAACTATCACACTTAGTTTTCCAATATCGACATGAAATTTTTTTTTTCCTATACTGAGAATAGAACCCAGCAGCCCTATTTTTTTATTCCTTATTTTAAAACAGGTCTCATTGAGTTGCAAAGGTTCTTACTGAGTAGCTGAGGCTATCTGTGAACCACGCTCTTCCCGTCTCAGCCTCCTAAATGTTGGGATTTCAAGCGTGTGCCACCATGTCTCCCTTGGTTGCTGAGCATTTTACTAAATTGCTGAGGCTAATCTCAAACCTGTGATCCTCCTGTCTCAGCCTGCCAAGCACTGGGATTACAAGTGTGCGTACACCACGCTCAGCCAACATCTGTTCTTTTCTTGTCTCATTCTAAGACTGAGGCTTTGCTTCCTCTTCTAATTGATTGGTTGCTCTTTTACTGTACTTGTTCTACTATTTGACATCATCTGTGCTTTCTTTCAGAGTTTAAGTTTTTATTTCTAAGATCCATAGTTGAATTTTTCTCTGAATACAGATGGTCCTTGGCTTTCAGAAGTTTGATTTAACCATGGTTTGACAAAAGATTTCTCAACTTTAAAGTGGTATGAAAGAAACAATGCGCACCCAGTGGAAAGCATATTTGAAAGTTGGCATTTGGATCTTTTCTGGACTAGTGACGTGCTCCTTGCTGATGCTCCCAGGCAGGGGAGCTTAGGTGACACTGCAGGGCACTGTGTGGCTGCACTGTGATGTGCCGCACAGGCCGGGCTTATGAAATGCATGTTTGACCTAAGCTATTTTCAACTTAGGACATTTTATCAGGATGTAACCCCATCAAGTGGAGGAGCATCGGTGCAGCAGATCTAGAGCAGCTGAAGGTGCACCTTATCCAGTCTGCTGTATTCACTGCCTTTGCTGTAGGGTTTGTCTTTCTGATACTCCTTGGCCATATGTGTCTGTGTGGATTTGCCTATCTGAATAACTGAGTTTGTTTCCAGTGCCTGAGGGGGCGTGGTGGGAAGAGCCAGAAGCAACTGGTCTGGACTTGGTTGCTCCTCTTCTCCTTTGGACCCTATGAATGCAGCTTCGCATTCAGAGGTGGACTTTTTGATGGGCTGTGAAGGAGGGAAAAGCCAAAATGACCACCGAGCCTTATACAGAGCTTGATTTTTTTTTTTTTTTTCCCCTTTCTTTTGTGGGTCTGGAAATGGAACCCAGGGGCATTCTACCTCTTAGCTACACTCCCATCCCTATTTTTTATTCTTTGTTTTGAAACAGGGTCTCATTGAGTTGCAAAGGGCCTCACTGGGTACCTGAGGTTGTCGGTGAACACAATTCTTGGTCTCCGCCACCCAAATGCTGGGATTACAAGCGTGTGCCACCACACCCGACTTGATTCTTATGGTTAAGAATTCAGCTTATCCCCATTTAAATGCCATCAGTAATAAGTACAGAGGAAAATAATATATCTGAAGATATAGTGTAATTGTTTTTCAGTGAATCCATACATTCCCCTTTATCTGTGAAATCATAGAACCTCATAGGATTTTTATTGTGTTATTTTTGTAGCATATAGTGAAAAGCTAATTTTAGGGTTTTTTTTCCCCCTAATAGATTATGGCTGATTCAGTCGTTCTAAAAATTCTTCAGTCCAATATTCAGCATGTACTACTCTATGAAAATCCCGTTCTCCAGGAGAAGGCTTTGGCTTGTATTCCAGTCAAAGAACTAAAGAGGAAATCGCAAGAAAAGTTATCCAGAGCTAGAAAATTGGATAAAGGTAATGGTTTTACATAATGATTTATTACTAAATATGCATCATTGCTAAGTAAACAAACTTAAAATAGCACCTTTTTGTGTATACATTGTAAATAACCCATTTTAATAGATTTTTAAGAAGTATAATAGCATAATTATAACGGACACATCTTTTTAAAAAATTTTATATTGTGATAAAATGTACATACTAGGAAATTTACCATCATAACCATTTTAAATTTATAATTCAGTGCTGTTAAATACATTTATAATGTTGTATAACTATCACCACCATCCAGCTCATGACTCTTTTTGTATTGTAAAACTGAAACCCTCTACCCATTAGTCTCTCTGCGTCCCCTTCCCCCACACCCCTCTCCCCCACACCCCCTTCTCTCTGTCCTCTCGTCAGCCTTTGGCAATTTCCATTCTACTTTGTATTCCCATCATTCTGACTACTCAAAAATATATAAGTGGAATCATGTAGTATTTGTGGCTTTGTGATTGGCTTATTTCACACAGCAAAATTCCCCCAAGATTCATTCTTTTTGTAACATAGTACGGAATTTTTTTTTTTTTTTGGTACTTGTGATTGAACCCCAAAACATCCTACCTCCAAGCCCCCACTCTTATTTTTACTTTGTCTTATTTTTGCTTTGTGTGTGATACTGGGAGTTGAAGCCAGGGGCATTCTACCTCTGAGCTACAACACCCCAACCCTCTTTTAATTTATTTTGAAACAGGGTCTCACTAAGTTGCTGAGGGCCTTGCCAATTTGCTGAGACTAGCCTCAAACCTGCGATTCTCCTGTCTCAGCCTACCAAGCACTGGGAATACATGTGTGCACCACCAAATCCACTTATTTATTTTTGAAACAGGTTCTTGCTAATTTGCTAAAGCTGACCTTGAACCTCTGATCCTCCTATCTCAGCCTCCCAAGCACTAGGATTACAGGCATGGACCACCATGCCTGGCTAATTTTCTGTCATTTAAAAGCTGAATGACAATCCATTGTGTGTATATGCCATATTTTGCTTATCCATTCTTCTCTTGATGGATACTTGTATTGCTTTCATGTTTTATCTGTTATGAATAATACTGCTGTGAACATAAGCATACAAATATCTCTGAGACCCTGGTTTTAATTATTTGGAGTATATTCCCAGAAGTGAAATTACTGAATCGTATGGTAATTCTATATTCTACTTTTTATTGAGGAACTGCCTTACTATTTTCCATGGAAACAGTACCATTTCATATTCCCATCAACGTGCAAAGAGGTTTTAGTATCCTCATATTCTCACCAGTACTATTTTCTGGATCTTTTTTTATGTTATTTATGCTAATGAAAGGAGGTATCATTGCAGATTTGGCTGGCCTTTCCCTGATGGTTAAGCATCTTTTCATGTACTTACTGGGTTTTTATATCTTCTTCAGACAAGTGTTTCATTAAGTCTTCCAGACATTCTCTTTAAAAGCTTTTTTTTAAGCCTGAATATGTATTTTCAGTGTAACCTTTGGTATGTGAATATTTTTAGGTATAGTAGAACTTTAGCCCATAGAATACATGATGGTGTTATAAGTAAATTTAAATTAATGAATTTTAACCTGAATCTGAAAACAACCATTTTCAGAATTAATTCATATGATTAGACCATTGATTGACTTTAGTTAATAGTCATCATTTATTAAGAGTGAATTTGGAAACCAACTGTCCATATATAAATTCAGTACTGCTACATCCAGTGCTTAACTTGAGCAATTAATTTATTCTTTGTGCCGCAATTTGAAAATAGGAATGATCATTTAAAAAATAAGATAGTACATTTAAATAGCTCAGAAAAATGCCTGCCACACTCATCATCCAGCGGTAGTTTATTGTTATCATTGGTGGTCCTAAGATTTCGGTGCTTAAGTTTGTCCAACTATAGTATTTTTACTTTGAGTTTTTATGCAGTTGGGTTTTATCCCACAAGTTATTTGCTAGTACTGTATTTTCTAGGGCATTGTTTAATTTGGGAGTGGGGAGGGCTGCTTGCCCTGGTTTATGGTAAACATTTTTAACTAGGTCTACCCCTCAGAAGCACTCTCCTGCTCTGTGTAGAGGGCAGGTGCCTTTTACAGAATTGTCTCAGTTCTTTCCTCCTGTCCCTCATGATGTTCCTGTCTTTCCTTTCGCGTACCCATGTATTGAAATTACCCAACACTGTGCTGTTATTTGAGTTGTTTTTTAGATAGAGTAAGAATAAGAAAAATAAGACTTTATTTTACCTTCATTTATTCCTTCTCTGATTTCTTCATTTCTTTATTTGGACCCATGTTTATGACATATTTTTCTTTTCCCTAAAAAATTCTTGTAATATTTCTTTCAGGGCAGGTCTGCTGGAGGTGAAGTTCCTCAGTTTTTGTTTGCCTGAGAAATTATTTATTTCTCCCTGACTTTTGAAGGATAATATCACCAGGATATAGAATTCTAGGTTGGTGGGTTTTTCTTTCAACACTTTAAATATTTCACTCTTCTCTCTGCTTGCATTATATCTAATGAGAAATCTGCTATATTTTCTGTCTTTATTCCTCATTCATGATCTTCTCTTTGTCCCTGGCTTTCTGCAGTTTGAGTAAGATATGCCTAGGTGTAGATTTGGGGGCATTTATCCTCCTTGGTGTTCTCTGAGCATCCCAGGTCTGTGGCTTGGTGTCTCATTAACTTTTGAGAATTGTCAGACGTTACAACTTCACATACTTTTTCTGCTTCCTTTTTTTCCTTCTGATATTCCAGTGTGTGTTTTATTTTGCCTTCATTTATCTCTGTGCTTCAACTTGCCACCGTTCCTAAGCTGTGTTTCATTTTAAAACTTTGGAGGGGTGTGTGATGTTGCCCCTCTCTTTGCACCCCAGTCCTGGAGTGGTGCGCTCCTCAAGCACTGATTTGCTGGGTGTCTGTCCAGTCTGCAGAGGAGCTAGCAGAGGCACTCCTCATCTCTGTTGCAGTGGTTTGACCCGTAGCATTTCCTTTAATTTTTTTTGTTGTTGTTGTTAGTTTTAATGTCCCTGTTTACATGACCTCTTATCTGTCCTTATATGTTGTCTACTTTTTCCATTAGAACTTAACATATAAGATATGTAAACTTAGAAAACATACACCATAGTCATTTTAAATTCCTGAATTCCAAAATGTATGCTCTATCCAAGTGGCCCTTAGGG
Source organism: Muscardinus avellanarius (assembly GCF_963383645.1). Lineage (NCBI taxonomy): Eukaryota > Metazoa > Chordata > Mammalia > Rodentia > Gliridae > Muscardinus > Muscardinus avellanarius. The sequence continues at coordinate 14,864,988 of NC_137804.1, forward strand.
TTGTTTTGTCTCTGCAGGCTGATTTTTTCTTGTCTGTTGGCATGAGGACCTCTCTGACACTGTATTTTCCACTCCCAAATTGGTCCGTCCTCAGTCTCCAGCGGTTGGTCAGAATTACCATTTAAGCCGGGCTTGGTGGCACATGGTCTGTAACCCCGGCTACTCCTGAGGCTGAGGCATAGGATAGCAAGCCCCTGTCTCCAATTAAAATTTAAAATTAAAGGGGTGCAGGTCAGTGGGAGAGTGTTTTCTAGCATGTGTGAGGCCCTAGGTTCAATCCCTAGTGTGGGGTGGGGGGTACTTTACTATTTATATGTTGATACCAGTGCACGGCTGCAGTGCACATGTGCTCCTCGTGAGCACATCTTGGCCAGGGGCCTCGGACTCCGCAGCACAGTTTGCTCTGACCTCCGATCTCTGATGCGCAAAGTGAGTTTTTCAAGAAAGATCACTGACTTCTAGTTTGTTCAGTGCTTTTGATTGTAAGGATGGAAGTAGCGACTTCTACTTGGGAGAAACAAGAAGTAGAAACTGGAAATTCTGGAATCCCTGAGGGTCAGTGTGGGGTGTTTTGTCCTTGGTTTTTAACCATTTAATCAGTTTATTCATGTGTCATTTGCTACCCCTTGGTTTGATCTTTTTATTTTAGCGTCACACTGTGCTACTTCCCTGTGGTGTGATGCCTGGCCTGGCCTCACGTAGTCTGCCGCAGGTCTGCTGACCTCGGAGACCGTTTCTTACTTTCACAGGTTATTTTTTCTGCATGTGACATAAGCGCATATCAATATGTGATCCTGCCGGCCTGTTGGCTTCAGAGTACTGTGATCCTTTATACTCGACAGAACTGCTGCCTGTGTGTCTGGTACTCGCTGAATACATTCTGCATCAGAGTTGCTGGGCTGGGCCCTGTAGCGAGACCTAATATAGCTCTAAGAGAAGTAAAGTGTACTAACAACTCAGCGTGAAGCGGGGCCCAGCAAATGTAATGTGGGAAGTACTATCTAAAAAAAACAGTCGTTGCCAAATGACTAAACTGCAGTAAGAAATGTCTGAGACAGAATGTCCAGCACATTCCTTCCCTCCAGGCAAGTAACAGCCAGGAAGTTGCTCAAGAAACAAGAATCAGGAAGAGAGCAGGAGTTGGTGAACGGTGTGGCTGTCCTGATGCATTTGTCCATCTAGTATATCAGAGTCCCTCAGATCCATTAGGCAAGCCTTAAGTCCACTTCCCGTAAAATCTGATAGTCCCTGCTGACATTTTTCCCAACATTTTTCTCTCTAAGTATTAAAAAGTCACACAGATCTTTGTCAAATTCATGAAATGAGTTGAATCATCTGTAACTTCATCACATAGGAATATATACAGATATGTTGCAGGTTGAGCCCAAGGTCCTTCTGCCTCCAAACTCTACCCCATCTCTTTTACTTTTTATTTTTTATTTTGCAGTAGGGTCTCACTAAGTTGCCGAGGCTGGCCTTGAACCTGCAGTAGTCCATCCCAGCCTCCTAAGTACTGTAAGTACTGGTGTCTGTCACCACACCTGGCTGCAGTGAAGAACTTTTAATTGAAATAGGAAAGGAACATATTAGTTGGTAAGGGGCTAGTGTGAAAATCAGTAAAAGATTGGACTTTCCTTTAAAGACCAAAAAAATTAAAAAATAGGATTTATAACCTGAGATGTAAAAGGGCATAATAAGGCAGGGATCACAGACCTTCTTCCAGGTCAGTGAACAATATGCCTGGATGTAGAAACAGAGGCTCTATTTGGGAAATGAGTAGCACAGTTAATAGGAAACACACATCTTAGCTAAACAGCTCATCATAAATTGCTACTGTGGTTGAGCATATAGGAAAAATGAAATATAACCTCATTTATCAGAAAAAAATAATTTCCTAGTGAAATCAAGTTAGTGTACTCGATTTCAGCAGGCTTAACTTTGTGTGTGTGTTGGGGGTGGTACCAGGGATTGAACTCAAAGGCATTGTACCTGAGCTATGCCCCCATCCATTTTATTTGTGTGTGTGTGTGTGTGTGTGTGTGTGTGTGTGTGTGTGTGTGTGTGTGTGTTGCTGGGAATGGAGCTCAGAGGCTTTCTACCTTTGGGCTACATTCCCAGACCTATTTTGTATTTTATTTGGAAACAGAGTCTCACTAAGTTGCTGAGAGCCTCACCAAGTAGCTGAGGCTGGCTTCGAACCTGTACGATCCTCCTGTCTCAGCCTCCCAAGTACTGGGACTACAAGCGTGTGCCACCACGCCTGGCTTTTATTTTTTATTTTTTAAACAGGGTCTCACTAGATTGATGAGAGTCTCACTAATTGCCGAGGCTGTCCTCAAATCTGCAATCCTTCTGTCTCAGCTTCCCAAGTACTGGGATTACAGGCGTGCACCACCACATTCGGCTCCCAGCCTTAAATATTGAAGCTTTAAATGAGTGACATCACAGCCATAGTTAAGGACATTATTAACAGCTTGTAAGATGAACAGAACTCAAGAGCAAGGAGAGAAGAACTAAAACATGGTAGTAGAATTTACATGGGGGTGAACAGTATGGACTGGGGGAGGAGGCAGATGAGCAGGTTGCTGGGGTGCGGGTCTTGGCGAAGCTGTGACAGGAGCTGTGAGCCCATGAGGACATGTCAAAGAAGGCTGGCTCGTGTGACCCGGAGAAGTCGGCAGACAAGCTTTGAGGGGCAGAAGACAGCCGGGTGAGGGGCCTGCGCAAGGCCGCTCGACTGCCAGGCAAGGCGGGCCTGGGCCCCAGAGGTGAGGCTTCAGACACAGTTGGGTGGTCGGGAAGCCATGCGGGAAAGGAATGGGGTGCTGAGCTTGACAAGAGGGGGAGCAGAGATGAGAGGCTCTGGGAGACACTGCAGCACCGGCCACAGTGGCATCTGTATTTAAAGTCAATGAAACTTAAAATTGAGTTTTTCAGTCACATTCAACACATTTCAGGTGCTCACAGGCCACAGGTATGCATGGCCATCCTATTGGATAGTGTAAACGTGGAATTATTTCCGCATTGCTGTAGTTCTCTGGATGGCGGTATTTTAGAAACGCAGGATCCAGGAAGAAGATGAGCAACAAGTGAAAGAAATGTCAGCGTTGGGCCGTCGGCATCCCGAGCTGCTGACAAGACTCGGCCAGGCGCCAGCAGCTCGGGGACCATGGTGGCGTGGACAGGGTTACTGTGGTGCTGATGGGAGCTGTGGCCAACGACCGAGGTGTGTACTTCTGTCTTTGGACTCAGGCATACATGGGCGCCATCTTCCCATCACCTCAGTGGCTGCTGCAGTGTCCACCGTTACATTTGCAGACCAGACTGGCCAGGAAGAAGGGAAGAAAAGGCAGTAACGGCCGTGCCTCTAATCTGTGCCTGCTGTGTTGGAGTAGCCGTTCCTTGGCGGCGCAGGAAGCCTGGTCCTGTGGTCTCGTAGCCACGAGAGGCAGCCCTGCAGTCACTCAGCTGGTGGGTCGCCCTCTCCTCGGCGGTGCTTCTGGAATAAGCAGCAGCAATGGACATGGTGACGAGCCGTCTCTGCCCCAGTGGCAGCCCTGCCCTGAGGCGATGCCAGAGCCTCCGCTGGCCAGTGGCTTGCTTTCATTTGTGCAAAGATTCATTTTTCCTTCCCAAATGCAATCTCAGTCTGGATTTCTGATCCAGCACAGGCGTTCTGGTTTTGAAGCCGAAGTGGGGACCTTATTGGCCTGTGCACTGAAGCATCTCTAGAGACAGTTGAGGCTCAGAGAAGCACAGTTTGGTAGCTCCGCCTGGTGGACTCAGGCTTTCTCAGGATTAATGTTATTCCTGATAACTGATAAAATGCCTTTTTGGAAGAGGAAGAGTGCTGCCATTTTGGAGAAGTACTAATATATGTTGGCCTACAAAGTTGAGTATGGAGACAGGAGATGCAGAGTGTTGCGTCCTAAGCTTGTGTCCAGGGGTGAGGCTCCTTTCCTTTCCCTTTGCCTCTTCGTTTTGTTTCTTGCAGTACAAGGGATTGAACCCAGGGGTGTTCTGCTTCTGAACTACACCCCCAGCCCTCTTTTATTTTTTAATATAAAACAGGGTCTTGCTACGTTTCTGAGGACGGCCTCAAGCCTGAGCTCCCCCGTCTGAGCTTTCCTAGTCCTGCGGTTGAAGGCGGCACCGCCGCGCCCGGCAGCTCATTCTCTCTTTGTACGTTGGTGTCAGTGGTTTGCAGACGGTGGACTTAGTGCCTAAATTTGATAATTTTATTTTGTCACTGAAATGTTACCGGAAATACGTTTATATTTATATAACACTTTCAAACATGCTAAATATATAAATTTGAAGTCTTAGTTGTATTTTTAAAATCAACTCTCCAGCCTCTAAATAGAATTTCACAGGATTTAGCATCTAAGTCGGCCTCCCTTTCACGCTCCTATCTTTTGAGTGTGTGAGCAGCTCTTCCACAGACAGGATCTGCTCTCATTTCTCAGTGACATTGACCCTCAAGTCGCCTGGCTGTTGGGACATTATCTTTCCCACCAGAAGCCAGCTGCTTTATGCCCAGAATATGTTAGTATGGAATACTGTACTGTCGTTTTTCTTCCTGTCTTTTGTTTGGTTTTGTGTCTGTGATCATGGGGATTGAATCCAGGGACATTCTACCTCCAACGTACACCCCCAGCCCTTTTTATTTATTTTTTGTTTTTTGGTTTTTGAAACAGGGTCTCACTAGGTTACTGAGAGTCTTGCTACATTGCTGAGGCTGTCCTCAACCCTGCAATTCTCCTGTCTCAGCCTCCCAAGTACTGGGATTACAGGCATATGCCACCACATGTGGCTTTTTCCCGTCTTGATGGTGACTATTTGATGAACAGTATCAATGATTACTAATATTTTTGAGACTTTGGTTCAGTACCTCTACCAGACATTTAAATATTTACTGAGCATCTATTGTGAAACAAGAGTAGCTTTAGGTCTTGGGGATATCGCATGGAGCAACACAAAGTCCCTGCTGTTATGCGGGAAGAGAGACAAGCTCAAATACTCAAATATTTTAAGGAGTGCCGAGTGGCTACAAAGACAGAAGTCAGAATAAGAGTGTCCGACTAGGAAGATGCTGTTTGGTATCACTGCCACGGAAAGTCTCTCTGAAAGGCAGAGATCCTCTTCGGGTAAACAGTCAGCTATGAGGCCCCTGCAGTGGGAGTGATCTTCGCAGGGCGGGCATTGTAGCTGTGGTAGAACAAGAGAAGTAAGGGAATATGTACAATTTTCTGTGGCCACCATAGGAAATCACCATGAACCTAGTGACTCACAGAAAAAAATTAAAAATTTATTCTTACAATTCTAGATGCTAAAAATTTAAATTGGTATCGCAGGGCCCGAAGTGTTGGCACAGCTCTGCTCCCGCGCACAAGGGAGAATCAGTTTCTTCCCTCTCCTGCCTTCTGGCATCCTCCACTTGAGTCGCATCCCGCCTGCCCGTCTTCCAGGCCAGGCCTGCCATCTCTGGCCTCTGCAGTGTGTGAATGCAAAGACGCCTCTGCTTCCCTCGGGGGAGGGGGCGTGTGGAGGTTCAGGCCCAGCAAGTATCCAGAATGGCCTCCCCAGAAGAGATCCTTAAGGTCACACATCTGCAACCCCTCCACAAAACAACTACACTTAACGCTCCAGGGACTAGGATGTGGGTGTCCTGGGGGGGCACTTTTCAGGGGGCCAGCTAGAGAACAAGTGTAGAGATTTTACATTTTATCTGAATGAGAAACCCATAGGGCATGAAGTGCTGAGATCTGACCGGCGCTCAGCCCCAGCCCTGGCTCACATTTTTAATGAGATCACTTTGGCTGCTACATGTAGGGACTAGACTGCATAGAGGAGAGCACATCCATTTTCTAAAAGTTTAACTCTTTTGTGTATCTTTTAGGAAACTTTGATATGATGCAGGAAGAGGTAAATTCTCAAATCAAGTTCCTTCTTCAGTAGGCAACAACTGTTATTTTATGACATGTTATTTTCTTGTATATTCCTACTGATAAGTGATTATCTCTAAACATAAGTTGTGTGCGGTTCATGTACATAGGATCCTGTGTGAATTTGGCTCTTGGATGGTTTTCATGTACAGTATGTCTTGTGAATGCCTCCTATGTCCTATTCTGTTTTCACATATTTCAGCTTTCAGTTTGAGAATAAAATGTGGGTAATTTTAGATCCTGTCAGCTCTGGGTCTTACCTGCTGCTCTTTTATCTTCTCAGGTTCTAATATAAGTGAGGAAGATTTTCTTTTGCTGGAGCTTTTGCACTGGTTCAAGGAGGAGTTTTTTCAGTGGGTGAATACTGTTCTGTGCAGCAAATGTGGTGGAGAGACTGTATCCAGGACTAAGTCGTTAACTCCCAACGATGAGGAGCTCAAGTGGGGCACAAACAACGTAGAGGATCATTACTGCGACACGTGCCAGTTCAGCAATCGGTTCCCAAGGTGGGTGCCCGGGAACAAAGTCAGGATTCTGTGAAACAAATGAAGTTTCACTAAGTGAACTTTTTCATCTTCATTTTAATTATTTGAAATGCATTTTGCTAGAACAGAGGTTTGCAAACCGTGGCAGGCTGAATCCAGCCCACATCCTGTTTTCATAGAGTTGTATTACAATACAGCCAATCTGATTCATTTATTTACAGTCTGACCGATTTCTGTCTATAACCGTGGAGGTGAATATTGGTGACAGACCCTAGAATCTTCAAAGCCTAAGATATTTACTCTGTCCTTTTATAGAAAGTTGTTTCTTGTCCTAGATTATAAATTTTGAGTGTAGTAATTACATTTTCAATTCTGAAAAAATTGTATTTTTTGCAGTTTTAATACATAATTTTCTTATAACTAATATTGATATACATTAACAAAATACTGTTAGTAAATACGATGTTTTTCTTAACATAATTACCAAATCCTAATATGGAGGGTGAAAGTCTGTTGTATAGCATGATCATACTTCCTTACAAATGCAAAACTTTATTTTCATTGGGAATTTCTCCCACCTAACCTCCTCATATCTCAAAATTTTAAACCAAAGAAACTTTATTTTTCAATCCTGTACAAGCCTCATGTTAGATTTTTCTTAATTGGCAGGACTTACAAAATTTGACTGTATTAGAGGCAAGAAAGATACGATGTTTTTGAAAAACCTAATTTTAGGGGCTTAGGGACTCGGTCATTTCTCTAATTTGGGACTAGCCCTATGTTACACAGAATATAGGATAAACAATCTACTACTTAGTAATTATCTAAAATTAGTGTTACTTCTTCATTTAAGACTCATTTGCACACCCCCTTTGCAGAGACTCCTAGGTTGATATAAATATATGAATGACCCCCCTCTCCTCATTAACTGTTTCCTAGGTAGTTGGAATGGTCAGGCTCACATATTTATGCAAGCTGGTTTTTTTTTTTCCTCTTTCTGCTTATTTGCTTGTTGTATTGTTGCTGTTGGCCTTGCTGTCAGGTTGGAATGGTAAACATTTTTGTGTGTGTATTTGCAGTACTAGGGATAAACTCGGTGCCTCAGGCATGCTAGGCAAGTGCTGTACTGAGCTAGAACCCCGGTCCTAAGCACTATTAAAGGCTTATCTGATTTTGCAGTTGTGTTTTTGTTTTGTTTTGGTGCTGAGGATTAAACGCAGAGCCTTACCCACGCTAGGCAAAGTCTCTACTACTGACTACCTGACCCCCAAGCTAGTCTGTTTGACTTGGCACTAGTAGTTTAAATAGAAGATGGAGATTGTGTTGGCCTGAATGTAAATTTACCTTTTAAGTGTGTATGTGTGCATGCGTGCACATGCGCGTGCACACGTGTGTGTATAGTACTGAGGATTGAACCCAGGAACATTCTACCTCTGAGCTATACCTCTAGCTCTATTTTATTTCAGTTTAGAAACAGGATTGCGCTAGGTTGAGTTTGATTGCTTGCGGAGGCTGTCCTTGAACCTGCAATCCTCTTGTCTCAGCCTCTCATGTACTAGGGATTACAGGCATGTGCCACCATGCCCAACTTATACCTTTTTTCACTTTTTACTTAATTACCTAAGTTCTAAGTTCACTTAACTTAGCCTGAACAAAAGCACCTACCTAACAAGTGTCCTTGCAGAGCCAGTTCATTCCCACCAGCGCCCCCCCCCCCCGCCCCCCAGGCTCACAGCCCATGTCTCTGCTCACCTGGACACTTTCTGTTTAGCTATAACAGCTCAAAACAAAACATGCAGCAGGGCGTGGTGGCGCATGCTTGTAATCCCAGCATTTGGGAGGCGGAGACCCGAGGATCGCAGTTCGTGGACAGCCTCAGCTACTTAGTGAGGCCCTCCGCAACTTAGAGCGTGTTTCAAAATAAAGAATAAAAAATAGGGCAGGGGGTGTAGCTCGGAGGTTGAATGCCCCTGGGTTCCAGCCCCAGGACCACACACACAAAAAAATGCAGAATTTGTTATCCATTTTTATGACAAATTTGTAACTGGAAAACTTTTGAAAATACTGCTGTAGACATCTTTCAAAAAACAACTTCTAAGTTAGCAGGTACCTTTGAATACTCCAGAAGAGTAAATTTTAATACAGTGATCATTTCAAATAAAAATATTTTTAAGTAAAGTTGAATTAAACTAAGATAAAAATATTTATTGAATAGTTTGTTGAAATTGCTTACCATTTTTTAGGTACTGGGGATTGAACCCAGGGCATTCTGCCTCCAAGCTATGCCATTAGCCCTACTTTATTTTTTTTATTTGGAAAGAGAATCTTGCTAAATTGCTGAGGCTGGCCTTGAACCTGTGATCCTCCTGTCTCAGCCTCCCAAGTATTAGGAATACAGGTATATGTCACAATGCTGGGTTCAAAGTTGTTTACCTTTGAAACACAGTGAGGTAATTATATCACTTGTTAGAATAGTGTTTAATGCCTTAAGCAGATTTCCAGAGAATATGCCTGTCCAACTCTAATCTTTCAAAGTCTACTTCAAATACATGCTCTCCTCCCCAGCCTCTTTCCCGTAATGCTAAGTCTGCCTACTGGTTTGTATCTCATTCTGCCATAGAGTAAAATTACTTGTATTAACTTGTATTAACTTTTATTTTCTCAGGATTCTAAACACCATGAAGATAATACCACTGTTGAATCACTTTTCACCAAGAATTCTAGCACAACATCTTAGAAATTCTAGGCTCTTTAACCAACATTTGAAAATAAGAAATTAAGAAACATGACTAATGCTTAGCATAGAAGTATTGTAATTTTTTAAATTGGTTTTGATAATGACTCAAAGCTTTTTTGTTTTGTTCTTTTTAAACCAGATATAACCACCCTGAAAAACTTTTGGAGACGCGATGCGGACGGTGTGGCGAATGGGCCAATTGTTTCACACTGTGCTGCCGAGCTCTGGGGTTTGAAGCACGCTATGTTTGGGATTCCACAGGTACAGAAGGCTGTCTGCACCGGGGGCGGCACCGCTTCGCAGACTCGGGAGCTCAGGCCTTACTTCTTCTGGCCCTGCCCGTCTGAGTTTGCATTTGCCTTCTGTAAAATGACAGCAGTACTAACCTCGGGTTTTTTGAGGGAATCACAAGATTTTTCTAACATACCTAGTAATTTGTGCTACTTTGCACTCTCAGTGTTCTTTCATTAACACTTCATCCTGGCATTTATACTGATGCTGTTTTTTATAGAGAAAAGGACATGTGTAATAATGTTTTATAAAAACCTTCATTTTTAGAGGGATTACTGTGAATGATTTAGTAAACTTAATTTGCATTATATAAAAAACATAAGAAAAGCCATATATTTGTATTATCTTTATTTAGAAATGACTCATGTTAGCCAGGCCTGGTGATACATACTTGTAATCCCAATACTTGGGAGGCTGAGACAAGAGGATCACAAGTTTGAGGACAGCCTCAGCAACATAGTGAGATTCTAGAAATCTAATGAGACCCTGTTTCAAAATAAAAAATAAAATAGAGCTAGGAATGTGGCTTGGATTTTTCAAAATGCTCCTGGGTTGAATCCCTGGCAACAAAATAAAAAGAAATGATTCATATTGTCTCTGTGTTAAAAAGTTGTTTTCCTTTTTTAGCTGTACTTGTGGTTTTATTTATTTATTTATTTTTTAGAATCAAATGAAATCTTTGATTAGCATTCTTTTAATAGTAAAATACAGGACTTCACTAACATGAGATCCTGTTAGACTTCCTGCTGGTTCTGAGTATCGAGGTCCAGAGAGAGAGAGACCACAATTTCAAAAGAAGCATTAATTCCTTCACATTGGCAAACTGAGCCTGGTATTTTTTGGGGGGATGTGTGCTGGGGATTGAACCTAGGAGCACTCGACCACCACGCTGCATCGCAGTGATACCTCCACAGTTCCCAGATGGACCTGATGTTTGTGTATGTGTGAGTGCCTGTATGTTAGTTACTAGGGATTGGACCCAAGGGTGCTCTACCTCTGAGCTACACCCCCATCTTATTATTATTTTTTTTTTTATTCTTTCTTTTGAAACAGTCTCACTAAGTTACAGAGGGCCTCACTAAGTAGCTGAGGCTGGTCTTGAACCCATCTCAGCCTCCTAAATCCTGGGATTACAAGCACACACCACCATGACCTGCTCCTACTCTCCAGCCCTTTCTATGCCCTTTCTATTTTTTATTTTGAAACAGGGTATCACTAAGTTGTGGAGGCTGGCTTCAAACTTATGATCCTTCTGTTTAAGCCCCCCAAGTACAGGGATTTCAAGTACCACTGCAGCTAGCTTTAAATGTGTGTGCGTGTGTGTGTGTGTGTGTGTGTGTGTGTGTGTGTGTGTGTGTGTGTACTGGGAATGGAATCCAGAGGCATTTTACCTCCAAGGTATACCCCAGCCCTATATTTTATTCTTTATTTTGAAACAAGGTTTCACTGAGTTGCAGAGGGCCTCACTAAGTAGTAGCTGAGGCTGGCCTCGAACTGCGCTCCTCCTGTCTCAGCCTCCCGAATGCTGGGATGACAAGCGGGCACCACCCCAACCAGCTTGAACTTAATATTTCTTGATGCTGTTTTTTAATATTTTTACCTTCTTTCGCGTTATAGTATTCTTTCTTTTTAATTAAGACTACAACTGACTGCATTAAAGGAGATTATTCCAAAAACATTTTTTAGGAGTTCAAAGAAAGAAAAAAATTATACAAGTATTCTAGAGTTGTCTGTGCCACCAAAATGTTCACTGTTAATTAAAATTAGGATATTAGATTATTATGTCATTCTTAGGCATCTGTGTATAAATACTGGAAGTCGTTCTGATTTTATAAGCTTTATTTCCTGTTTCCATTCTCCCGTTCCTCTCGAGCAGACCATGTTTGGACAGAAGTGTACTCCGCCTCCCAGCAGCGGTGGCTGCACTGTGACGCATGTGAGGACGTCTGCGACAAGCCACTCCTTTATGAGATAGGCTGGGGCAAGAAGCTGTCCTACATCTTAGCATTTTCTAAAGATGAGGTAGGGCATATGAGAAAAAAAAACATTTTCCAAGAATAAATTGTGACTTTTTTTCTCTGACAGTTTAATGATAAGTTGAGTATATTTAAAGATACCTTTTAATAAGTTTTGTCACTTCTCTGCATCCATGAAATCATTACAACAATCAGTTTTCTACTGTGTAAATACAACATAGTCTATTTACCCACTTAGCTGAAGGGAGACATTTGTGTAGTTCTAATGTGCACTTACACCAGCAGTATGCTTTGCCAAACATTCTTCCTGTCTGTAACTTTTCATGTTCTTAAGTACTTTTTTGGAGGGGGGCATACTGGAGATAGAGCTGAAGGGTGTTCTACCTCTGAGCTATAACCCCAGCTCTCTCTAAGTTGCTGAGGCTATCTTAGAACTGGTGGTCCTCCCGTCTTAACTTCCCAAGTACTGGAATTACAGGCGTGTGCCACCATGCCAGGCTTAATGACTTCTGAAGAAAATAAATCAGTGAAGTCCCTTTTACTAATTTGTCCTCTTACAGAGTGTGCTTTTAGATGTTGTGGCTTGGAAATTTTTGCCTAGCCCAAGATCATTATAATTGTCTTTCATTTTCTTTTTAAAAATTTTATATTTTAGTTTTATGTTTAATCTGTGATTCATTTTGAGTTAATTTTTATATATGGTCTAAGATATAGATTGAAACTCATTTTAGAATGACAAAATCAATTGTATTATTTAATATTATAAAAATGGATAAAGTTGCTATTTAATTTTGAGGCATCAATTTTATAAATCTTAAAAAGCTAATATTTTAGCCAGGCATGGTGCCACACACTTGTAATCCCAGCATTTGGGAGGCTGAGACAGGAGGATCGTGGTTCCGGACAACCTCAGCTACTTAGCGCGGTCCTTTACAGCTCAGTGAGACCCTGTTTCAAAATAAATAATACAAAATAGGGCTGGAAGTGTAGCCCGGAGATAGACTGCCCTTGGGTTCAACCCCCACTACTGCAAAAAAAAAAAAGCTAATATTCTGAATATTCTGTGTGTGTATTGCTGAGGATTGAACCCAGGGGGTTCTATCTCTGAGCTACCCCCACCCCATGCCCTATTTTATTTTCTATTTGGAAACAGGATCTTGCCAAGTTGCTGAGGCTATCCTCAAACCTGTGATCCTCCTGTCCCAGCTTCCCAAGTATTGGGATTACAGGCATGTGCCACTACACCTAACTCTTAATTTTTTATCTGGAAGCAGGGTCTCTCAAAACTTCTGGCAGCCTCACTAAGTTGCTGAGGCTGGCCTCACACCTGAGGTCCTCCCATCTCAGCCTCCCAGTATTAGTATTACAGGCTTGTGCCGCCATGCCACACTCTATTTCATCACAGTGTTTTTTGAAAGTCCACTTGTTCAGAAATGGAAAAAAGCATATTTTCCGGGCTATCCTCCCAGACCTATTTTATATCTTATTTGGAAACAGGGTCTAAGTTGCTGAGATCCTCACTAAACTACTGAGGCTGGCTTTGAACCATTTCAGCCTCTCAAGTATAAAGGATAGCACTTTTAAATATGCATTTGTGAGTTCCATACATTAGCTATCAAAGAAAAGTTGAGGATTGTAATCTTGTTAAATATTTATATTCTGCCCCTTGTTTCAGGTGGTTGATGTCACTTGGCGATATTCTTGTAAACATGAAGAGATCCTCACCAGAAGAACCGAGATTAAGGAAGAAGTACTTCGGGAGACCATTAACGCACTTAATAAGCAGGTCGGGGTGACTGCGTGTCTTTTAAAGTGGACATTTGCAATTAATCGAGACTAGACAGTGTTCAACTCCCTGAGCTACTTAAAGAAGTAATACTTTGCCAGCAAATCTCTATCTATATACATCTTTACCTATATAGATACAGGGTTTTGTGTATGTGTTTGGTACAGAGGATGTAAATCCAGGAGGGATGTTGTACCTCTGAGCCACACACTTACCCCTAATTTATGTTTGTTTGTTTGTTTGTTTGTTTGTTTGTTTGTTTGTACTGAGGTTCCTAGAAACCCTTCTACCTCTGGGCTACACTCCCAGACCCATTTTTATATTTTTATTTGCAAACAGGGACTCTTAAACCAGCGAGGCTGGCTCCGAACCAGCGCGATCCTCCCGTCTCCGCCTCCCAAGCGTGGGGATTACAAGCCTGTGCCACCACTCCCAATTTATTTTTTGTTTTGAAGCAGGGTTTCATTAAGTTGCTGGGGACCTCTTGAAGTTGCTGAGGCCGGCCTTGAATCTGAGATCTTCCTGTCTCACTCAGCCTCTCAAAATACTGGTATTACAGGCATGCACCACTGTGCCTGTTTTGTGTTTTAATTTTGAAACAAAGTCTAAGATTCTGAGGGTCTCATTAGGTTGCTGTGACAACCTATGATCCTGCTGTCTCAGCGTCCCAAGTACTGGGATTATAGGTATGTACCACCACTCCCAGCTAAGAATATATATATGTAGTGTGTGTGTGTGTGTGTGTGTGTGTGTGTGTGTGTGTGTGTGTGTGTGTGTGATACTAGGGTTTCTGGAAGCCCTTCTACCTCTGAGCTACACTCCCAGACCTATTTTATACTTTTTTATGTTTGGAAACAGGGTCTCTTAAGCTAGCATGGCTGGCTTCGAACCTGCGCGATCCTCCTGTCTTCTCCTTCCAAGCGCGGAGATTACAAGTGTGCGCCACCATGCCCAGCAGCTAAGAATATTTTAATATGCTAAATGTTTTATTGTTCACTGGAAATTTTAAGGACTCACTCTAACTATTACATTTTCTAGATTGTCACATTTCTTTCCAAAGCATAATAAAACAAAATTTTAGTATTCATTTTGTCAAAGTAACTGTACTTTGGATATAATGAGATGTACTTATATTTATGTATATACATATGTTCATACACATACCTGCAGACATACATGTACATGTATGGAAGTAAAATGAAGGACATTATTTTTTTTTGAAATTTTTTTTATTGGTGCACTGTATTCATACATCACAATGGGATAAGAAAAAAAAAACTTTTGTAGACATACATGCACACATCGCCCACTTAGCTCCTACCCGATCCCCACCCCGTTCTCTCCCATCCCTCCTTCCCATGCTCGGCTTAGTGGTTGACATCTAGTATTATAGCAATTTATCCAAAATTAACATTGATAATCTCACAGAACAGTTTCATTTGTCTGATACCAAGCTTTTGATGACTTAAAGATAACATTTCAATATTTATTTTTGCTTTCTTTCTTACCAGAATATATTTATCTTTTTTTTTTTAGGTGAAACTATCATACATTTATTTATTTTTCAGAAAAAAATCTATCCTAATATGGAATATGGACTCTAGATACCCAAAACTATCTCGAAAAAGAACAAAGCTAGAAGATGTATATTTTCTGATTTCAAACCATATAAAGCTTCAATAATTGAAACAGTGTAGTACTATTATAAAGGCAGATATCTAAACCATTGGAGTTAAATAAAAGCCTAGAGATAAATTCTTCCATATATTGTCAAGTTATTTTTGACAAGGTTTCCACAAACATTTGGTGGAGGAAATAATAATCTTTTGACTAAATATTGTTGAGAAATAATAATTACATGAAAAAGAATAAAATTGGACCCTTACCTAACACCATATACAAATATTAACTCAAAATAGATAAAAGACCTAAATATAAATCTTTAAGACTATAAACTTTTAGAAGAAAATCTGGGTCATAAAACCTCATGACATTGAAATTGGCAGTGATTTCTTGGATAATATTTCAGTGGCACAGGCAACAGAAGGGTAAACAAACTCCCTAAAAAATAAAAAATTATTGTATATCCAATGACAATGTAAACAGAGTTAAAAGTTACTGATAGAATGGGATAAAATATTTCCAAATGCTATATCTGAAGGTATATTAATATTCCAACTAGAAATCCTAAAAATTAGCAACAATAAAAGCAAACAATACAATTTAGAGATAGGTAAAAGACTAACATAAATAATGCATCTCCACACTTAACCAATCTTAGTTGTCTGTTGGATGGAAAATCTTGTTTCTCTGGTTCTGGTGTGTGTTACCTATTTCTTCTTTGTAGTTAATCTCTTTGAGTATTTTCTCTAGCGCTGGTTTTGAAGACATAAATTCCTTCAGTTTCTGTTTGTCATGGAAGCTTCTTATTTCCCCATCTAATTTGATAGAAAGTTTTGCTGGGTAGGAAATTTTGGGCTGGAAGTTGTTTTCTTTCAGAGTTTGGAATATGTTACTCCAAGCCCTTCTGGCTCTCATGACTTGGTTTGGGAAGTCTGGAGTGATTCTGATTGGTTTGCCTCTGAGTGTCACTTGGCCCTTTGTTTTTGTTGCCTTTAAGATTCTCTGCTTGGCTTCCACATTGGTCATTTTGACAGGTGGCATGGAGATCCTCTTCTCCGATCCTGTCTAAAGGGAGTTCTATAAGTTTCCTGGACCTGTGTATCAACCTCTTGCTCTATGTTTGGAAAATTTTCTGCTATTACTTCCTTGAAGAGATTGTTGATCCCTTTGGTTTCACTTTCTTTTCCCTCCTCTATTCCAATTATTCTTAGGTTAGCGCTCTTAAAATGGGCCCATATTTCTTCAATGTCAGATTCCTGCTGTCGGATATTTTTTTCTAGATTAGAAACTATGCGTTCATTTTTGGAGTGATCATCTTCTAAGAGCGAGATTCTATTCTCCATGTGGTCTATCGGTTGTTTGTACTTTGAATTGAGGCCTTTACTTCATTAATTGCATCCTTTATCTCTTTTTTGCTCTCTGTATTCTTTTCAAAAAACCTCTATTATTTCTACAGTTATTTTCCTGATTTGATCTTCTAGAAATCTCTGAATTTCTGTTTTATCAGGTTCTGATGTTGTGGGGTTGTGGACATTCATTGCTCCATTATTATTCCTCTTTCCCATGATTTCGGAAGTTTGTGCATTCTCTGGGTTCTTCCCTTGGGTCACTACGACTTCACTTAAGGTGCTGTGGTTCTCGAGTCTGTGGTATCTCAGTCCCCACTACTCCTTTACTGGCTTGTATCGCAGAGTCTCAGACCCAGGGAGTCAATCGAGGCTGCTTTAGACCATGGGGGGTGCCAGGTTGGGCGTTCTCCTATGGTGTGATATCTCTGCCACCGCCACTCCCCCACTGGGAGTGCAGTACTGGGATTTCTCCTCTGTGGGCCGCAGTTTGACTCACTGTTGTTGAGTGCGCTGATGGAGCTGTAGTGGACTTGGTGAATTCACTGCTGCTGCCGCCGGTGGTAGTATGGTGCCACTGCCATGCCCTCGGCCGTGAGGCTGGCGTATTTCTTCTCTGGTTTTGAGCTCCGCTCTGAGTCCCTGTAGGGTGTGCTGAGCCCAGCCCCTGGGAACTTTAGATGCTCCCTGCACCGAAAAATCTGCTGAATCCTGCCCAGCTATTCTGCAGCGGCTCACCTCCGCTCACTGCCCGCCGCTCCTCTCTGGAGCCTGGTGGGCTGTTGAGTGTGTTGGTCTGGTGCCATCCGGTGAACTTGACGCTGCCGCTGGCAGGCGCTGCTGCCGCATCCTCGGGCGTGAGGCCGACATATCTCCTCTGTGGCTCTGAGCTCCGTTTTGAGTCCCCCTCCTCTCTGGGGCCTGGTGCTGCAAGGGAAGATGGCGCCCACGCTGCTCCACGCCGCAGCTCCAGCCGCAGCATTGCAGTCTGGTTTCTTTCTGGTGTCTCGTTTTTCCAGCCCCCTTTTTCTCTGTCCCTTGTAATTACATGTTTTGTTTCTCTGCTGATGGTGTTTTCTGGCTATGACAGGCACTGATTTTGTGGTAATAGAGATTGGTTGTTAGCTGGGCTCATAAGCCCTGCTTTTCTCCGTCGCCATCTTCTCAGAAGTCGCAGGACATTATTACAGATGACTACTTATAAGGAGAGGAAGAATTTGAGTTGTAAACCCTTTGGTAGTATTTGAATTTTTAATTCTGTAATTGTGGGGATTTTTCATAATTTAAAAAAAAACTTGTCTGTCTGGCGCCTGGCACAGGCACCTAGACCCCTGTCGTCCAGTCGGCAGCCACCTCTCCCGGTGAGGTGCAGTCTGTTTTTAATTTGCTTCCACTTCTAAGAGCTGGCTCCTACTCTCTTTTACTTCCCTGCTGCCCTGCAGAGATCTGAACTTGAAAACCTGGACTATTTGCTGGAGCCCCTTGTTTCCGAGGACTCGGAATGCCAATCTGTGTTCTCCTGTGCGCTTCGAGTCAGTTAGGAATTTTGCTGTGTGTCAGCACAGGTCACCCACCATCCTTAGCTGGCTTCCCACCCTCCTCTTCACGCACCATTTCTTCATTGGGGTTTGCGTAAGGGAAAGGAGCTGCTGTGTGCTCCTCTCCTCCGTGCATTTCTCCTCTGGGACCTTGGCCTCCTGCGTTCTGGCTGCCTTAGTAGCTTTCTGTTGCATCCACACAGGCATGTGCCTCAGTCTTCTGTGTAGCAAGACAGTCGCTATAACACAGGCCAAAGACAGGTGCTACCTCCACTGTAAATGTAGGATAGCAGAGATCACAGAAAGTTGGAGATAGATATTAAATGGTTCCTCACCATCAAATTTATACAGTTAAGTTTTCCAGCATCTTTTTATCTTCCAAATAATATATGTATGGAAATAGTATTGGTAACTTCTTTCAAGGCCTCTTAACATGCAAATGTTGTAAGTACATTTTTGCTTACAGATGGACTTCTGCATTCCCCTAATCACAACTTCTTAAAACCTTAATTACAGAGGCAGCTATCTTTGTCAGAAAACAGAAGAAAAGAACTTCTCCAGAGGATAATTGTGGAGCTTGTTGAATTTATATCTCCTAAAACCCCTAAACCTGGAGAGCTTGGTGGAAGAATATCTGGATCCGTGGCTTGGAGAGTAGCCCGAGGTGAAATGGGTCTAGAGGTATGTAATTTATTCTGTAATGATATTCTCTTTTATGAGGTGCCCAATTAGGTCTTTTAAGTGACAGTTTAATGCATCTAAAAGAACCTTGTTTTACTTTTTGTTTCCCCAGTATGTAAAACTTTATAATGCACAGTGGGGAAAATACAGAATTTGGGTAATTTAGGTGGTGAAAGTGTGTATTTCTTGGTATATGCTTGAGTATATTTGGTAGTTGCAAGAAGTTGTTGATGTGATTACTGTTATATTATCCAATTTATTTTAAAATTATTACCACTTGATTAATCACCAAAATTAAATAATTTCAGTAGTTCTATGGTTAAGGTCCAGGTAAAAATCAGTGTGTTTAGTTCTGTAATGAACAGTAAAAAAAAGTGCGGTAAACCAGCTCTTAACCTAGAGAGCTTAGAATAAAATGGCTAGGGAGTGTTTAATGTAAATAGCTAGGAAGATACGTAATGAAACATACTTTTAAGGGAAACGATTCATCACACGTGGATATCAAACAGTTTTGGACAAAGGAAAGCCTTATGTCTACTTTTTCTGAATTTGCCATTGTCACAATTCATCTGTCTAGTGAGAGAAAATGTCCGGGAGAGCCTTGTGCCTAGTCGGTTTCATGCTGGCTTTTTAGTTGGTCTCGTCATCTGCAGCAGGCAGTTGTGAGCGCTGGCTCAGCCATGGAGCTACAAGAGTAAACTCGACAAATAACTCTAATCGCTGCTGATGCAGTGCAAGTTATAAGCACAAATCTAAATAAAACCTCTTTCAGAGAGCTAATTTAATTCACAGCTGTGTTCAATTTAAGGCACGGTTATTTAGGTCTTCATTTCTTTTTCTCTTTTATGGATGGCTGTGCTTCCTCTTGCATGGCATGTAAGTTGATTAAACTTTAAAAATATAAACTGGGTCATATAAGTAAATAGAAAAATGTTAACCCTAAAAAAAATTGGAACTAAATCTTAGAATCCTTTGGGGGGAAAAAGGACACACTGGTGATATTATTTTCAGAAAGCAAAGTTTTAATCTTAAAGATATTTTCTAAAACATTGACATTGCTGTGTTAAGTTGAACACGCTTCTCTTTTTCCTTTGATAATTGCTCTTCCTTTATAAAAATTCTAAGCCAGGCGTGGTGGTGCACGCTTGTAATCCCAGCATCTGGGAAGCTTAGACAGGAGGATCACAGTTTAAGGACAGCCTCAGCTACTTCGTGAGGTTCTTTGCAACCCAGTGAGACCCTGTTTTAAAATAAATAATACAAAATAGGGGTGGGGATGTAGTTCAGAGATAGAGTGCAGAGTGCCCCTGGGTTCCATCCCCAGTACCGGAAAAAAAATTATTTTAAATTTAATTCCATTTGGGTCATGTCAGCACTCTGAATTTTTTTTTTTTGGGGGGGGGGTCTGGGGATGGAACCCAGAGGCATTTGACCTCCGAGCTACACCCCCTACCCAATTTTTTATTCTTTATTTTGAAACGGGGTCTCACTGAGTTGCGGAGGGCCTCACTAAGTAGCTGAGGCTGTCCGCGAACCGCGATCCTCAGATCTCAGCCTCCCAAATGCTGGGATTACAAGCGTGCGCCACCCTGCCCGGCTCTGAAATATTTTTGATAAAGGGAAGAGGGGCTGGGGTCATGGCTTAGTGGTAGAGTGCTTGCCTGGCATGCTTGAGGCCATGGCTTTCATCCCCAGCACTGCAAAAAAATAAAAAGCTTTAAAGAAGAAAAATTGGGAAGTATTACATGCTTGTTATGAAATGTAGTATATTAATTTGTAATTGTAAAATCAATTTTTAATCTGCCTTATTTACCTTTTAGCAATGATGATATTCACAGGTTCTCCTAGAGAATTAACATCTTTTTTTTTTTTTTTTTGGTGGTACTGGGGTTCCTGGAAGCCCTTCTACCTCCGGGCTACACTCCCAGACCTATTTTTTTACATATTTTTATTTGGAAACAGGGTCTCTTAAGCCAGCGCGGCTGGCTTCGAACCTGCGTGAGACTCTTGTCTCCGCCTCCCAAGTGCGGGGATTACAAGCGTGCGCCACCACGCCTGGCAGAATTAACATCTTTTATATTTTTAACATTTTAAAATTTCAACAGTGGTGTGTGTGTGTATGTGCGCGTGCGTGTGTGTGTGTGTGTGTGTATAAACACCTTGTGTTTAAGATTGGGGGAGTTGATACAGGGGCTTGAACCCAGGGAAATTCTACCTCCAAGCTACACTACCCAGGTCCTTTTTTATTTTAAATCAGGGTCTTGCTAAGTTGCTAAGGACAGCCTCGAACCTACAATTCTCCTGTCTCAGCCTTCAAATGCAGGGATTTATAGGCATGGGCCTCTGAGCCGGGCTTAAAGATGTTTTATATTGTTCTCATTGGTTCTTGTACATTTAAAGTTTTATATTTTTTAATACCTAGTGCCCAAAGTTTAACAAAAAAAGGATTGCCTATTTTTTTTTTTTTTTTTTTTTTTGGTCGTACTGGGGTTCCTGGAAGCCCTTCTACCTCCGGGCTACGCTCCCAGACCTATTTTTACATTTTTATTTGGAAACAGGGTCTCCTAAGCCAGCGCGCGCGGCTGGCTTCGAACCTGCACAATCCTCCTGTCTCTGCCTCCCAAGTGTGGGGATTACAAGCGTGCGCCACCGTGCCCGGCAAACATTCATTGCCTATTATATTGATCAATTAGAAAGTACTGTGGTAAAGTGTTGACACAGAGTAGTAGTTCTTAAGAGTGAATGATTTGCTCTCCAGAGGGACACTGTGTTGATCACAGGCTGGGAGCGGGTGTGCCGCGCACCTTGCGGCCATGGGCCTGGCACACCTAACCACCTGCCAGGCACGGGACGGTGCCCACCACAAAGAGTGGCCTGACCCCGGGTGGGCGGGTGCCGCACCCCTGTTGACTCAGTACTCGGGAGGCTGACACAGGAGGACTATGGATCCAAGGCTGTCCTCACAGCTCGCCAAGATGCTGTTTCATAACTATCATGCTTCCTGCATTGGCCTTATTGCTGAGAATTGCTGTGGCTGTTGTGGGTCTTCTGTTTCTCCAAATGAAATTTGACTGATTCTCTAGGTCTGTGAAGAATAATATTGGTGCTTTGATGGGATTGCATTGACTTGACTCTATGGATCACTTTTTCCTGAAGGGCCATTTTGACGTTTATTCCACCTATCCAAGAACAGGGAGATCTTTCCATCTTCTAAGAGCTTCTGTTTCTTTAGTGTTTTATAATTTTCATTGTGGAGGTCTTTTTACCTTTTTGGCTAGGTTTATTCCTAGGTATTTTATTGGTTTTTGAGGTTATTGTGACTGGAATTGTTTTCTGGATTACTTAAATGGCTGAGAGTAAACCTTGGAGGTTGAATCTCTCTGGGTTCAGTCCCTAGTACCAAAAAATTATCTGACTCAAAATGCTACTGTGTCTGTAATCAAAGTGGGGTAGCCACTGAGCCAAGGCACATAAGACACAGGGTAAATATGTCTCCTTCACATGTTTGTCACTCAGTGGTTTCAGGAAGTAGGAACCACTTTATATTAAAACAAACCTGAGAGCCAGGTGTGGTGGCACGCACCTGTAATCCCAGTACTATGGAGGGTGAGACAGGAAGATTGCAAGTTCGAAGCCAGCCTCAGCACTTAGCAAGGCTTGTGATAACTTATTGAGACCCTGTTTCCAAATGAAAACAGTCTGGGGGTATAGCTAGAAGGTAGAATGCCCCTTGGTTCAATATTCAGCATCTCAATCAAACCAAAAAAAAGCACATGAGTTTATTTGGGAATAAAATACAAAAATTTCCAGGAATTTTAAAGTAAACCATGAGCCATAGTAGTTGTTTGACACATTCAGAAGAGTGTTTTAAGCTATACTTCTCGGACACTCTCCTTAGGGTATCAGGAAAGGGTCCTGATGAAATAAATGGCTTTTTGTTGAGCCCTAAAGGAGGAGAAAGATGTGGAGTATGCGGAGATTAGAGAGAGTGCCATTCCAGACAGGGTGTAGCATGTGTCAAGGCCCTGAGGCAGGAACCAACTGAAACTTTTTTTAAAATTCATTGGTGCAGTGTAATCACACATTATGAAGTACGTGGAGCTTAGAAACAGAGGGACAGGTAGCATGAGTCTGGTTGGAGAGGTAGGCAGGGACAGATTGCATGCGCCTCAGCCTTGATAATGAGCTTGGAGCGGACGCGGGATGAGGTTAGTGATGTGTGTTAAACGAAAGACACATTCCAGGCAATGCTCTTTGCTTTTGTTTGGGGACCAGGGATTCTATGTCCAAATACACTCCCAGCCCTGGTTTTTGTTGTTGTTGTTGTTGTTGTTGCTGTTGTTTATTTTGAAACAGGATCTCACTAAGTTGCGGAAGGCCTCATCGAGTAGCTGAGGCTGGCGGCAAACTTGCGATCCTGCCTCAGCCTCCCAAGTACTGGGATGACAAGCGCGTGCTACCACACTCGGCTCAGTCAGTGATTTTTAAAGATCACGCTCGTTGCTATGTAGAATATGAATAGAGGTGAGTGGAAAGCCAGGAGTCACTCTATGAGATGAGACAACGTCGGTGGTGTGGAGAAGAATTAATGAATTTTAGATACACCACAATCACCTGTGGAGTCAGAGCTCTACTCATCCTTTCTGTAGTAATGTTTGGTTTTAGATCAGTATCTTTTCATTTTATTTAACCTATAAAATATTTTGAGTTTTTCACTGGTATAATTTTTTTTCCTTTTTAAATTGAAGGAATCTATTACTACTATATATAGTAGTTACTCTTTTTATTTTTAACATCTTTCATAATGTTGAAAAACTCTCTTTTTAAGAGAAAGGAAAGCCTACAGTTCATTCCTTCTGAAAACGAGAAGATTTCCAAACAGTTCCACCTTCGTTACAATATTGTGAAAGATCATTATATCCGGGTTTCAAGTGACAATCAAACCATTTCTGGATGGGAGAATGGTGTGTGGAAAATGGAGTCCATATTCCGAAAAGTTGAAACAGACTGGAACATGGTAAGTGGCTGCGTGGAGCTTAAAACCTTTGTCATTTTTGGTTTTTGCTTTTTTGCTGATGGGAATTGAACTCGGGGATGTTCTACCTCTGAACTATACCCCTAACCTTGTTTTTATTTATTTATTTATTTATTTATTTATTTATTTATTTACTTTACTTTACTTTACTTACTTACTTACTTACGGTACTGGGGATGGAACCCAGGGACATTCTACCTCCAAGATACACCCCCAGCTCTACTTTATAGTCTCTATTTTGAAACAGAGTCTCACAGAGTTGCAAAGGGCCTCACTAAGTAGCTGAGGCTGTCCTCAAACTGCAATCCTCCTGTCTCAGCCTCTCAAATGCTGGGATTACAAGTGTGCGCCACCATGCCCGGCTGTTTTATTCTCTTTGAAATAGGACCTCACAAGTAGCTGAGGCTGGCCACGAACCTGCAACCCTCCCATCTCAGCCTCCAAGTACTAGGATCAATGGTTCTTTGTCATTGTTTAAACAGATATAGTTCAAGCCAGGTGTGGTGGTGCGTGCTTTTAATCCCAGTACTTAGGAGGCCAAGATAAAAGGATCTGGATTCTTGAACAGCCTCAGCTACTTAGTGAAGTGCTCTGCAACTTAATGAGACCCTGTTTCAAAATAAAGAATAAATAGTAGAGCTAGGGGTGTAGCTCAGAGGTAGAATGCCTCTGGGTTCAATCCCTAGTACTGCAAAAAATATATGCGTGCGTGTGTGTGCGTGCGTGTGTGTGTGTGTGTGTAGTTTGGCTTCATTATCCAGTATGCATGTGAAAACGGATGTGTCAGAATTGTTTTTAGTAATTCCTTAACTTTGGAAATAAAATATTATTCCCAACATGTAACCAAAAGTACACTAGAAATTCTTGCATTTATATCAAGATAATACCCATATTCATCAAAAAGATTGAATTCTTTTATGGGAAAAACAGTCAAGTAACCAATCCATGTGTTTTTTGGGGCATGAATATGTAAAATGTATTGCTATTTAATTCCTTTGCAGATATATATTATTAACCTACTAAGTATAAGTTGCTGAGGAGTGTCATAGATTTAGCCCCAAATCTCAGGAAGCTAGTCATCTAAGAGACTGATTTCATGAAGATGTGGGTGGTTGAGGAGTGGCTCTGGTGATCTCTTCATGTCTTAAAGAGTGAGTAAGTAAATGGAGGCTGGAGCCACAGTAGATCCTTTATGCTGGACCTCACATTGTTATCACATGTTATCAGTAATAAGTTAAGTCTTTTCCTTCATAGAAACACTATAAATAAACTCAACTACTCAAAATGGTTGTAATGCATTACCAATAGGGGTGCGTGTGTGTGTGCGTGTGTGTGTGTGTGTGTGCACGTGCGCGCGCACACGTGCGTTTTGTACTGGGATTGAGCCAGGATCTCACTTGTTGGATGAGAGTCTCACTACTTGCTGAGGCTGTCCTCAAACCTGTTATCCTCCTGTCACAGCCTCCCAAGTACTGGGATCACAAGCTTGTGCCACCACACCTGGCCTTATGGTTAGATTTCATAGGGTATAAGTTACTTATAGGGAACTTTTGAAGTTAATTTGCTGAGATATTTGAGTGGAAAAGGAATGTAATGAGGGTCTGCCATAGCTTATGAGCATGGATTGTGCTCTCGCCGTGTGGGTGCTGGTTAGCACCACAGAGGACAAAAAGGCATCCAGAAATCAGGACTCTACTTTCTTCGCTTTTTTTTTCCAATTATAAGATTTTGTCCCAAAACTTAACCTATAAATATCCAGTTCAAATCACATTATCTACTAATAAAAATAAGGATTTTTTATATTAAACCAAGAATACATTACAGAATTATTAAGATTGTAAATTTTGGAGTGTTCTTCTTTCACTAAATAAGCATGTAAAAATAAAAGTTTTAATGTCGAGGTGCACATGTCTGTAAATGATGTGTAGTTGCTGAGGATGAGCGTCTCTGGAAGGCTGTCTTTAGCCTAAAGATTCCTCTAAAGAGAGAACAGGAGTGTTATTTATTCAAGGACTAGTCTATAATTGCTGAACCGAAGGAAAGTCATGGATTTTTTTCCTGAACAAGTGTTGATAGGGAAAATCATGGAGGAAACGGCGCGATGCAGAAGATAGAAGTGCGGAGAAGCAGGCTGTCGTACCCGCTCCGCGTTTCCCGGGTGCCTGTTGGTGGGCATTATTCGTAGCTCCAGTGGGGAGGTAGATGAAGATACAGGTTGTGCCCTGATCTAATAGAGGAAACAGGAGCATGAGCAGCCATCTCAGCCACCACGCAGCGTGCTATAATAAGAATATCAGCACATTGCCATGGAAACCCTGAGGTGCAGTAATTAGCTCTGGCTGTGGGAGTTGGGCAAAGCTGCACAGAGCAGGCGACATTGGAGCCGGACGCTGAAGGACGGGGAGGTGTTTGTCAGCAAGAAACAGCAGCAAAAAGGCCTGAGGCGCACACAGCTCCAGGTAGAGCGGTGTGGCCAGTGGGCGTGTGGATGAGAGGCCAGTGCGCGCCGTGAGCCCGGAAGGGGACCCTAGCTGAGGGCCTCCTGCTCCGACATGCTTCTGTGTGGGGTTCCTTTGATAAAAGTTGAATAAATCCATTACTAGCTACAATCATGCAGAGAGTGATAACTGAGAAGTGACTGTTGTCATCTAGATGTGTCTATTCCATTTAAATCAGGACTTCTGGTGCCTCACCTGCGCAGCTGCAGGTCAGTGTCTCCAGCTCCTGGGTAGGCGACCACTCCCATCAGTCTTTCCTCAGTGCCCCCAGCCTCGTATCGTAGCAGGCACGTGAGCCTGCTCTCGGACCCTTAGAATGGTCACCCTCAGGAGGTCCTTTCCCAGGCTCCCATGGACTTGTGAAATCATACTGTTTACAAATACATATACGGTGATATCTGAATTGAAAAAAAAATAGAGCAAAATCAAGAAAACCAGTACTTTTGGAGAAGCAAGTGATAACACTTCAGTTCCTAACTAGTCTCCCTGCTCTGGTCCCCTCCAGGATGCCACAGAATGCTGCACTCCGAGGGGCCATGTATTCGGTGGCATTCCGAGCGGCCTAGAAGCCTCCGCGGCCCTGGAGCTGGCCTCTGCCTCCTCTCCTGCCGGGCTTGGCTCTGCATTCTAGCTGCCCTCTCCTGCCTTCTCCACAGAAACCTTACTTTCCTTCCTATTCCTCTGACTTCTTGTCCTCAGAACTTGGCTTAAAGCGCACCCTCTGCAGCCCCAGCTGACTGATCCGTCCTGCCCTTCATAGGGTCGCTGCACCCTGGACCTCTCCTTCCTCGCATGCATTCAGCAGTTAGGAGTAAGAAAAGCATCTCTCCCACCAGGGCCTTAACATTCCTGCTCACTTTGTGCTCATGGATCTGGTGCTCAACATGCTAAGTGCTCAGGAAACACTGTTGAGTGTCTATGTGTGACGAGTCCTGCACTGCCCTGAGCTGTGTAAAGCACAGGAGGGCCTCTGCGTCGGTCAGTGTTTCCTGGGCGCTCCTAGACACTTTGGGGGTATGTTACTGGGGATTGAATCCAGAGGCATTGTACCTCTGAATTACACCCCAAGACAGGTCTCTTACTTGGGAGCAGGGTCTTGTTAGGCTGTTGAGGGCCTCGCTAAGCTGCCGAGGCTGGCTTCAGACCTGTGATCCTGTCAGCCCCAGCACTGGGATTGCAAGCGTG
Source organism: Muscardinus avellanarius (assembly GCF_963383645.1). NCBI lineage: Eukaryota > Metazoa > Chordata > Mammalia > Rodentia > Gliridae > Muscardinus > Muscardinus avellanarius. The sequence continues at coordinate 14,892,114 of NC_137804.1, forward strand.
CACCACCACGCCCAGCCTGATTTTGAGTTTTGAGCATTTTGTCACTGATACTGTTTGAGAACTTTTGATACATGGCATTGTGTCAAGAATTCATTTCATTAGTCATTCAGCAAACATATACCTCAACAAACGTGCTTGGTGTGCAGGTGGAAGAATTAGGAGGCTTGCCTCTTTCTGGGCACTGGGGTGCATACCCATAATCCCAATGCGGGGGTGGGGGGGCTGAGACAGGAGGATTGCAGGTTCAAGGCCAGCCTCAGCAACTTAGTGAGACCTGTTTCAAAATTAAAAAGGGGCCAGGGATGAATGCCCTGGATTCAGTCCCAATACCCAAAAAAAAAAAAAAAAAAAAAAAAGCCTCAAGACAGGCACAAGCCAGGCATGGTGGCGCACGCTTGTAATCCCAGCAGTCGGGAGGCTGAGATAGGAGGGTCACCCTTCTCTGCCATCCTGAGCTACTTAGTGAGGCACTTTGCAACTCAGACCCTGTTTCAAAATAAAAAGACTAACTGCTAGGACTGAGGGTGTGGCTCGGAGGTACAATGCCCCTGAGTTCCATCCCCAGTACCACGAGAAAAAGACAAGTGTGGACTGGTGTAGGAAAGTCCCTGAGAAGCTGCCTAGGTTAATGGAGTAAATGCTAGAAGATTATGAACCTGGACATTACTGAGGGAAGGCGGCAGAAGGAGGAGCTGCTGATCCTGAGGGGGGTGTTCTCGAAGAAATCCTCCTCTGAATATATGCATGTTTGTATGCAAAAATACTTAATATTTATTAAACTCTCTGATGTATCCAGACTGTCGCCTCCAGACTTACATCAGGCAAAGCACATGAAAGTTAGGTAAGGCTTACGGTCTTGGCAGTTCCCGGAGGGATGAAACTGTGGAGGACCCTGAAAGCTAGTCGTTTGGACTTCAAGCGGAGCCAGGTGCTTGCGGCACATTCTAGAGCTGGCAGATGGCGTGAGGAAAACGGGCCTTTAGAAACCTGAATCTGAAGCCAGGTACAGTGGCACTCACCTGTAGTCCCTGTACTTGGGAGGCTGAGACAGGAGGATTGCAAGTTGGAGGCCAGTCTCAAAAAAGGAAAAGAAAATAGGGTCTGCTTGGAATGTACTCGGTGGTAGAATGCCCCGGTTCACTCCTAGTAAGAGGGGAGAGGCAGCGGGAGCCAGAGAGGGGAGCCGAGAGGCCGTGGTGCTGAGAATGGAGCAGTGCTGGGCGGCTGCAGCACAGTGAGCGGAGAGTTCCAGCTCCAGTGTAAGTGCAGTGTAAATGAAGAAGGGTTTTCTTGAGATTTATTTCAAAGAAGTGCATAGAGTTTTGTGGGAGTGTGGCTGTAAGGATTGATAGTTGAAGAGTCAGATTCTTAGGAGTTTGCCCTGAGTGAATAAAGTTCGCTCTGAAGGATGGAGGTTATGGGCGTCGCATCAGTAGACTGAGGCGTGTTGACCGGAGGACGCAGCTGGAGGCCTGGGCTCCCTCGGCCGTGCCTGTGTGAGGAGGTGAGGGGTGCGGATGGGAGAGCAGCCGTGCGGTGAGGAAGTGCCGTTCACCCCGGCACTGAGCCCTGTATTTGGGAGGCTGCGGCAGGAGGGTGGAGTTCTCCAGGCAGCCTCAGCACGTAGCGAGACACAAATCCACCGAGCAAGACCCCTTCAGGCTAGAGTTTAGCTTGATGGTCGGTGCCTCTGGGTTCAATCCCCAGTACCACAGAAAGAACACTGGTGTCAAAGCTGAGGTGTCTTGTGGTTTAGAGGGTGGGCCTGTCTGACTCTAGAAAGTTCCATGAAAATGCAGAGTAAGCAGATAAACTAAAGAATATCCTTTGTGGAACTACTAGAAAGTATTATGCTAGTGAGGGCAGCTTGCTTGAGCAAGTGCGGGCCACGTCCACTTGCTCAGATGGGGAGCTAGTCAGGTAACGGGGGGAGGCGGGGAGGTGAAAAGAGACAGCTCAGGGACGCCGTGTTCACATAGAGTTATCAGCAATTCAGCACTGCATGGGCGGGAGGGCGCAGGTAGGTCTGGGTGTAACACACACACATACACATAGGTACTGTACACTTCTAAAGTTTCTATCACTGTGGACTTCATTACGATGTGTAATCATGCACCAGTAAAAATAATAAAATCATTTTCAGCAGTATTTGTCTTAAAGCTGATCTTAAATAACTGAACTTCATTTAGAAGAGAGTAACTTAGCAAATCTGATCGGCGTCAAGTCCTCTGGAGCCGTACTTAGAGGGCACCTAAGCTCAGGTAACTTTCTACCAGACCAAAAGATGCTGTAGGAAAAGGCGTGATCGAGTAGAACAATGTCAGCAGGGGGTCTTTTCAGTGGGGAGGAAGCCTTGTTAAATAACTGTTTGTGCAAGTGCCCTGTGAGCTGAAGGTTCTCACTGTTCTCTCCACCGTCCGATGACCCCTCTAAACTCCTTTTCCCCTTTTTCCTACCATATAGGTGTATTTAGCCCGAAAGGAAGGATCATCTTTCGCTTATATTTCCTGGAAGTTCGAGTGTGGGTCAGTCGGCCTAAAAGTAGATAGCATTTCAGTTAGAACGAGCAGCCAGACGTTCCAGACTGGGATGGTGAAGTGGAAGCTGCGATCCGACGCGGCACAGGTGGACCTGACGGGAGGTACGCGAAGCCGGGGCCAGCCGGGAGGGCCAGGGTGTGCCCCCGCTGTGCCTGCCTGAGGTCCAGCTCTGACCTGTACAACTTACTCACACCGTTGTGGCAAAGTATTTAAAAACAAGGCTAGCCGGGCGTGGTGGCGCGCACTTGTAATCCCAGCATTCAGGAGGCTGAGACAGGAGGATCGCAGTTTGCAGACAGCCTCGGCTGCTTAGTGAGCCCCTTTACAACTCAGACCTTGTTTCAAAATAAAGAATAAAAAGTAGGGCTGGGACTGTAGCTCAAAGGTACAATGCCCCTGGGTTCCATCCCCAGTATTGCAAAAAACTGAAGGCTTGTTTAGCCTCATGTTACTTTGTGTAAAACACAAATGCAAGAAGAAAAGTCATTTCTTTGTTTCAAAGGATGCATTTCCTCCATATAGAATAATGTGTACTTGGAGTTTCTGTTAATTTATCAAAAGTTCCACATTATTGTTCCACAACTTTTTATGCTGTGATGACTTCCTCTGGATCTTAAAATAGCCAATTATAAGTTAATATTATTGCAGGTATTTGGGTTTTGTTGGGGGGGGGTGTATGTATGTTACTAGGGATGGAACCCGGGGGCATTCTACCTCTGAATGACACCCCAGCCCTTCTTATTTTGAAACAGGATCTCACTTGATTGCTGAAAGTCTTGCTACGCTGCTGAGGCTGCCCTCAAACCTGTGATCCTCCTGCTTCCACCTCCCAAGAACTGGGATGATAGGCCGACTAATTTTAACCAGAAATTAGACTAGAAAGTGCATCTCAAAACTCTTTATGCTCTGTAAACTACCAAAAGTAAACTGTTAATTGTTTTTCCCCCCAACAGATAAAACTCTTCACTCCTATCAGGATTTTTCTGGTGCCACTGAAGTTATTTTGGAAGCAGAACTAAGCAGAGGAGATGGCAGTGTTGCTTGGCAACACACCCAGCTGTTTAGACAAAGCTTAAATGACCATGAAGAAAATTGTTTGGAAATAATTATAAAATTCAGTGACCTTTGAGAACCTGAACACTGTAGAAAAGCTGGCAGTGATCAGGCCTGCCCTGGCCTAGAGTAAAGTCTGTTGGTTCAGTGTGCGCTTAGTTGTTAGTTTACTACCCTGTGCTAGCACATTTCTTTTGCTGGTTATCCATCATGTAATCCTTATTAAAATATATCTTTATATTGTGGACCATCATGGAACCTTGAATTAAAAACACCCTTCCATATGTGGCTATAATGCAACGCAGCATCTTCTTACTCCCATATGAGGTTTTAATATAAATTACACACGTACTATGATGGTGTTCATGATTAAATGCTATTCATGATTATGTTACAAATCCCTGGCTAATAGGAATTTAACGTTTCCTTATCAGCCATTTCTTTATAAGTGGTTAAATTTAGGTTTTTCTAAATTCTTAATTTTTAATAAATGTGAAAGTACAGTATCTCTTAAGTTATATAATGCATGAGTTTTTATGATTGTAAATATGTAGGCATTTAAGAAATAAAATGAATTATTTTGCCTTACATCTTTTTAGCATTTACTTTGGCTAAATATGAATCTTTACTGTGTATGCTAAATGTTGAAATTAACATTTAACATTGACAGCATGTATTCATCTACATTGTAAATTTCATAATTTGTGAACACTCAAATGCTTTACTTTTGAGTTGTATTTTTATCTACCTCATTGAATAAAATATTCTTGACTTTGAGGCTTTGTAACTCTGTTCACAGTGTTTATACACTAGAGCAGGTTTTTTCTCAGTGTTCTGTATAGCCTCAGTTCAGTGAATGTATTAAGCCTGCGTGTGCAAGGCGTTGTGCTAGCACTTGGAGCAGCGGCGAGAAGACGCGGCCAGGCCTCCGGGCCCTCCCTCTCGGCGGTGACGGCAAAAGCGAGTTCTCAGCCTTCATGTGCGAAAGGCACTTGCTCAGAGAACCCCCCACCCCATACGACTCGGGAGAACACCCCAGGTGTCATAAAATATGTAATATACTGAAGCAAAGGCCTCAGCATTTGCCTTTTAATTTCAGCCAGACTGAGAATCACTGACTGCGAGAAAGTTGCTTTTCAAAAGAAACACTTTGTGTTTGAACTTCATTATGTCTTGAATATTAGACTTCTGGGACCTTCTGAGTTAATCATAGCCTATATACTGGTCAGGTACTAAAATTGGAGACTTGACACTTCTGTTGCAGTGTCTAATGTTGGCACCAGGAGTGTTCTTTCTGTTGGTCTCTACCAACCGTAACCTACATGAAAAAACCGAGATCTACAGGCATCATTGTAAAGATGGTCATAGAGCTGTTGGAACTCAACTGAATATACTTTATCTTGGAAAAGAATACATTCTAATTTTTACTGTGGCTTTAAGCAAAAAAATGGAGTTCAAATGTCCTATGCTTTCAAAAAAGTGAATTGGCAAGGAAAAAAAGACACACTCTTGGTGAGGGGGCTCTTTTTTGTAGTGGTAGGAATTTAACCTAGGACCTCACACATGCTAAGCAAGTACTCTGCCACTAAACGACACCGCAGCCTCCACACTTTTCTTCAATATATTCCATGAGCATTTCAACTCTTTAGATAAGGGGGAATGGGGAGGTACTGGGGCTTAGGCCCAGAGATAGTCTGCCACTGACTTCTACAGCCCAACGCAGCCTTTTTTTTTTTTTTTTTTTTTTGGTGGTACTGGGGATGGAACCCTTCTACCTCCAGGCTACACTCCCAGACCTGTTTTATATTTTATTTGGAAACGGTCTCTTAAGCCAGCGCAGCTGGCTTCGAACCTGCACGCGATCCTCCTGTCTCTGCCTCCCAAGCGCAGGGATTACAAGCGTGCGCCACTACGCCCGGCTCTTATTTTCTATTTTGAAGCAGTGTCTCCCTAAGTTTCCCCAGCTGGCCTCAAACTTTTGAACCTCTTGCCTCAGCTTCCAAGTAGCTGAGATTACAGGTGTGCCACACACCCAACATGTTAATATTTTATGTGGGGGAGGGGTACTGAGGATTGGACGCAGGAGCATTCTACCTCTATAACCCCAGCCCCTTTAATTTTTTATTTTGAAACATCCTCCCTGTTTCAAAATAAACCACACTTTGACCTTGAACTTCAATCTTTCTGTTTCAGTCTCAAGTACTAGGATTACAGGCATATTGCCACCATTCCCAAATAGGTTTTTGTTTGGGGTACAATGGATTGAACTCGGGGGCACTTTACCTCTGAAATGCACATGTAGCCCGTATATTTTATCTTGAAATAGGGTCCTCCTAAATGACAGAGGTTGGCCTTAAAAACCTGCAGTCTTCCTGTTTCAGCCTCCCAAGTCTGTACCACCACACCAAGCAAATTGCTATTGTATTATAGATATGAATTGGAGCAATTCTTGATTGTATATGAAGTTAAGTGACAGTAAATTGGCAGGGCGGCTGTTAATTTAGGCAAAGTAGGTCTGATGCTACAGATCCCTTCATAAACCAGCATTCACATTACGTTTACTCTATGGTAATTATTCAGGATCTTCTCACTTGAACAAGCCTAGCTTGTGGCGAAAGAACCGATGCTAGCCAGGCGTGGTGACGCACGCTTGTAATCCCCGCGCTTGGGAGGCGGAGACAGGAGGGTCATGCAGGTTCAAAGCCAGACTCACTGTCTTAGGAGACTCTGTTTCCAAATAAAATAGGTCTGGGAGTCAAATAAAATAGGTCTGGGAGTGTAGCCCGGAGGTAGAAGGGTTTCCAAGAACCCCAATATCACCAAAACAAACAAAAGAACACATGCTAAATCATTTAGAGAATAACTATACAGGAAGTTCTTTTTCTTCCCTGACACTGAGATTGAACCCAGAGACATTCTACCTGAGCTACACCCTCAGCCCTTGGGGGGTTTGGTTTGTTTTGTGTGTGTGTGTGTGTGTGTGTGTGTGTGTGGTACTGGGGGTGGAACCCAGAGGCTTTCTACCTCCGGGCTATACTCCCAGACCTATTTTATACTTTATTTGGAAACAGGGTCTCACTAAGTTGCTGAGAGCCTCACTAAGTAGCTGAGGCTGGCTTCGAACCCATGCGATCCTCCTGTCTCAGCCTCCCAAGCGCGGGGATTACAAGCGTGTGCCACCACGCCCAGCGGTTTTGTTTTGAAACAGGGTCTCACCAGGTTGCTGAGGCTGTCACTGAGTCAGGTCCTCTTGCCTTGGCCTCCCAAGTTTTGTTGTGCACCACCACGCCCCGCTATGCCACGTTCTTAACTCATGCCTCTGATTGCCACTGCAGCCACACATTAAGGATTTATGGAGCTGGGCACGCTTGTAATCCCAACATTTGGGAGGCTGAGGCAGGAAGATCGTGATTCGCGGACAGTTTCAGCTACTTAGGCCCTTTGCAACTCAGTGACACCCTGTTTCAAAATAAAGAGTATAAAACAGGGCTGGGGTGTGGCTCAGAGGTAGAATGCCCCTGGGTTCCATCCCCAGTACTTTAAAAAAAAAAAGGATTTATGTGGGTGTGTGATATCGTACCTCATGATGAATCCCGTAGCGCTCCATTGCAGTGAATTTTATTTGTTTAAATCTTTTGGTAGAAGTCACATTCTGAGGGTGAAAAGCCACATCTGATGCTTTGGTCAATTTACCAGGAAAAGCAGCACCTCTGATGAGGGAGGGCAAGAGAACGCTTTTATCATGGGTTTTATTTTGTTGTTTTGTTTTGTTTTTGTTTTTGTTTTTGTTTTGGTGGCACTGGGGGTGGATCCCAGGGGCTTTCTACCTCCAGGCTATACTCCCAGACCTATTTTATATTTTATTTGGAAACAGGGTCTCACTAAGTTGCTGAGAGCCTCACCAAGTAGCTGAGGCTGGCTTAGAACCTGTGCGATCCTCCTGTCTCAGCCTTCCAAGCACGGGGAATACAGGCGTGCGCCACCACGCCCGGCTTATCATGGGTTTTTTATAAGAAAGAACCTTAGAGATGATTTAGGCCAGATTTCTCATTTTCCACAGAGGGAAACTCAAGCCCAGCGGCGTAAATGACTTCTCCACACAACTCAGTGGACAGTGATGCAGGCAAGATTCACTTGTGTGTCTGGGTCTTTGCTTCAGTCCTGTTGCAAGGTCACAGAATCAGGGGCTGTAGGCAGGCTGCGGTATTGGTAGATGTTGCAGGAATGTAGATGCCTTCATCAGAACGTCCAAGTTGAGAAGGTATTACAGTTGCTATTAAAACCAGTAATTTTTAAAACTATAGTTAAGCTTTTCTAGAGGTTTTTTTTTTTTTTTTGCTCTACAATAAGTTGTGATTAACTAAATCAAGAAAGTTGTGATTTTACCTTATAGTCCAAGCAAATAAACTCTCATAAACTAATAGCTCTAATTCAGGCATAACTTCGTGTGTGTGTGTGTGTGTGTGTGTGATGCCAGGGATTGAACCCCAGGAGCATGCTACGACTCTGCGCTACACCCCCAGCCCTATTTTATTTTTTTTACTTGGAAACAGGGTCTCACTAAGTTGCTGAGAGCCTCACTAAATTACTGAGGCTGGCTTTGAACCTGCGATCCTCCTATCTTGGCCTCCCAAGTATTGGGATTACAAGATGCGCCACCATGCCCAGCCCTTAAATATTCTTGAGGGAAGAGAAGTATGAATCGATGCAAGTCGTGATCGGATTGTTCTGCCTGGCACGGATTCACTTACATGTTCTGTATTGATCAGAACAGTGCGTTTCTGATCAGAGGTTTAGAACGGGCCAAACACAATGGCCATGTCGTGAGTACCTAGCAAGCTCCAGTCGCTTACTAGGTCAGAGCAGCATCTGACAGTAGGTACTGTATCTTTTCCCCCGTTTGATAGATGATGAAACCGATAAGAGGGAGTCAAATGCTTTAATGCCTGCATGCCTAACATCCCTTTTCTGTCTGTGATTCTACCACATGTGGAAACGCAAGTGGAGGCCTTGCTTTCATAATTTTCTAAAGATTTGCTCTGAGATCAACAAAATCATTGCATTGGCTAGAAATGCATAATCCATTTAAAAAAAAAAAACCCTGAAAAGCCACAATAATGGAATCATAAAGCCTAATCATGCTGGGCATGGTATCACGCACCTGTCATCTCAACACTTGGGAGGCTGAGTCAAGAGAATCGTAGGTTCAAGACCAGCCTCAGCTACTTAATGAGGCCCACGGAAACTTAGTGAGACCTTTTTTCCAAATAAAGAAATAAAATAGGGCTGGGGGGTGTAACTCAGAGATAGAATGCCCCTGGATTCAATCCCCGGTACTACCACCAAAATAAAAGTCTAATCACTATAGCACATTTCATATTCTATAAGGGTATTTCATATTATTGCTTGAAGATCATTGTTTACCAGTTTTTATTTTTTTCTTATATTTTTGGCGGTACCGAGGATGGAACCCAGGGGCATTCCACCTCCGAGCTACACTCCCAGCCCTATAATTTGTCTTTTTAATTTTGAAGCAGGGTCTCACTGAGTTGCAAAGGGCCTCACTAAGTAGTTGGGGCTGTCTGTGAACTGCAATCCTCCAGTCTCTGCCTCCCGAATGCTGGGATTACAAGCAAGCACCACCACACCTCGCTCAATTTATCAATTTTTAAATGCTTAAATGTGTGTGTGTGTGTGTGTGTGTGTGTGTGTGTGTGTGTGTGTGTCTGTGTCTGTGTGTGTGTTGCCAGGGATTGGACCCAGGGGCATTCTACCTCCAAGCTATACCCCCAGCCCGATTTTTTGTTCTTTATTTTGAAACAGAGTCTCACTAAGTTGCTGAGAGCCTCACTGAGTAGCTGAGGCTGGCTGCAAACCTGCAATCCTCCTTTCTCAGCCTCCCAAGTACTGGGATTACAAGCGTGCGCCACCACGCCTTGCTTTAAATGTTTAAATTATTAAAGCTCTTTTTGTTAAAAATGGAAAGACAATCTTATAAAATAAAAATGCCAGCTGGGCACTACAGATACACACCTGTAATCCCTGTGCTTGGGAGGCCGAGACAGGAGGATCACAAGTTCAAGGCCAATCTCAGCAACTTAGCTAGCCCCTGTTTCAAAATGTAAAAATAATAAATAACAAAATAGCCGGGTATGGTGGCGCACGCTTGTAATCCCCGCGCTTGGGAGGCTGAGACAGGAATATCGCACAGGTTCGAAGCCAGCCTCAGCTACTTAGTGAGGCTCTCAGCAACTTAGTGAGACCCTGTTTCCAAATAAAATATAAAATAGGTCTGGGAGTACAGCCCGGAGGTAGAATGCCTCTGGGTTCCATCCCTAGTACCACCAATAAATAAATAAATAAATAAATAAATAAATAACAAAATAAAATAAAAATGCTGCCTCCTCTCCCCACGCTTTACACTACAGTTTTCTGAAATAACTGCCTGTTTTTCACATGGCCTTCCAGATGTTTCCTGTGGGTTTTCTGATTCATACATGTACACGCACAAGTGCCAGTCTTCACGTGTTAGGTTTTTTTCTATTCATGTAAAGAAATGTGGACACTTTCTGCTTGCTTTCTTAACACTGTGTCTTAAAAACCTCTCCCTTGCCAGTCATGGATCTGCTACATTTTTTAAAGCTGTTCTGGGTTCTTTCATTATTTACCCATTCCCTTTTTTTACAGATAACTTAGGTTCTTTATTTTGCCAGCACTGCTGAGGTAAACACCCGTATACACTCTCTTTCACATATGCAATGACGCGTGCATTTTAAATCTTGGTAGCTACTGTCAAACCGCCCGCAAAACCTCCACATCGCACAGCCAGGGGAGTGTGTGAGGACGTCTGTCTCTTCCCGTTCTTGCCAAAGTCTGAATTGCGGCGGAGGTAGCCAGCCCCTGAGCCTCGCCTTCCTGCTCCCCTGGTCCCTTCCACGCGGCGAGAGCCGCCTGCGTGTCTGACCGAGGATGGAGAAGTCACCGCGTTATCTCTGAGGCTGCTCCACCCAAGGCCGCGGCTGCCGTGGACTGCGCATGCGCCTGCAAAAGCCGGTCGCCAGGCGTGTCTGGTACACGTCTGGTACACACTCGGGCAGCCGAGCAGGTCTGTGAGAGGAGCCAGAACCTGGCCCGGCTCCAGCACGACTCAGCCGCTGGGGAACGGATCCCGCAGCCCGAGCTGAGCCCTCAGAGGGGGAGCGGGAGACACCCCAAGTCAGAGCTGCGGAAACGGGAGAGAATCGTGATTTTAAGCTGTGTTTTGAAGTGATTTGTTTATACAGCAGTAGATTTCTAAAATAGCAATGCTATTTTGCCATTCCTAAGGGTGAAAATATCTGGCATAAATTTGCATCTCCTTGTTTACTTGGAAGATGACAGTTTTTTTATTTTTATATGTTATAGCCATTTTTGTTTCCTACTTATAATTTTTTTTTTTTTTTTTTTGGTGGTACTGGGGGTGGAACCCAGGGGCTTTTCTACCTCCGGGCTATACTCCCAGAGCTATTTTATATTTCATTTGGAAACAGGGTCTCACTAAGTTGCTGGAAGCCTCACTAAGTAGCTGAGGCTGGCTTCGAACCTGTGTGACCCTCCTGTCTCAGCTGGGTATGGTGGAGTACACCTGTAATCCCAGCATTCGGGAGTCTGAGACAGGAGGATCGTAGTTCGCAGACAGCCTCAGCTACTTCGTGAGGCCCTCCGCAACTCAGTGAGGCCCTGTTTCAAAAATAAAAAGACTATAAAATAGGGCTGGGGGTGTAGCTCTGAGGTAGTATGGCAAAAAAGTAAATAATTTTAAAAAATACAGGGAAAACCAAGCAAGCACTCAAACCAGTGTACTCTCCACTTGAGAATGATTAAAACTTTTGGACTCATTAGTTCCATTTTCTAATGAAAACATAACAGCAACGAGGAAGCCTGAGGCTCCTGTGATCCTCTTTCTGTCTCATCCCCCCCTCGAGCCTTCTTCAAAGGCACCCTCAGACAGGAATTTAGAATTTATTTATTCTATATCTTCACTCTCCTTCTCCCTCTAAGAATCCTATGTGTCTTAACTAGTGACGTAATATTTACTTGTATCGTTTTAAGTCTATATAAATAGAATTAAATATAGTGTACAAAGTTCTGTAACTTGCTTGTGTGTGTGTGTGTGTGTGTGTGTGTGTGTGTGTGTTTGTGTGTGTGTTAATAAGGATTGAACCCAGGGTTCATTCTACCTCTGAGCCAAACACCCAGCCCTATTTTTTTTTTTTTTGTTTTGTTTTCTTTTTGAAACAAGGTCTCACCAAGTAATGGATGGCCTAAGTTGCTGAGGCTGGCCGAGAACCTGCGACCTTCCTGTCTCTGCGCCTACCACCACCCCAGCTTTCCATCTGTTTTCTATATCCATGTCGATATATGTAGATCTTCTTACCTTGTCCTCAATGTTGTGAATTTCATCGCTCAACAGAACCCTGACTCATTTCTCTCTTACGAATCTATGAGATATTTGAAGGAATTTTCTTATGATATCACACAACAAAAACCACCTTCTCTACAAGATCGGTTTAGAAAAGTAACTCCTCGGCCAGGCGTGGCGGCACACACTTATAATCCCAGGACTTGGGAGGCTGAGACAGGAGGGTCGGAGGTTCAAAGCCAGCCTCAGTAATTCACTTGAGGATCTCAGCAACTTAGCAAGACCCTGCATCAAAATAAAGAATAGCACACGCTTGTAATCCCAGCATCCGGAGGCTGAGACCAGAGGATCGCGGTTCGCGGACAGCCTCGGCTACTTAGGGAGGCCCTCCGCAACTCAGTGAGACCCTGTTTCAAAATAAAGAATAAAAAATTGGGCAGGGAGTGTAGCGCGGAGGTCAGATACCTCTGGGTTCCTTCCGCAGACCCACAACATGAAAGAAAGAAAGAAAGAAAGAAAGAAAGAAAGAAAGAAAGAAAGAAAGGAAGGAAGGAAGGAAGGAAGGAAGGAAGGAAAGAAAGAAAGAAGCCAGTGTAGGGGTGCAACTCTGAGATAGAATGCCCCTGGGTTCAATTTCAATACCCAGTAATCACACACACACACATGGAAGGGAGGGAGGGAGGGAGAAAAGAAGGGTAGCAACCTTGGACTTTTTTCTATAAGCACCAAATACAGCCCTGCTAGGGAAGAGGCTTTGTGGGAAAAAAAGAAAGTGTTCTATGGTGGCGTTAGAAAAACTAGCGCGGTCCATTCCCGGTGTCCTTTAAACGGACCCCTGAGTGGGATTCCATGCGTGAAGGCAGCATGCTTATAATCTGGAGGCTATTTCGGCTTAGAGAGAAGGACATGTTTGAAGGCAAAGGCATTTTTCTTCCGCTGAATTCCGTGGTGGAAAGAAAGACACACACCATAACATCAGAAATGTTATGTGGAGTCCCTCGCAGATGTCAAAGATTTTACGAAGCTAAGAGGGCCTTTGATCTTCACTTAATACAGACGGAGCCATCAAAGCTCTGAGACTCCTTGGAAGCTGAAATTTGAAACAGATTAAGCGCTGAAGGGGAGGGACGGCAGCAGCGCTTTGTACCATGAATGAATTACGAAGCCGTTGCTTTTCCAAAACTTCGTGGTCCAGGCAATGCGGGCCGCCATTTCACTGGGCTTCGCACCATCTGGGAGGATGAGGGGCGCTGGCACTGAAGGGCATGCCATCGAGCGGGCCTCGATGCCACAAAGGGGAGATGTGGTATTTAAAAAATAAAATGCTGCCGGGCATGGTGGCGCACGCTTGTAATCCCAGTACTTGGGAGGCCGAGACAGGAGGATCGTGGTTTCTCGGCCAGCCTCAGCTACTTAGTGAGGCCCTCTGCAATTTGGTATGACCCTGTATCAAAATAAAGAATTAAAAAATAGGGCTGGAGGTGTAGTTCAGAGGTAGAAGGCCCTGGGCTCAACCCCAGTTTTGCAAAAATAAATAAATTTAAAATGCTAATTCTTGAAAATGTCAGATAGTAAAGGAGTTGCCCAAAAGTTTTCATGCAAACCTAAGTACCATTTCTTTTTTTCTTTTTATTCTATCTCCAAGCTACACCCTGGTTTGCTTGCTTAATTAACTAATTAATTAATTTTTCTTTGTGGTTATAGGGCTTGAACCCAAGGACGTTCTGCCTCTGAGTTACATCCCCAGATCTATTTTATTTTATTTTTTTAATTTCTCACTAAGTTGCAGAAGGTCTCTTGTTAGGAATTGCTGAGGCTAGCTTTGAACCCACCATCCTCCTACCTCAGCCTCCCAAGAACTGGGATTTCAGGCGTGTGCCACCATGCCCTGCTTCTATTTTTATCTTTTACTTTGAAGTAGAATCTGGCTAAATTGCCGAGAGTCTCCCAAAGTTGCTGAGGCTGCCCTCAAACATGCAATCCTCCTATCTCAGACTCCCAAATCCTGGGATTACAGGCCTGTGTCACTGCACTGGGTTCTATGTATCATTTTTTTTTTTTTAAATCCAGGCGTAGGGATCGCAAGTGTGTGCGTGGGCACAGTCCCCGTTCCCCTGCTGACTGAGCCCCTACCTGAGGCCTGGATGTGTTATTTCTTCCTCTCTTTTCACTTCTCTGAGGAATACTTCCTTCCATCCCCGCCCCTGGGTGCACACAGGAGCTGCATGACTTCATAACACATGTATAGGAAATACTCGTGACCCCTAAAATATATCTTGGACAAAGAACGAACATGTTCTTCAATTGCGTTCTCAGAGTCTGCGCCTCACGTCATAAATCATTATTTTGAAAGCAGCATTGTGTTTATGCCTTGTTTTCTTTTTTTTTTGTGTGTGTGTGTGGTACTGGGGATGGAACCCAGGGGCATTCTACCTCCAAGCGACACCCCCAGCCCTATTTTTTATTCTTTCTTTTGAAACAGGGTCTCACTGGGTTGCAGAGGGCCTCACTAAGTAGCCGAGGCTGTCCGCGAACTGCGATCCTCCGGTCTCAGCCTCCCCAATGCTGGGATGACAAGCGTGCGCCATCGCGCCCGGCTTGCCTCGCTTTCTGATAAAGGTATAATTTTGATTTCACTCACTGCAGAAGAAACTGCATACACATTAAATTACATTTCCATTTATGACATAATTTCTCCTGTAAGCCATGTGCGAATGCTTTTCGTGGGAATACATAAATAGACTCAAGAAAGAAGAAAGCACAAGCTGTATACTTGCTATTTCAGCTATTTCTCTTTTGACTTGGGTCCTGGGGATTGAACCCAGGGGCATTCTACCTCTGAGCTACACCTCCAGTTCTTTTTTCATTTGAAAGAGGGTCTCTCTAAGTTGCTGAGAATTTCGCTAAATTGCAGAGGCCAGCCTTGAACCTGTGATCCTCCTGTCTCAGCCTCCCAAGTGCTGGGATTTCAAGTGTGCACCACTGTGCCTGGTATTATTTCCCTTTGCAAAAGAGCCATGTGCAGAGCATAAAGCCTTTCAGGCAGTTTCCCCAAAACAAAGAGAATATCAATCATATGCAAGATTCGTTTAAATCACAGGGGACCTTGAGTCAAAATCCTTAGGCTGAGGCTAAGAAATTTGGTTTATTAACAAGTCCCGCATTCTTTATTATTATTATTATTATTATTATTATTATCATTATTATTAGCGGTACTGGGGATGGAATGGAACTCAGGGGCATTCTACCTCCAAGCTACACCCCCAGCCCTATTTTTTATTCTTTATTTTGAAACAGGGTCTCAATGAGTTGCAAAAGGCCTCACTAAGTAGCTGAGGCTGGCCGCAAACCGTGATCTTCCTGTCTCAGCCTCCCAAATGCTGGGATTACAAGCGTGCGCCACCATGCCCAACTCATAGCTCACCGTTTTACTGGTCAACCTAAATCTAGACGGTCCCCTAGTTCACCCTCATGCTGACATCCCAGGGATGTGAGTCCGAGTCTCCAGGGCCCAAGGATGCATGGCCACGTGGGTATCCATCAGGACACTGGCACGCTCAGGCACCATCCGGCCTTCTTTGTGGCAGTCTTCATGCTAACCCCTGCACGGGGCGGTCTTGGTGTTTCTAAAGGAGCGGATTCAGTAGTTCAGTAAATGCCGTCGACAGACTAATCTGTGTCAGGACCTGCTTCCGGTACAGAAGAGATAAAATGCAAAGCTCCTGTTTATGTTGCTGACAAGGGGATGTATTTTTTAAGCAAGATACACGCATATGGAGACGGTGATAGGGTAAATTTAAGCAAAAAGCCATGTTGTAGACAAGGGGATGGATTGTAAGCTAAAGATAAACACATATTGAGATGGCGATAGCGTAAATTCCAAAGAGAAAAAAAATAGGCGAGTATCATTTTTTCCAAGACACAAAATCCACTTGAAGCCGAGCATGGTGGCATATGCCTATAATCCCAGTACTTAGGAGGCTGAGATGGGAGAATTGCAGATTCAAGGCCAGCCTCGGCAAGTTAGGCCCTCAGCAACTTAGCAAACTAAAAAATAAGGTAGAACTGAGGGACAGGTGTAGTTCAGAGGTAGAACGCCTTGGGTTCAATCCCTTGGACCACATAAACCAGATAGATAGATAGATAGATAGATAGATAGATAGATAGATAGATAATGAACTCAGCGATATTCCAGCCTCTGCCAGAACATTCGACTTATGATCTGGTATAACTACTGTCTATGCTCCCCTCTACAGATTAAGAGCACCCAGTACTATCCCAGTATATGGGAGTCCAAAGACAGGAGGATTGCAGAGTTGAGGCCAGCCTTAGTGACTTAGCAAGGGCCTCAGTAACTTAGTGAGACCCCTTTTTCCAAATAAAAAAATAAAATAGAGCTAGGGAGACAGCTTGGAATTAGAATGCCCCTGAGTTCAATCCCCAGGACCACGAAAACAATTTTAAAACCCGTTATTTTGGGTTGCCTACTATAAATTCAATCAGCTGGCTTTTGCGGTCCAAACATAATGAGTAAGGAGATAACCTTTACATTTCAATCTCGAATGTATTCGCTAGTCTAAACATACAGAACATCGGAGGTAGCCTTTCCTGGCTTCCTCCTTAACTAGAATTGACGGCTTATTCTGTGTAACACAGAGACAAAGGACGTATGAGAACTGGAAAGGACTTCCATCATCCGAGGCAGGCCTGTTTTGGCATTGCAGGATGACAGGAATTCTGAAGAGGAAGTGAGATGAAAATAGAATAATTCCGAGGCCGAGAGGGAGCCCGAGTGCTGGAGCTGCGGCCTGTTTATATGACACGCTAGACGCGTAGGCTTCGGTTTCAAGAATCCAGAGGTCGGCTTGGAGCTGAATGCACTGGCCTCCCTGAGCTATTTAAAGATTGCGCAGGCTACGATTAGCTCATCGCTGTGCGCAGAGGGGCAGCCCCAACCTCCCAACACGTGGCCCACGTGGGCAGAGTTCTATCAACTCTTTGTATTGTGAGAAGATGTAAACAATATTCACCATACAAGAAAGGTAAAATTGGATGATACGGTTGAGCCGGGCGTGGTGGTGCATGCCCGTAACCGCAGTACTTGGGAGGCTGAGACAGGAGGATGGTTTAAGGCCAGCCTCGGCAACTTAGGGAGACCCTGTGACAAAATAAATAATAAAGTAGGGCTGTGGGTGCAGCTCAGAGCCCACAGTCTCCAGTACCCACCCCTCTACTGAAGATAGGGTTGAGCCAAGTACGGTGGCTCGTGCCTGGAATCCCGGCTACTCAGAAGCTTGAGGAAGGAGGATCACGTGTTTGAGGCCAATTTCTTCAACTTGGTGAATTTCAGTGACATTTGAAATAAAAAAAAATAAAATAAAAAGGGCTGTGGATCTAGTTCAGTGGTTAAAGTGTCCCTGGTACTGGGGTTGTGGTGGAGAAAAGATATAGTTAAACCTCAGGAGTTCTGCAATTGATATTATACCTGGCTAGCATTCATTAACAGAGAGTACATTTTTTTTTTTTTTTTTTTTGGTGGTACTGGGGTTCCTAGAAGCCCGTCTATCTCCGGGCTACACTCCCAGACCTATTTTATTTTTGGAAACAGGGTCTCCTAAGCCAGCGCGGCTGGCTTCAAACCTGCGCGATCCTCCTGTCTCTGCCTCCCAAGCGCGGGGATTACAAGCGTGCGCCACCACGCCTGGCCGGAGAGTACATATTTTAAAATGTAATACCAATTACTACTACTACTACTACTATTAGAAAAATTGCCTCTTTTCAAATTTGGCCTCATTATAGCATAAAATTTTAGCAAGCATCATTGGGAAGAAATCACATGTACTTGTGTTCTCATGATTAATTAAAGTGGTCCACTAGCCATTCAGATGGGCCGTCATCAGCCTAAATTGAAGGTATTCCACAACCCAAAATCTAACCCTTCATCTCTAAGTGATTTCTTCTCTCACCTCATCTCTCCTATTTTTCTTTTCTCTTTCTTTCTTTTTTTTCTTTTCTTTCTTTCTTTTTTTTTTTTTTTTTTTTTTTTTTTTTTTTTTTTTTTTTTGGTGGTACTGGGGTTCCTGGAAGCCCTTCTACCCCTGGGCTACTCTCCCAGACCTATTTTTATATTTTTTTATTTGGAAACAGGATCTCTTAAGCCAGCGCGGCTGGCTTCGAGCCTGCGCGATCCTCCTGTCTCCGCCTCCCAAGCGCAGGGATTACAAACGTGCGCCACCACGCCCGGCCTCATCTCTCCTGTTTCTATTAATAATGCTGCCTTATATCATGAAACCATATCAAGTACATTTTCTTGATTGTTCATTTGAAATATGTCTATCTTCGCTCATTCCTGGTTGTGTGCGTGTGTGTGTGTGTGTGTAAGAGAGAGAGATACAGAGAGACAGACAGACAGACAGACAGACAGACTGGGGACTTAGCCCGGGGTGCTCTATCCATGAGCTACATCCTCAGCCCTATTTTATTCCTATTTTGAAACAAGGGCTCACTCAGTCGCAGATGGCCTCGCCGCGTTGCTGAAGCTGGCTGCAATCTTATGATCATCCCGCCTCCGCCTCCTAAATGCTGGGATTATAGGCGTGCACCACCAGTGCTGGCCCGCTCATTCCTTTCTAATCGTACAACGTGGTACAAACACTCATGCTTTCCTAGTTGGTCCCCACGCCCTGGCATCCCCCTCTTACAATACTTTCCACATATCCCTAGCAAGTGATCCCTGATCTTTCAAAAACCTTTATTTAATCAGATCGATTCTCAGCTCAAACTCCCCTTTCTTCTCCACAAGAAAACTCCTGCTGGGCATGGTGGTACATGCCTGGTCATCCCAGTAGTTAGGAGGCTGCGACAGGAGGACCACAGATTTGAGTTCAGACTCGGCAGTGTGCCAAGACTCTGAGCAACCTAGTGAGACCTTGTTCCAAAATATGAAAAATCAAAGGGCTGAAGTGTAGCTTGGAGGCACAGCACCCCTGGACTCAATCCCCAGTACCAAAAGAAAAGATGGGGAGGGAGGAAGGGAGAGGAAGAGAGAGAGAGAGAGAGAGAGAGAGAGAGAGAGAGAGAGAGAGAGAGAGAGAAGAGAGAGAAGAAAAGAAGAAGAAGAAGAAGAAGAAGAAGAAGAAGAAGAAGAAGAAGAAGAAGAAGAGAGAAGGAGGAGGAGGAGGAGGAGGAGGAGGAGGGAGGAAAAAAGGAGGAAAGAAAAAAGCGAGGAAAAATTAGAAAAGTCCCAATTCAATTTCCAAAAAACAGTAGTTTTTCTGAACATATCAAATGCCTGATGATCGGTTTTGATCATTGATCAGTTTCTAAAGTGTGGCATTTGGTTTTGCTTTAGCTCGTGCTGTGAGTCCCAAGCTTTAACATAACTATCCTACTTTACTTCTTGGAGCTTAGTTCCATTTCCCACTATGAAATGTCCCCTGGCATTGGGAAATGACGGTTGGCAATAAAATATCTAAGCAGATTAAAGCTTTAACTACACTTCTCCCTTGTGAAATAATTTGGATTCAAAGCAAAGCTTGCATATCACTAAAACTCGAATCATCCCATTGTGTGTCTCTAAGGTGAGGATACTTCCCTAATCCTCTCTTGGAAATCAGTCATGCTATTTTTTACTTCCCTGCATATGTATCCTCAGCACGGCTCATCATTTTATTTTTCCACCAGCTTCAGGAACTTAGACCCTGTTTCGAAATTTAAAAAAAAAAAAATTGGTCTGGGAGTGTATCTCAGAGATAGATTAACCCTGGGTTCAAGAAGTGATATATATAATCAAAGTTTATAAATTAAACAAAATCAATGAGTTGGTAGGAACACGTTCTAGGGGTGAGCCTCATGGACCACGTTTTCTCAGCTACCCCAACTGATAACACAGCTATCTCCTTATCAGAGCCAGGATCACACTCTAAATAAGAGCTGATGAGACAATCTGATACCTTCCCTTGGTTTAATTTTCTCCTCCTCCTCCTCCTCCCCTCCTCCTCCTCCTTCTCCTTCTCCTCCTCCCCTTCTCCTCCTTCTCCTTCTCCTCCTCTTCCTCCTCCCCTCCTCCTCCTCCCCCTCCTCCTCCTCCCCCTTCTCCTCCTCCCCCTTCTCCTCCTCCTCCTCCTCCTCTTCCTCCTCCCCCTCCTCCTCCTTCTCCTCCCCTCCTCCTCCTCCTTCTCCTCCTCCTCCTCCTCCTCCTCCTCCTCCTCCTCCTCCTCCTCCTCCTCCTCCTTCTTCATTATTATTATTTGTGTGTGATACTGGGGATTGAACTTAGAGGCATTCTACCTCTGAGCTACACTCCAACACTATTTAAAAAAAAAAATAGAATCTCACTAAGTTGCTGAGGCTTACCTCAAACCTGTAATCCTCCTGTCTCAGCCTTCCAAGTACTGGGGTTACAGGCATGCGTCACGATGCCTGGCTTCAGTTGAATTTTTATAAGTACCCTTGGTTGGTATGCAGATTGCTTATCAGTGGCTGAAAATGAAGGAAATTAAGTCTATCTCAATGGTCCTGGCTAATATTGGATGATTCTGGATAATTAACTCCAGAATAATTGGCTGTAATATGCATACTGCTCTGATTCCTAGCTAGAAGCTCTTCTCACGTCTCTGATTACACACGCCATATTTTCTAATTGTAGGGTTAGCGTCAAGTTGCCCTTATTCCAAACACTGGGAAGAAATATGGGAAATTGTGCTTCAAAGTGATTTAAAATGTGCATAATTCTTTGAAGCTGCGGTCGACTAGTTTTTGCCAATAAGCTCAACTTAACGTTTCCCTCACGGGGCTGGAACGGGGTTGCCGCTGTAAATCGCTGTTGTGGAGAAGGGAGCATTAGGGATTAATTACATGTTCCAAGGGCTTCGAGCCAGATTCTACACCATAGTCTTAAGAGTTTTGCCTCCAGCCAGCGTGATACTAGAAGTTACTCATCCTTAAGTACAAGACGATACCTGTCGTAGAATCTCTAAAGACCCAACAGGAGCCACTAAGCGAGCTATTCCTGCCGGAGTGGAATCAGCAGAAATATATGATGTAATAGATGAAAGGTGCAGAGACTACCTTTGTCTGTCTGATGGTGAGAATTATCTTTCAGATCTTTAAGGATTATTTTTATGCAAGGAGCATTGCGTTCTACAAAAGTTTTTTCTAGTTTGTTTGTTTATTTATTTATTGTGTGTGTTGGTGCATGCGCACACACATTGTGGACTGAACCCAGGAGTGTTCTACACCCAAGAAACATCCCCAGCCTTTTTTAGTTGTTATTATTATTATTATTATTTATTTATTTATTTATGTTTTTTGGTGGTACTGAGGGTGGAACCCAGAGGCTTTCTACTTCTGGGCTATACTCCCAGACCTATTTTATACTTTATTTGGAAACAGGGTCTCACTAAGTTGCTGAGAGCCTCACTAAGTAGCTGAGGCTGGCTTCGAACCTGCGCGATCCTCCTGTCTCAGCCTCCCAAGCGCGAGTTTAGTTGTTATTTCGAAACACGTTCTCACTAGGTTGCTGAGTCTCCCTAAGCTTCTGAGACTGATCTCAAACCTGCAATCTTTCTGTCTCAGCCCCCCAAGCACTAGGATTACAGGTGTGTGCCACCATGCCTGGCTTTCTACTTTATTTTAGTATTATTAGGATAGCTGCTATTCGATTTGGAAAATGTCAAAAGAGTGTGTGTCCGCTGTTCCCTGAGCTCTCAGTTTGTACCGAGCAGGGAAGAAAACGTTAAGCGTGGCCATCTGAAGCATATTTAGTGGAGATTGTTGGAAACATTACTTACACTGGATCTTTTTATATTCTTCAGTTTAAAAATGAATTAGTAGTTCTGACATTCATGGATACAGACTTAATTTACTGATGTTTTTTTTTGTTCTGTAAGTTTGTTTTGAAGTCAGTTTATTGATATAACAGAGACAGGAAGGATTTGGAAGTAAGCCAGACCTGGTCAAATCCTGTTTCTGTTATTTCTTAGCTGAGTTGAGCCCCTTCCTTCTCCGTTTAGTCTCCTTTTACATGTGTATAAAAGAAATGTCTTCCTTCCTGAGTTGTTATGGAGATTAAATAAAATGCATAGCGCTGTGCTTGGGATATAGTATTTAATTAATAACAGTTTAGAGGCGGGCGAGGTGGCACATGCTTAGAATCTCAGTACTTGGGCGGCTGAGACTGGAGCATCGCGGGTTCACGGCCAGCCTCAGCAACTTAGAGAGACTCTGTTTCAAAACAAAAAATAGGGCTGAGGGTGTAGCTCAGAGGTAAAATGCTCCAGGGTTCCTTATCAAGTACAAAAAAAAACAAAACCCAATAATAATTACAGTTGAGTACCAGTCATAGGTGCAACTATAGGACTATCAGAATTTGGAATTAACATCATGAATTATTTTAATTTTTGGTGTAGTGTTATAGAATAGTTATAGTAGTAATATAATGGAGTACTCTACAATGCCATCTTATTTAAAACCAAGATGAGTGTAATTTTTCTTTTTCCTTTTTTTTTTTTTTTGTGGTACTAGGGTTCCTGGAAACTCTTCTACCTCTGGGCTACACTCCCAGACCTATTTTTTATACTTTTTTATTTGGAAACAGGGTCTCTTAAGCCAGCCTGGCTGGCTTCGAACCTGTGCCATCCTCCTGTCTCCGCCTCCCAAGCAAGGGGATTACAAGTGTGCGCCACCACGCCCGGCTAGTATTGTCTTTTTTTATACTTTTATTGGTGCATTCTAGTCTCACATCATAACGTAGTTCCTACAGATAGTGATACACGTGCCCCCAGCACTTGGCAGGCTTTCCCCTGGTGAATTCAATTCTTTAAAAGTTTAGTTCTGAGCCGGGCGTGGTGTGCAAGCTTGTAATCCCTGCACTTGGGAGGCTGAGACAGGAGGATCACACAGGTTCAAAGCCAGCCTCAGCAATTTAGCAAGACCCTGTTTCCAAATAAAGTATAAAATAGGTCTGGGAGTATAGCCTGGAGGTAGAAAGCCTCTGGGTTCCACCCCAGTACCACCAAAAAAAAAAAAAAGTTTAGTTCTGGAAAGGCAGGTAAATTAAGCCAAAATTTGTACATTTGTATAACAAAAGTAGCTTTAACTGATAGGGAGGAATATTTATTTTTACCAGCCAGACAAGGTGTGTGTGTGTGTGTGTGTGTGTGTGTGTGTGTGTGTGTGTGTGGTATTTCAGGTTGAACTCAGGGCCTGTGCATACTAGGCAAACAACAAATCCCTTAGCTACATCTCCAGCTCCTTTTAAAAGTTTATATCTTGAGTCTGGCATGGTAGCACATACCTGTAAATCTAAGTTCTTGGCAGCTGAGACAGGCGGATCGCTGGTTTGAGGACAGCCTCAGCAATTTGACGAGATGGTCAGCAACCCAGTGAGACCCTGTTCCAAAATAACAATGAAAAGGACTGGGGGGTGTCACTTGGAAATAGAATGCTCCTGGATTCAACCTCCAGGCTGGCCCTGATTTTATGATCCTCCTACCTCAGCCTCCTGGGTTGCCGGGATTACAGACAAGCGCTGCCTCTCCTGATTTGGAGAAGCTTTTTGATTGGAAGAAAGCCATTTGGAATACTGGCCTTGATTTTGACACTGAAAGTTTGAGAATAAGCAAAACAGAGACAAGTAATTCTTCATCACTTCATGAACATAGAACTTTAGGGCTCATAAATATATTCATGGGCCTTATCTTAGGGATCAAACCCACTTTGCAGATGGAAAAATTAAGGCTCAAGACAAATCAGTTGGCTGAAGTTACACAATAAGTAAACAGCAAAATAGGAACTAAAATTAGTTTATTTCATGTAGGGAAACATTTGCTGAGGGTATGCCAACCCTGGGGATTTGAAAATAAATACATCTCCCACCAACAACTTTCTCTTGCCAATAACACACGGTCTAGGACCTCCTCTTCCAGGATTTATTTATTTATTTATTTATTTATTTATTTACTTATTTGGTGGCACTGGGGGTGGAAGCCAGAGGCTTTTTACCTCCAGGCTATACTCCCAGACTGTTTTTATACTTTATTTGGAAACAGGGTCTCACTAAGTTGCTGAGAGCCTCACTAAGTAGCTGAGGCTGGCTTCGAACCCGTGCGATCCTCCTGTCTCAGCCTCCCAAGTGCGGGGATTCCAAGCGTGCGCCACCACGCCCGGCTCCTCTTCCAGGATTTAAATGTTCCTCTCTGCTTGGGACAAATGAGGAAGGGTAAACCATGCAAACCAGAAGATACCTATCTGCCGGCCATGTTGATGACTTGATGTCCAGTAGTTTCTGACATTCAATACGAAACCTCTTGCAGGGGCCAAGGGTTCTGTTTCCCTACCAGTGCACCCATAATCCAGAAGCTTCCAGAACCAGAGAGATTTTTCTCTTGTATGAAGGTGGAGGAGCAACTGGGATTCTTCTGGAAAATTGTTACCACATCATAGTTGACAACTAACACTTAAAACTGTCAACCTGGTACTTAATTATTTATTTTTTGGGATACTGAGGACCAAACTCAGGGGCATTCTACCTCTGAACTACACCCTGAGTCCTATTTTTTATTCTTTATTTTGAAACAGGGTCTCACTAAGCTGCAGAGGGCTTTACTAAGTAGCTGAGTCTGGCCGCGAACCTACGATCCTCCAGTCTCAGCCTCCCAAGTACTGGAATTACAAGTGTGCACCACCACGCCCAGCTAACCTTCTTGTACTTCTTGATGCACCCCCATTAATGTGCTGTAATTTTCACTATTGAGTGACACTGTGTGGCAGTGCTTGTCTCTTTGATAAGGTTTAGAAAAATGTTCTAACGCCGGGTGTGATGACGCACCCTTGTAATCCCAGTATTCGGGAGGCTAAGACGGGAGGATCACGGGCTCGCAGACAGCCTCAGCTACTTAATGAGGCTCTTTGCAATTCAGTGAGACCCTGTTTCAAAATACAAGGTAAAAAAGAAAGCTTGAGGTGTAGTTTGGAGGTAGAATACTCCTGTGTTCTATCCCCAGTACTGAAAAAAAAAAAAAAATAGAGCTGAGGGTATTGTTTGGAGGTAGAATGCCCCTGGGTTCCACCCCTAGTACTGCAAAAAAAAAAAAAAAAGTTATAAAAGTAAAAAATAAAATAACAATAACAATAATAATAATAATAATAATAATAATATCTAGGCTTAGTAGTACATGCCTGTAATCTCTGTACGTGGGAGGCTGACACAGGAGGATTTGTTTGCATTATACAAGTTCAAAGCCAGCCATAGTAATGTAGAGACTTAAAGCA
Organism: Muscardinus avellanarius; assembly: GCF_963383645.1. Classification (NCBI taxonomy): domain Eukaryota; kingdom Metazoa; phylum Chordata; class Mammalia; order Rodentia; family Gliridae; genus Muscardinus; species Muscardinus avellanarius. The sequence goes on from NC_137804.1 coordinate 14,917,380, forward strand.
ACTTAGGGAGACCCTATTTCAAAAATAAAAAAAATAAACCGGATACAGTGGCACAAGTCTGTAATCTCAGTCTTGCAAAGGTTCGAGAACAGCCTCAACAAAAAGTGAGACTTTCATAACCCAGCCAGCGGGCCCCATTTCAAAAGAAAAGAAATAAAAGAGCCTGGAGGTGTATCTCAGAGATAGAACACTCCCAGGTTTAATCCTCAATGCCACACCAAAGAAAGAAAGAAAGAAAGAAAAAGAAAGAAAGAAAGGAAGGAAGAAAGAAAGAAAGAAAGGAAGGAAGGAAGGAAGGAAGGAAGAAAGAAAGAAAGAAAGAAAGAAAGAAAGAAAGAAAGAAAGAGAAAGAATGAAAGAAAGGGGGCTGGGGTTGTAGCTCAGACATAGAAGTTCCCTGGGTTCAATTCATAGTACCAAAAGAGGCCAAATCAAATAAAACCAAACAAACAAATAACAGCAAGAACAAAAAGCCCTTGCCTTTTGGTTTTCAAGAGCACCTCAACAAAGTTGGGGCAACCCAAAGATGAGCTGTCTGGGAGAAATATTTTAGCCTTAGAAAGTTGAAGGGTGACTTTACCTTTTTTCCCCCCTCCTTTTGTGGTGTTCATGGCATTTTGAGAACAGTGCCCATGATTAAATAAAATGAGGCTTTGTGGTTTTAAAAAAGTTAAGATCATTCATGAGTGGGGTTTATTACTTTTCTCCAAAGCATAATATATTAGTGGGTTTTTCTTCCAATATTCAAACAGCTCAGAGCTTTGTGGAGCCATGTCCTCTTCCCCAAAAAGGAAATTCTAATTAAATCAAACACTTGATTCAGCCACTCAGCAGTTTTAAGGCTGGGGGCCGTCTACCGTTGGCCTGAGCTCTTCTGACGGTCTTTGTTAAGGCTCCTAAGGGCGCCCATGAATATGGATCTTAATAGATTTCAGTGCTGTTCTGCCTTCGCATTCCTGCGTGTCCTGAGGGAGTAGTATAGCTTGGTTATTGTTGGTCTGGCGTGCAGCTGGAAGAGGGACGAGGAATTTATGGGAGGAAGGGGCCTCGCTGGCTTCTTGCTGCTGCCAGAAACGCGTATCCTGCAACTTGTGGGCTTTGTACAAGACTTGTGTTATAAATGGAGCCAGGTGCCTTGCGGTTAGGAAGTGCGCCCATCGAAGCTGGACTTGGTTGTGTGGAACTTAATTTGTCAGGGGGGGAATAGAAAAATTACCCATATTCTAGAATATCATCTCCCCTCTCTCATCCCCCCACCCCTTTTTTTGGAGGTATTGGGGGTGGAACCCAGAGGCTTTCTACTTACAGGCTATACTCCCAGACCTATTTTATATTTTATTTGGAAACAGGGTCTCACTAAGTCGCTGAGAGCCTCACTAAGTAGCTGAGGCTGGCTTCGAACCTGTGCGATCCTCCTGTCTCAGCTTCCCAGGCGTGGGGATTACAAACCTGCGCCACCACACCTGGCTCCTTTTTTTTTTTTTTTTTTTTGTGGTACTGAGGGTAGAACCCAGGAGCATTCTACCTCTGAGCGACACCCCCAGCCTTATGTTTTTCATTCCTTATTTTGTTTGTTTGTTTGTTTGTTTGTTTGTTTGTTTTTGGTACTGAGACTGGAACCCAGGAGCTTTTTTTTTTTTTAACCTATACTCCCAGACCTATTTTATACTTTATTTGGAAACAGGGTCTCACTAAGTTGCTGAGAGCCTCACTAAGTAGCTGAGGCTGGCTTCAAATTTGTGTGAACCTCTTGTCTCAGCCTCCCAGCGCTAGGATTACAAGCGTGCGCCACCGTGCCTGGTTCATCCTTTACTTTGAAACAGGGTCTCACTGAGTTGTAAAGGGCTTCACTAAGAAGCGGAAGCTGGAATGGCCCAATTTCTATCGTTGGAGATGATTATTTGTTTGGGTGAAAGAATTTTGGTTGCTGATTTCTGTCCTCGAACCTGCAATCATCCTGTCTTAGCCTCCCAAGTGCTGGGATTACAGGTGTGCACCATCATGGCTGGCTCACTGATTTTTTTTTTAATGTATGTGTGCACGTGTGTGTGTGTGTGTGTGTGTGTGTGTGTGTGTGTGTGTGTGTGTGACTGAACCCAGGAACATTCTATATCCAAGCAACACCCCCAGCCCCAGGTCTTTTTATTTTTTTTGTTTTGAAATGGGGTCTTGCTTAAATTGTCAAGACTGCCGGGCATGGTGGCGCACGCTTGTAATCCCTGCGCTTGGGAGGCAGAGACAAGGAGGATCGCTCAGGTTTGAAGCCAGCCCCTCTGGCTTAGGAGACCCTGTTTCCAAAAATAAAATAGGTCTGGGAGTGTAGCCTGGAGGTAGAAGGGCTTCCAGGAACCCCAGTACCACCAAAATAAATAAATTAATTAATAAATAAGTAAATAAATAAAATTAAGTTGTCAAGACTGTCCTCAAACCTGTGATCCTCCGGTCTCAGCCTCCCAAGCAGTGAGCTTACACACATGCACCACCATGTCCAGCTTAAGAAGTTAGTTCTCTTAACACACACTGACTTGTGGTGTCCAAGAGCGAAGACTAGAATCCTGGCGTAGCTGCACACCGGGCTGGTGGGTTTCCAAAGGGAGACTGAATGACAGATTGGAGGTCACACAGTGGTCAACAGTGTAGCTACCCAACTCCCTCGACGGCTCCTTTTTTCTCCAGGCCTCTCAAGTCACTCGTAGAATGGCTTTCTTTCCTGCTAGGACTCTGAGCAGAACCATTTCAGCTTCTGCCTCCCTCTCGCTACTGATTTTCAACCCTCAACTGGTCCATTCTCGCTTATACTACCTGCTATATGTCAGGCTGCTGGTAAAAATCCCAGTCAAGTACACCTTCTTGCCATAAGCCCTCTTCCCTTTGCATGTTCTGCCCGGCCCAGTGCATCTCCCTTCCTGGCTTCCCCTAGAACCCCTTGGCCCGCACGATGCAAACTCTCGCCTTTGGCCATTACTCTGAGTTCCAGACCCATCTCCCCCATCTAGTGGGAATAGGCACTTGAATGTCCTGGGTAGAATTCACCTAGTCTCTCTCCTCTCCATCTCCTTTTATGGTCCAGACCCTAGGATCCTTGGAGAGAGTGAAAAAAAAAAAACAAGAAATAAAAGCCAAGGGAGTGATGTCCTGCCTTTTTCTCCCCTGATGGGAGCCCAGTGCCTTGAGAGTCTGGCTGTCTTCAGTAACTCCGTGATCTCAGCCACGGCGGCCAGGTCCGGTTTCAGGATGGGACAAGTTCCTTCTGTATTACGCATCTTTAGCGATGGGAGCCACCGGAGCGATGGGCCTGGGATAAAGAGTTATTTCGGTGCATAATGCCTAGCAGTGCTACTTCCTTTCCATGTACTGGGAGGGTTTTTAAATTTCCTGCCTAACCAGTCTCCCCGGAACATGTGCACGCTTAGACTTCTGCACTACTCCCCACCCCTTGCCCTCCCGCCCTGTGATTCGTAGTTTAAGCATCACCCTGAACCTTTGGAAGGGGGGAGGGACTAAGAGTTCACTGATTTTTGGGGGTATGGATATAAAAGAGATGACATAATGAATGAGAGGGGAAAAACATATGTTTCAGTCAGGAAAGAGGCACAAGACGAGGTGTGATTAAATCTGCTGCAGGTTTGAGCTGTCAGAGGAGGCTTCAAGTGGTGGAGCAGGTTGTGAGGTGTGACTCCGCCCTGACTCCACCTCCACCCCAACTTACACACCTGGGAGCCCGGTTCCAAGGGCTTTCGGGGGAGCCTCGCCCCTGTCTTTCAATGAACACGTCTCGTCTCACTAGACCCTCCAGAAAAGAACACATCGATCGATGATGGGTTTTCATTGTTGTTGTTGTTTTGTGGTAGTAGGGATTTAACCCAGGGTCGTTCTTCCTCTTAGCCCTTTTATTTTATTATTTATTTTATTTTATTTTATTGGTGGTACTGGGGTTCCTGGAAGCCCTTCTACCTCCGGGCTACATTCCCAGACCTATTTTTATACTTTTTTATTTGGAAACAAGGTCTCTTAAGCCAGTGTAGCTGGCTTCGAACCTGCGTGATCCTCCTGTCTCCGCCTCCCAAGTGCGGGTATTACAAGCGTGCGCCACCACGCCGGGCAGCCCTTTTATTTTAGATACCAGGAATTGAACTTAGAGGCATTCCACTTCCAAGCCACAACCCCCAGCCCTATTTTATTTATTTATTTATTTATTCATTCATTTATTTTTTTATTTATTTATTTTGTGGAGGTTAGAGCTGGAGATTGAACCCAGGGGCATTCTACCTCTGAGCTAAACCCCCGGCTCTATTTTTTTATTTTATTTATTTATTTATTTTTTGTGGTACCAGGGATGAAACCCAGGGCCACTGTAACTACAAGCTACACTACCCAGCCCTAGTTTTTAATCTTTTTTATTTTTGAAACAGGGTCTCACTGAGTTGCAGAGAACCTTGCCACGTAGCTGAGGCTGTCCCCAAACTGCGATCCTCCTGTCTCAGCCTCTTGAATGCTAGGATTATAAGTATGCGCCACCACACCCAGCCCCTGGCCCTATTTTTTATTATTTATTTTGAAACAGGGTCTCACTGAGTTGCAAAGGGCCTCCCTAAGGAGCTGAGGCTGTCTGTCAACCTGGATCCTCCTGTCTCAGACTCCCGAATGCTGAGATTACAAGTGTGTGCCACCACGCCCGGCTTTCTGTTTTATTTTTTGAAACAGGGTCTTGCTAGGTTGCTGAGAATCTCACTACATTTCTAAGGCTGGTGAACCTGTGATCCTCCAGTCTCAGCCTCCCAAGAACTGGGATTACAAGCATGTACCACCATACTCTGCTTTTTTTTTTTTTTTTTTTGCGGGTTTGGGGATGGAACCCAGGGGCATTTGACCTCTGAGCTACACCCCCTACCCCATTTTTTATTCTTTTTTTTTTTTTTTTTTTGAAACAGGGTTTCAGTAAGTTGCAGAGGGCCTCACTAAGTAGCTGAGGCTGTCCGCGAACCACGATTCTCTGGTCTCAGCCTCCCACATGCTGGGATTACAAGCGTGTGCCACCACGCCCGGCTTTTTTATTTTTTAATTGGGATTGAAGCCACGGGTCTTCTGCCTTCAAGCTGCATCCCAGCCTTTGTGATTTTGAAATAGGGTCTCACTAAATGCTGAGCTTGGCCTTAAATCTGCTATCTTCCTGTCTCAGTCTCCCAAATACTGGGATTGCAAGTGTAGCCTACCACTCCTGGCTATGATTTGGTTTTTACTTCTTAAGTAAGGGCTGTAAGAAGCGGGCACACCTGTGACCATCTGGCTTGTGTTTTTTTTTTTTAACATATTCAAGTTGAAAACACAGGGGACCCGGAGACTGAGTAACCTCCAAACGCTTCTCTGAGCTGTGTGTCCTTAACCAGGTCTCTGTTTCCTCAGCTTTGGTTTCCTGTTGTATGAACTAATGATGTTTTTAGTTCATGTCAAAAGCTCCAAAGATTTATTTATTTATTTTGGCGGGGGAGATCCTGAGAATTGTATTCAGGGAACTACCTCTGAGCTATACCCCCAGCCTTTTTACTTTGTGTGTGTGTGTGTGTGTGAGTCAGGGTCTCACTAAGTTTCCACACCCTGGCCTGGAACCCGTGATCCTACTGTCTCAGCCTTCTAAGTACTGGCATTCTAGGCTTGCTTATCTCCCCACAGACTTCCAGCAGAATGCCCAGTCGATCCATGGTGTATCAGTATTGGGAATGTATCAGCTTCAAAACTGTAACACATAGTTTTGTGATAAAGATGTTTTCACAATGCAGAAAGGCCAACTGTTTTACTTTAAGATTGCTGTTAGTTTGATTTTATGATAATTTCTCTACTTTCCGTTTTTTAAAAAAAACAATCTATCGCTGGAGGTGGTGGCACAAGCCTATGATCCCCATACTTGGGACGCTGAAAACAGGATTGCAGGTTCCAGGCCAGCTTCAGCAACTTAGTAAGACTCAGCAATTTAGCAGTTCCCGTTTTAAAAGAAAACAACAACAACAACAACAACAACAATAAGACCGGCATGGTAGTACATGCCTGTAATCCTAGTACTTGGGAGGCTGAGACAGGAGGATCGCAGGTTTGAGGACAGCCTCAGCAAGTAGTGAGACTCCCATCAACCTAACAAGACCCTGTTTGCTATTAAAAAATAAATAAAACATGGCTGGGAGTGTAGCTTGGAAGTAGAATGCCTCTAGGTTCAATCCCCAGTACCTAAATAAACAAAAAATAAAAAATAGATTAAAGAAAGGACTGGGGTGTAGCTCAGAGTTAGAATTCCCCTGTGTCTAATCTCCAGCACAAATAAGTAAAATAAAATTAAATAGAAAAAGATGGAACTATTCAATGAGAGAACGATAACATTGTTGGGTCCTAGGAGCAGCATCCTTGGCCAGGCTCCTGTCTGTTGAGGCCAGAATCAGAGATGAGATGGTGAAGGGAGAGGCTGGGGGTTAGTAGAGGCAGGGAGTGGAGGCATATTTAAGAAAATGGTGCCGGGCGTGGTGGCGCACGCTTGTAATCCCAGCGCTCGGGAGGCGGAGACAGGAGGATCGCGCAGATTCGAAGCCAGCCGCACTGGCTTAAGAAACTCTGTTTCCAAATAAAAAGTATAAAATAGATCTGGGAGTGTAGCCCTAAGGTGGAAGGGTTTCCAGGAACCTCAGTACCACCAAAATAAATAAATAAATAAATAAATAAATAAATAAATAAATAAGGCTGAGGGTGTAGCCTGGAGGTAGAAAGCCCCTGGGTTTCACCCCTAGTACCACAAAAAAGTTAAAAAAAAAAAAAAAAGAAAAGAAAATGGTAAACTGGGCATGGTGGCGCATGGGAATCCACCTCTTCTCTTGCTAAAGAGCAGGGAGAATAGTTCCCGGACACAGGCACTGGAGACGTAGTGATGGCTTAGGAGGGAGGAGGACTTCTTGCCAGAGCCCCATCTTTGCACAGTAAAGGAGGAGCTCGCGACATGGGCTGACAAGAAGGGGACAGAAATGGACGAGAGCCCATGGAGAGGATCAAGTTCCAAAGTGCAGTTCAGGGAGCCGGGCGTGGTGGCGCACACCTGTAATCCCAGTTCTTGGGAGGCTGAGACAGGAGGATTGCAGGTTCGAAGCCAGCCTCAGCTACTTAGTGAGGCCCTCTGCAAATCAGTGAGACCTCGTTTCAAAATAAAGAATTAAATAGGGCTAGAGTATAGCTTACAGGAACCCGTCATCCCTCAAAAAAAGAAAAGAAAAGAAAAGAAACGAAACTGCAGCTCCGAAGGATAGGGCCAGGTGCTGCAGGGTGCTCTGCAGAGGGGCCAGAGGCCAGCTCCGCAGGTGGAGTCCTCAGGTGCTAGCAGTGTTCTTTGGTAATGATTGCTCACTCCTGCTGGCTTAGGAAGCGCCTCGGGATCTGGCTTGTGCCGGCTTCAGAGCCAGGGGCTGGGCGGAGCTCTGCACTTCCTGAGCTCCCTCCAGGTGATGGCTCCTCTCCGGGCTCCCCCTGAGCTCCTCCTGAGGCCTTCCTTCCCCGATCTTGGCCACCTTTTCTCCAGGGGGAGGTCCTGGAGCTAGAAGGGCTGGAGTTTTGTCACGTGGATTTAATAGAAGGAAAAGGAGGGGGCCGAGTTGGGAAGGGCTTAATGAGAAGTGGAAGTTAGGGGCTGTCAGTTTGAGGAGGACAGAGAAGGGTCTGAAGGCGGGAGGAGCGTGATTGGGATGGAAGGAAAGAGGTCGCAAAACCAAGGGGAAGTCAGTCCAATAAAGCAAAGGGAGGTCCACGTCATCAGACCTGCTTTGCGAGATCCGGAGTCAGGCCAAAAACAGCTGATGCGGGTTCTGAGGGCTGAGATAGAAATCCAGCTAGTTACTGTTGGCACACACGGAATCGTGAGGGGAGAATACTGCTCGCCATCTGCTTGCACTCTTCCAAAACACGTGTAAACGCCAGGGAGTGAGTTTAAAGTCGTTTACCCTCTATGTGTGTGTGTGTGTGTGTGTGTGTGTGTGTGTGTGTGTGTGTGTGTGTCTTTAGATGGAACCCAGGGGCATTCTACCTCAGAGCTACGCCTTCTGCTCTATTTTTTTATTCTTTATTTTGAAACAGGGTCTCACTAAGTTTCGGAGGACCTCACTAAGTACCTAAGGCCGTCCATGTACCGAGGTCCTCTGGTCTCAGCCTCCCAGATGCTGGGATTACAAGGGTATGCCACCATGACGGGCTCCCTCTTTCTATTTAATTAAATGGTCTCTCTCTCTCCCTCTCTCTCTCTCTCTCTCCCCTCCTCCCCCCCTCTCTCCCTCCCCCCCTCTCTCCCTCCCCCCTTCCCTAGGACTTGAACTCAGGGACCTTCTACCGCAGAGCTACACCCCCACCCCTTCATCTTTTTGTTTTTGAAACAGTGCCTGGAGAGGTTGCTGTGAGTGTCACTATGTTTATGAGGCTGTCCTAAATCCTGTGATCCTACGGTCTCAGCCTCCAGAGGACGTGTGTCAACACACCCATCTCTAATTTATTTATTTATTTATTTTATTCAAGTATATAGACTTTACTTATCCACAGAGCTACTCATTTTTTTTTTGGTCAGAAAAAGCTGTTACCATAATCCTTCGCAGTAAAACAATGTAATTCCATTATTTTAGTTTATTTTTCTTTTGGATAAGGCATCACTCATGTTAATAGAAACTGAACTCTGTTCTATAGAAGTCTCAAATTACGTGGCAAGCCCTGGCCCAAGTGTTACCTTCGTCCAGTTATACTGTGCGTGTAACAAGATTCTTCTATATTTGAATGGGTCGTTATTAACAATCTTCAGGAAGTGGTTCCACATGGTGGGAACACAAAGAGGGTAAGTAGAGTCCGTGGTTCCGTTCAGCCGGCGTGGTGGTGCACGCCTGTAATCCTGGTACTTGGGAGGCTGAGACGGGAGGAGCGCAGGTTTGGGGCCAGCCTCAACAACTTAGCAATGCCTCCACAACTTACGGAAACTCTGTTCTAATACGAGAAATGAATAGGGCTGGGGATACAGCTGTAGCTCAGAAGTACAGTGCCTCTGGGGTCCATCCCCAGTACCGCAAAAAACAAACAAAAAACCCGACCTGTATAAAGTTTTTATAGTAGGCAGCAAGTTCACCAAGTGCCATTAGGATGAAATAAGATGATGAAACTAAAGGCACTTTAAAAGAAAAGGTAAATACAAGTGATTAAAAAAAAAAAAAAACAGTTACCAAGCCGGCAGTGGTAGCGCACACTTGTAATCCCAGCATTTGGGAGGCTGAGACAGGAGGATCACAGTCTGAGGCCAGTCTCAACTCTTACTTAGTGAGGCCCTCTGCAACTCAGTGAGACCCTGTTTCAAAATAAAGAAGAAAAAAATAGGGTTGAGGGTGTAGCTCAGAGGTAGAATGCCCCTGGGTTCTATTTCTAGTACCGCAAAAAAGTTACCAGAGTTTCTTACTTCAGAATCAATCGAAGGCCTAATTTTCAATTATTGTTTATTCTAACTCTGCCATTAGTACTATATTTTTTCTTTAAAACCTGAAACAGCCGGGCGTGGTGGTGCACGCTTGTAATCCCGGCGCTTGGGAGGCTGAAACAGGAGGATCGCACAGGCTCGAAGCCAGCCTCAGCTACTTAGGCTCTCAGCAACTTAGTGAGACCCTGTTTCCAAATAAAGTATAAAATAGATCTGGGAGAATAGCCCAGAGGCAGAAAAGTCCCTGGGTTCCACCCCCAGTACTATAAAATAAATAAATAAAGCCTGAAATCAATAACATTAACAGTTGTTAGCAACCAGTGCTAAAACTTAACGATTGAATTACCACTTTTATTTATTTATTTATTTATTTATTTATTTATTTATTTATTACAGCTGGACATGGTGGCGCACACTTGTAATCCCCGCTCTCGGGAGGCTGAGACAGGAGGATCGCGCTGGTTCTAAGCCAGCCTCCACTGCCTTAAGAGACCCTGTTTCCAAATAAAAAAATATAAAATAGGTCTGGGAGTGTAGCTCGGAGGTAAAAGGTCCCTAAGTTACATCCCCAGTACCACCAAAAAAAAAATTACTATAAAATATTTTAGACATGCAAAAGACATAACGGCGAGATAATATAATAAACGTTATCTTCAGCCTAGCAGGTGCTTGGTAAATGTTTGTTGAATGAATAAATGATTCTCATTTATTATTAAATGACTTCCCTTCATACTTATGACGTCCTTGGAGTCAAGGACAGTCCTCTAAATGTGTCTTTTGCATGGTGCCTACATAATGATAGTTGCATGATCGATGTTCAGCACATACTTGTGGGTTGGTTGAGTCACTCAAGGCCCAGGCTCCCTGTTTATAGATGTCTTTATGTTTGAACCCTAACCCTTGGTTCTCTTTAACCTAATGCTCAGTGCGCCCGACATTAATTTTCTTATAGCACATTGTTGGTGAATGATAGCTCTACTACTCCAACCTGAGAAGAGCTAAAAATCATTTAAGCCGTGGCTTTTATTTCACTTATTACATCATAGCATCCTTTTTATTAATTACATTCTGTCTTTAATGTTCGAATTAAAAAGGTGAAATCTCAAAATGTAATTTTCTAATTTAAAAAAGGCAAAGTTTTCTATTGTAACATTGGCTTTTCTTTTTTTTTCTGTGTGTGTGTGTGTGTGCGTGCACACGCGCACATGTGCTATTAAGGACTGAACTCAGGGGCGATCTACCCCCTAGCGATATCTCCAGCCCTATATTATTTTTTATTTTGAAAAGGGGTCTTCCTAAGTTGCTGCACGCTATCCTCAAACCTGCAATCCTCCTGTCTCAGCCTCCGAAGTACCAGGATCACAGTTGTATTCCACCACACCTAACCTAGCTAAGCATGGATTCTTCTTTTTAAAAAATCTCAGCCCGGCCGGGCGTGGTGGCGCACGCTTGTAATCCCCGCGCTTGGGAGGCTGAGACAGGAGGATCACACAGGTTCGAAGCCAGCCTCAGCTACTTAGTGAGGCTCTCAGCAACTTAGTGAGACCCTGTTTCCAAATAAAATAGAAAATAGGTCTGGGAGTATAGCCCGGAGGTAGAAAGCCTCTGGGTTCCACCCCAGTACCACACACACACACACACACAAAAAAAAAAAAAAAAAAAAAAATCTCAGCCAGGCACAGTGGCAATCCTATAATTCTAGTACTTGGGAGGCTGAGACAGGAAGATCTCAGATTTAAGGTCAGCCTCAGCAATTTAGTGAAACCCTGTTTTAAACTAACTCCCAGTACCAAACAAATAACAACACACACATGCACGCACGCACGCACTCATGCATGCATGCACGCACACACGAAGAAAAAAATTTTACTGGGCTTTGATCTTTTAATGTTTTATTTTTTGTGGTACTGGAGATTAAACCGAGAGGCACTCTACCTCTGAGATACAATACACCCCCAGCCCTATTTTATTTTATTTTTTATTTTTGAGCTTTATTTTGGGTTTTGCTAAGTTGCTGAGGCTGGCCTGCAACTTGTGATCCTCCTGTCTCAGCCTCCCGAGTACTGGGATTAGCGGCGTGGCCTGACATGAGCAGCCCTGGCGTCACTGTTTAGAGTGTGCCGGGATCCAGCTCCATAAAGTCCCAGCACTGGTGCATAAGCTGCCGTGAGCATTGGTTCCTGCTGCTTCAGTAACATGGGGTTTGAGGACCACGTGCGTTGGACTGGTCTGGCATGCTTATTGACTAAGTTTTCTGTACCCCAACCAGGGCCCTGAAGCTGGCAGCTTGACACTCACATTTTTTTTTTATTTTTCTAAAAGAAGCTAAAAAAGATCAAATTGGCACAGCTTTGGTCTTTGCTTTGGTCCTCTATTTCTAGTTCTTAAATTATCTTCACATCTGCATTGTGTGTGTGTGTGTGTGTGTGTGTGTGTGTGTGTGTGTGTTACTGGGGATGGAACCCAGGGGCATTCTGCCTCCAAGCTACATCCCCAGCCCTATTTTTTATTCTTTATTTTGAAATAAGGGTCTCGCTGAGTTGCAGAGGGCCTCACTAAGTAGCTGAGGCTGGCCGCGAACCCGCGATTCTCCGGACAAACGTGCGCCACCACTCCCGGCTTCTGCATCCTTACTCTTTCTCTCTTGCTGAGGTAGAATGCCCCTGGGTTCCATTCCCAGTACTGCAAAAATAAATAAATAAATAAATAAATAAATAAATAAATAAATAATAGTATCTCAGAGGTAGAATATCGCTGAGTTAAATCTTCAGTAATGAAAAAATAAAAACTTAAAAAAAAATAAAAAGGCTAGGGTTATAGCTCAGTGGTAGAATGCCCCTGGGTTCAGGTTCAATACACTACATATTCATTCTCTCTCTCTCTCTCTCTCTCTCTTTCTCTCTCTCTCTCTCTCTCTCTCTCTCTCTCTCTCACACACACACACATTTTGTTTATTCATTCATCAATGGATGGACATTTGAGTTGTTTTCCCTTTTTAGAAACTGTGAACAACAGTGCTATGAGGAACATTCGCGTCCAAGCTCTTGTGTGGACATGCTGTCATTCTTTGCGGTATGCACCTAGGAGACAAATTGTGGAGTCAAACTGTAATCCTATAGTTAAAGTTTGAGGCACTATCAACAGGATTGTTTTCCACAGTGGCTTCACCATTTCCCACTTCTGCCAGCAGTTATGAGCGTTCACAATTTCCTCCATCCTGGCTAGCAGTTTATCGTGTTGATTGTAACCGTCCTATGACTGGATAAGGAGTAGTATCCCATAGTGGTTCTGCCTTGATTTGCATAATGACACTGAGAATCTTTTCATGTGTTTCCTGGACATTTGTATAAATGTCTGTTTAGATTCTTTGCCTATTTTTCTATGGGTTATTTGTCTTTTTATAGAAAATTATGAGTTATTTATTTATTTATTTATTTTTGGGTGGTACTGGAGGTGGAACCCAGAGGCTTTCTACCTTCAGGCTATACTCCCAGACCCATTTTTTTTTTAATATATTTTATTTGGGAACAGGGTCTCACTAAGTTGCTGAAAGCCTCACTAAGTAGCTGAGGCTGGCTTTGAACCTGCGCGATCCTCCTGTCTCAGCCTCCCAAGTGCAGGGATTACAAGCGTGCGCCACCACGCCCGGCCTATAAGAGTCCTTTATTACTTCATAAATAAGCCCACTATTAGATCTATAACTTGCAAATGTTTTCTCTCATTTCATGGGTTGTCTCTTCACTCCCTTGACAGTATACTTCTTTTTTTCAGCACAAAGTTTTACTTTTTTGTTGTTAGATATATAAAGAATCCACTGCCAAATCCAAGGTCACAAAGATTTGCCTTTAAGTTTATTTCTCCTCGGGTTTATAGTTCTGACTCTTTCGTGTAGGTCTTTGGTTTATTTCTAGTGATTCCTCTAGATGGTGTGAATTGGAGGTCTAACGTGAGCACTTGGCGTTTGGTTATCGAGTTCTTTCAGGACCAGCTGTTGAAAAGGCTTCTCTCTCCCTATTGGATGATATTAGTTTCCTTGTTGGAAATAAGTGGATCATAAATGCATGGTTTTATTTCTAGCGTCTCCATTCATCTCTACAACTGTTCTGGTGCTCATTGCACCCTGTCTGGGTTACTGTGGTTTTGTAGTAAGTTTTGAAATTGAGAAGTGTTGGGTCCTCCGAGTTTATTCTCTTTCAAGAGTATCCAAGCCGGGCGTGGTGGCGCACGCTTGTAATCCCCGCGCTTGGGAGGCTGAGACAGGAGGATGGCACAGGAGGATGGCCAGCCTCAGGTACTGAGTGAGGCTCTTGGCAACTTAGTGAGACCCTGTTTCCAAATAAAGTATAAAGCAGATTTGTAAGTCTAAGTTATATACTTCTTTTGTTACATTTATTCTTAAGTATTTGATTCTCTTTGGTGCTACTATAAATGGGTCCGTCTTTCCTTCCTTCCTTCCACTAATAATTAAATCCAGGGGCATTCTACTGTGGAGCGACACCCCCTCCCACCCCCACACCCCCCCATCCATAGTCTATATTTTATTTTGAAACAAGATCTAGCTAAGTTGCTGAGCCTGATCTACAAACTTGCAATTCTCCTGTCTTGGCCTCTCAAGTACTGGAATTACAGGTGTGCTACACCGCACCCAGCCTGGGATTTCTTTAATGTCATGTTGGCTCATTCATAGATAGGGTTACTCCCTAGGAATGTATAGAGGAAAAGTCAATTGTTGCAGGCACAAATTGGAAGGCTAGTGGTTTGGGAGTTAGCATATCCAAAAACATATTTCCTGAGATTCTACATGAAGAAAAAGTTCTGTGATCAAATAATTTTGAAAAATGTCCATGTAATATATATTTATGATATCCATAAACACATTAGAAGGGTCTTAGAAGTCAGGCAGCACCTTGAAGCTTTAAATCCTATAACCGGGCGTGGTGGCGCATGGTTGTAATCCCTGTGCTTGGGAGGCGAAGACAGGAGGATTGTGCAGGTTCAAAGCCAGCCTCAGCTGGGTTAAGAGACCCTGTTTTCAAATAAAAATATAAAAAAAATAGGTCTGGGAGTGTAGCCCAGAGGTAGAAGGGCTTTCAAGAACCCCAGTACCAATCCCCCCAAAAAAATCCTATAAAAAGAGCCAGGTGTGGTGGCGCACGCTTGTAACCTCAGCACTTGGGAGGCAGAGGCAGGAGGATCGCGCAGGTTCAAAGCCAGCCTCAGCTACTGAGTGAGGCTCTCAGCAACTTAGTGAGACCCTGTTTCCAAATCAAATATAAAAATAGGTCTGGGAGTATAGTCCATTGGTAGAAAAGCCCTTGGGTTCCACCCGCAGTACTACACACACACACACACACACACACACACACACACAATAAATAAATCCTCTAAAAACCAAATCTCTTCATCTATTTCAAAATATCTAATTATGAAGGAAAGTGATGCCTAGATCCTTCTTAAGGTGTGGTAGGATATGGAGTTTAGCCGGGCATGATGGCGCACGCTTGTAATCCCCGTGCTTGGGAGGCGGAGACAGGAGGATCACGCAGGTTCAAAGCCAGCCTCACTGGCTTAAGAGACCCTGTTTCTAAATAAAAAAATTATAAAAATAGTTCTGGGAGTGTAGCCTGGAGGTAGATGGGCTTCCAGGAACCCCAGTACCACCAAAAAAAAAAAAAAGTTTATGTGTCTCATGTCTGTAAGACCAGTGTATTTCATAATTTTGCGTGGAATAGAAGTTAGTGTTTGGTTATGATATTTGTCATAAAATTCATTTTCAGTGCCAGTAGAAATAGTTCTTTTTGAAAGTGGCATTTAAATCAACCAGTAAGCCGGGCGTGGTGGCGCACGCTAGTAATTCCCGTGCTCGGGAGGCTGAGACAGGAGGATCGCGCAGGTTCGAAGCCAGCCTCAGCTACTTAGTGAGGCTCTCAGCAACTTAGTGAGACCCTGTTTCCAAATAAAATATAAAATAGGGCTGGGAGTATAGCCCAGAGGTAGGAAGCCTCTGGGTTCCACCTCCAGTACCACACACACAAAAAAAT
Organism: Muscardinus avellanarius; assembly: GCF_963383645.1. NCBI lineage: Eukaryota > Metazoa > Chordata > Mammalia > Rodentia > Gliridae > Muscardinus > Muscardinus avellanarius. The sequence continues at coordinate 14,932,890 of NC_137804.1, forward strand.
AATAGTAATAAGTCAACCAGTAAGACAAACAGCGCTTTTTGCTGAATTTCTTTGGGTCAAATGCTTAAATGGAGGTTTCCTAACTAAATGTTTCTATCTGTGCTCTACAATGGTAAGAGAAGGACACTTAAGATTGGAGAAATGAGACTGGGGTGAGCAACTAGGCGACTAAAGACGCAGTCATTATAAACTTAAGAAGGTAAGGTTTTAAAAAGGAACATGGCCCGAGGAGCTGGACATAGCCACGTCCTGTGTGTGTGGTCCAAGTGACAGTAGCCACACCCGTTGGCCTCTCTGGGTCTCAGCTTCATCGCTGTAAAATGGTCTTAATAAGCTGGACGTGGTGGCGCTCGCCTGTGGTCCTAGCATCTGGGAGGCTGACAAGAGGACGCAGATTCATACACTGCCAGCCTCAGCAACTTAGCCAGGCCCTCTGCAATTTTGAGAGACTCTGTTATTATGTTTCAAAACTGAAAAATAATAATATAGGGCTGGGGTGTCGCTCTGAAAGCCCCAGGTTCAATCCCCTACCACAAAAAATAAAAAATAAATAAAATAGCGCTGGGATCTAGCTCAGAGGTAGAGCGACCCTGGATCTAGTCCCCAGTACCCAAAACAAAACAAAAAAGGAAAAAAAAAAAACCCTAAAACCAAAATACCAAAATGGATCTTTTTTTTTTTTTTTTGGTGGTACTGGGGTTCCTGGAAGCCCATCTACCTCCAGGCTACACTCCCAGACCCATTTTTTATATTTTTATTTGGAAACGGGGTCTCTTAAGCCAGCGAGGCTGGCTTCAAACCTGAGCGATCCTCCTGTCTCCGCCTCCCAAGCGCTGGGATTACAAGGGTGCGCCACCACGCCCCGCCAAAATGGATTTTAATAGCTGTATCACGTAATAGAGTTCATAGCTCAGTACATACATAACTCAAATGTAAATGGTTTTGTTTTCTTAAAGGAGGGGAGAGTACTTACAATTCCCGTTTTGCAAAGGCTTTCCCTGGCAGTTTGCATCTGCTAGGAAGGAAGGCCAGGGGTGGAGTTCTGGTGTCAGCTTCAGTGTTAAATGGAGTGGATTCAAGAGTCCCGCCCGGAGCGGGGCGTGGCGGCGCACACTTGTAATCCCACTACTTGGGAGGCTGAGACAGGAGGAGTGAAGGTTTATGGACAGCCTCAGCTACTTAGTGAGGCCCTCCACAATTTACTGAGATTATGTTTCAAAATAGAGTAAAAATAGGGCTGGGGGTATAGCTCGTAGGTAGAATGCCTCTGGATTCAATCCCTAGAAACACACACACACACACACACACACACACACACACACACACACACCTCAGGGGTCTAAGCCACACGGCCAGGTGCAGTGTATCGTTCCTCTAACTCCTCATTCCTTCCTCTTCTCCCAAATACCAGTCAACCCCGACAGAACAAACTTTCTGGAAATGAAATATGAAGTATAAAGTTAAGCCAAGCTACCTTGTAGGAGGGCTATTTACAATTTTCCAGTGTTCTCTAAATATGAAATGAAAGGCATCGTTTCCAGTAAAAAGCACTTTGGAAGTTTGTCGTGGATCGTAATGAGAAGGTATGGAATTCAATTGTGATCAGGTAATTTTTTGAAAGTTTCCAGCCAGGCGTGGTGCACAACTGTAATCCCGGTACTTAGGTGGCCCAGACGGGAGGATTGCAGATTTGAGGCCAGCCTCGACAATTTAGCAAGACTCTCGGCAACCTAGTGAGGTCCTGTTTTGAAACAAACAAAAAATTGCTGGGGCTATAGCTTGGAGGTAGAATGCTACTGGACTCGATCCCCAGTACCACCAAAAGAGAAAGTTACCAGATAATCAATTCCATTCTACCTATTTTATGTGATCCCAAATTACCAAATTTCTGGGGTGAATAAAACATCCAACTTTGGGGTTTTGATGGTGTGTGTGTGTGTGTGTGTGTGTGTGTGTGTGTGTGTGTGTGTTAACTCTGTTGATAGGAAGTTGGGTTGGGAGGAGGAAGGATAGTTATAAGGAAACTGGGCACAAAATATCAATAAAACTCGGCCCAGCAATAAGGCAAAACAGTGTAACTGCTTCGTTCACTCTTAGAACTTCCAGAAGTTTCTTCCCCCCTCCCGATGCCGCCCCAGCCCTTGGGAAGCTGAGACAGGAAGATGGCAGGTTGGAGGCCAGCCTCAGTAACTTAGTGAGACTCTGTTTCAAAATGAAAAATAAAAAGGGCCAGGAGTAGTTTTGTGGTAGAATGCCCCCGGGTTTAAATCCCAGTACCACATACACACAGTGGAGCCAGTCAAGTGAGAGTAAAGTCATTGAACAGCAGAAAAGAGAACATATAAAGAGAACACACACACATTTAATAAAAACATATGCAGTCTACTTGGTTTTTTTTTTTTTTTTTTTGGTGGTACTTGGGGTGGAACTCAGAGGCTTTCTACCTCCGGGCTATGCTCCCAGCCCTATTTTATATTTTATTTGGAAACAGGTTCTCACGAAGTTGCTGAGAGCCTCACTAAGTAGCTGAGACTGGCTTTGAACCTGTGCGATCCTCCTGCAGCCTCCCAAGTGTGGGGATTACAAGCGTGCGCCACCACGCCCGGTTTGCAGTCTACTTGTTAATATGTCTATCAGAGGCAGGGAAATCTAGTTGCCTCTTTCTCAGGAATGAGGCAAGTGGTCAGTTCATGCAAGGCCTTCACCCCAGCTCTTCTGTATGTGTGTATATGATACTTTGGATCAAACACAGGCACATTCTACCTCCAAGCTGCACCCCCAGCCCTATTTTTATTATTTTTAACTTGAAACAGGGTCTGAGGCTGGTCTCAAACCTACCATCCTCCTGCCTCAGCCTCCCAAGTACTGGGATTACAGGTATGTGCCACCACACATAGATTGAACTACAAGTCTTTTTTGCGGGTCTGGGGATGGAATCCAGGGGCATTTGACCTCCGAGCTACACTCCCTGCCCTATTTTTTATTCTTTATTTTGAAACTGGGTCTCACTGAGTTGCAGAGGGCCTCACTAAGTAGCTGAGGCTGTCCGCAAACTGTGATCCTCCGGTCTCAGCCTCCCAAATGCTGGGATTACAAGCGTGCGCCACCATGCCCGGCTCGAACTACAACTCTTGAGGGAGCTCTTTTGTTGAGACTCAAGGCTCAGTTCTCTCCAGGGGAAATAGAAATTGGATGACTGAGATTTAGGGAAACCAGGGTTTTCTGAAAGCATGACCTTTTTCCAAATGACCTTTCAAGAGGACACTCTATAAAAGGGCAGGATACCAAAATAATTTTTTAAACAGCCCAACACGTTTTTGACATTTCCGAAACCAAGCACAAAAAGAACCAAATCACATGGGTCTCTCTCTCTCTCTCTCTCTCTCTCTCTCTCTCTCTCTCTCTCTCTCTCTCTCTCTCTCTCTCTCTTCTCCTCAATTGTTAAGCTAGAGGAGTTGATTTTTGAGCCCTGTTGGGTGAAGAATGGAACAGCTCATTGAGGACCATGGAAGGCAGCCTGGCCGCGTTCTTTCTTCAGAAGCCAACAACGTGGGCAAAATAGGAAGTAGTATTTGACATCAATTTGCATTGAAGTAGGTTTTTAAAACAAGTTGTGAGGGAGTAAGTGCAACTCATCGGTCATATTTCTCAAATTATTACTCTTATATTTGAATCATGGGAAAAGTCAAAACAAAAGTTATAGAAGCCAAGCGCAGTGGCACACTCCCGTAATCCCGGTACATGGAAGGCCAAGACGGGAGGGAGGCAGGTTTGAGGGCAGGCTCAGCAATTTAGCAAGGCTCTCAGCTCTTAGTGAGACCCTGTTTTAAAGTAAAAAGAAAAGGTAAAATAGGGCCGAGGATGTAGCTCAGAGGTCAGAAGTCTCTGGCTCCATCCACAGTATCACATGTGTACACACTTGCACATAAACAAACAGTAGGGCTATGGGTATAACTCAGAGGTAGCGTCTCCTCTGGCTTCAATCCCCAGTACCACACATGCACACAAAAGTTAAATACAAACTTAGCTAAGAAAGGAATATCAAAAAACTAGAGACCCAAGCCGGGCGTGGTAGTACATGCTTGTAATCCCAGTATTTGGGAGGCTGAGACAGGAAGATCAAGGTTTGAGGACAGCCTCAGGTACTTAGTGAGGCCCTTTACAAGTCATTGAGACCCTATTTCAAAATAAAGAATAAAAACTAGGTCTGAGGGTATAGCTTAGAGGTAGAATGCCCCTGGGTTCCATCCCCAGGACCAAACAAACAAACAAACAAACAAACAAACAAAGAAACAAAAAAACAACCTAGAGACCCAGAGAAATTATACTTTGAAAGAATTACTAAAACCTGTAAAATTGAGGCTGAGGAATTAAAAACTGTGTGAAATTTCATCTTTCAATTTGTTACTGAGGACAAACAAGAAACATGATGTGAAAGGGTCAGTAAGAGATATTTGTTTATTGTTATGTGGGTTATTAGAGGTTGAGCCTAGTAACCAACCCCTAGTAACATGCAGGAGTTATTCTAGCTTTGAGCTACCCCACCAGCTTTATTTATTTATTTGTTTATTTATTATTATTTTTTATTTTTTTATTTTTGGTGGTACTGGGGTTCCTGGAAGCCCTTCTACCTCCGGACTACACTCCCAGACCTATTTTTATATTTTTTTATTTGGAAGCAGGGTCTCTTAAGCCAGCACGGCTGGCTTCGAACCTGTGCGATCCTCCTGTCTCTGCCTCCCAAGCGCAGGGATTACAAGCGTGCGCCACCATGCCCGGCCTATTTATTATTTATTTATTTTGAAAGTTCTCGTGAGGTTGTGGAGGGCATAAGTTTCTGAGGTTGGCTCTGAACCTACGATCCTCCTGTCTCAGCCTCCAGAGTACTGGGATTACAGGTGTGTACCACCACTCCCTGCTGAGATGGCTTAATCTAAAAAAGCAAGAATTGTGCAATATGATCAGTTTCTGAGGATAATTCATGACCAAGGTGATGTCAAAAGGCTTCAGGCGTTTGCGGTTTGATCTTAGCCGATGTCCCTAGTGTCAAGTGAAATAGTCTTTATGAGGTCGTCAGAAACTCTCTGGGAAGATTCCACTGGGCTATTGTAGAGATCACCACCAGCAGCATAAGAAAGCATCTGATTTGTAAATGATATATTTGGGGAAACATCTTAAAATGGCAGCCCGTGGCCAGGCATTCTACAAAGAGGCATAAGTAAGAGTGTCTTTTCTTGGTTCTGTTTGTAGATCAAGATACACCTGTGTCTCTGGGTGTGGTGGCACTGGCTTGTAATCCCAGTACTTGGGAGGCTGAGACAGGAGGATCGCAGGTTCAAGGACAGCCTCAGCAAGTAGTGAGATTTTCATCAACCTACCAAGACCTTGTTTTAAAATAAATATAGCTGGGCTTGGTGGTGCACGCTTGTAATCCCAGTATTTGGGAGGCTGAGACAGGAGGATCGCACAGGTTTGAAGCCAGCCTCAGCAACTTAGTGAGGCCCTGTTTCCAAATAAAATATAAAATAGGTCTGGGAGTATAGCCTGGAGGTAGAAAGCCCTTGGGTTCCATCCCCAGTAGTACAACATTAGTTAGTTAATTAATATAAAATAGGGCTGGAGGTGTAGCTCAGAGGTAGAATATCCCTGGGCTCATATCCAGTACCACAAAAATAAATAAATAAATAAATAAATAAATAAATAAATAAATAAATGGCAGCCCATAAGTGGTGGTTGCCTGGACTTAATGTTAGAATCACTGGGAATTTTTTTCTACTTAGAATTATATTAGCAATCATTTTTTATTCATTCTTCACCATAAGGAATATTCTTATTTTACAGTTGTGATATTTAAAGAACAAAATGGAAACAGAATCAATAGTAGTATATCCTTCATTAGGCTTTTAAGGGCTTGGTTTATTGTTTAAGCAGAGGTTCCATAACCTTTACAATACTATGAAAAAGACTTTAGTTGAAAGGGGAGAGAATAAAAACCCTGACCCACATTATCTACTTTTTCTGCTAGTGAAAGGAAACAATATATTGTGGTAAGCAAATAGTTTAATTTCCAAGATTTGGTATCTGATCTTATTTTCTGTACGAATAAAATAACAGAATATTCCAACAAATAAATTGGGAGCCAGGCCTGGGGGTGCTCACCTGTAATCCTAGTACTTGAGAGGCTGAGACAGGAGGATAGCAGGTTCGAGGACAGCCTCAGCAACTTGGGGGAGACCCTCTGCAACTCAGAAAGACCCTGTTTACAAATGAAAAATAAAATAGGGCTGGGGGTGTAGCTCAGAGGTAGAATACCCCTGGATTCAACCCACAGTGCCCCAAATGAATGAATGAATGGATGAGGAAAATCCAATATAATTATGACATATTACTGTCTAAAATTTCTTCAATGGTTTGCCATTTGGGTGGGGGCAAAGGTAAGAATCCCATCACCCAGTTGTTTCTGCTTGGTCTGGCCTGGGTCTTCCTCTTCTTTTTTTCTTTGCAGTACTGGGGATGGAATCCAGGGGCATTCTACCTCTAACCTACACTCCCAGCCCTGTTTTTTTTTTTTTCTTTATTTTGAAACAGGGTCTCACTGAGTTGTCAAGGGCCTCACTAAGTAGCTAGCTGAGGCTGTCTGCGAACCGTGATCCTCCTGTCTCAGCCTCCCAAGTACTGAGATTACAAGCATGCATCACCACGCCCATCTGGTTATCCTTCTTTTTATCTGTAATTTTTGTCTCTGTCTTCCTTGACTAGGCCAAGTTCCCGCCCGCCTCAGAGTTTTACAGATATTATTGTAGTTAAATCTTCTGTTGTTAGAGATTTGAAACGTTAACTCATACTTTGTTCTCAGAGCTCAGTGTATTTTTTTCCAGAAAGCCTCCTCTCTCCAGCCCCTACCCTTCTTATATCCCCCCCCATCATTATTTAAGCAAATAGTTAACTCATACTCTGTTCTCAGAGCTCAGTGTAAGGTGTTTTTTTTTTTTTCCAGAAATCCTCCTCCCTCCAGCCCCTACCCTTATTAGGCTCCCCCCAATAATTATTTATTTAAGCAAATAGTGATTTTGTATCTTTCTTGCTTCCCAGCAGCACACCATCTCTCTGGTTTATCCACAGCACCTGGTGCCCCATCTGACACAGAAGGCATTTAATAAATATTTGTGGCATAAGTTAAATGAAACAACAGATGTGACCAAACTTCCTTTTACTTTATTTTTGTACATACTCATACTTTATTATTTTGCAGATTGAAAAATTGGGAATTCTATGAAAACAGCCATTGCAGTTGGTATTACTATTTTTACCACCCAACATGACTCACTCCCTGTTTATTTAACCAATATCTATGTAATGCTCACCGTGTATCAGGACCATGTAAGTGTTGGGAGAGAACCTTATTTTAAATACCTGCTACTTAGTTAAGTACTCAGTCAGTTCTAACAGGTGTGTGTGTGTGTGTGTGTGTGTGTGTGTGTGTGTGTGTGTTGTACTTGGCATTGAACCCAGGGGTACTCTACCTCTGAGCTATACCTCCAGTCCTTCTTATTTTTATTTTAAAACAAGGTCTTGCTAAGTTGTCAGGATGACCTCAAACTTGTGATCCTTTTGTCTCAGCCTCCCCTCCTCCCAGTGACAGGGGTTACAGGCTTCTGCCGCCACACTATTTATACTTGGCAATATTTACAGCGTTATTGAATTTGGGTTTGTTTGCCTCTTCCTCTGTGGCGTGGTTTGCCTTGTCAACTTACAAGAGACCTGCCAGCGCTCGGGGAAATGTCTGGAGTAAAAGCCAGTATGCTTCTGTATGCGACAGGCCTGGAGACTCATCTTCCTCCTTAATGACGAAGGGCTGGCTGCCTCCTGGTCCATAAAGCTCTAGAATCCCGATCTCTCAAAACTAAGTGAGCTCTCAGGGTCCTTTATCATAGTTAACCATATTATCCATGGTAATATCGTATGAGCTATTTGTTTAAAAATTCTATGCAGTTTTATATCTGGTTGAAATGTTTATTACAAGGGACTTTTTCTGTTGTGGAAACTTAAAAACCTGAAGGATGCCGGGCATGGTGGCGCACGCTTGTAATCCCCACGCTTTGGAGGCGGAGACAGGAGGATCGCGCAGGTTCGAAGCCAGCCCCGTTGGGTTAAGAGACCCTGTTTCCAAATAAAAATATATATTAAAAAAATAGGTCTGGGAGTGTATCCCAGAGGTAGAAGGGCTTCTAGGAACCCCAGTACCACACACACACACACACACAAAAAAAAAAAAAACCCCAAAGGAAAAAAAAATCTAACTTCTAGCTTTTCTGAAGAAGCCGAAGTATGCCTATCAGAACTGTGCTGAACATATGTTTTTATTATCCACAAGTACCGAAACTCAGGGTTCCGACTCCCCGCTTTAGTGTGGTCTCTAAAACCTGCCGGGTGGTAAGCTTGAGTGGAATTGGAAGGAGATTAAAATCACATGCTCTGGAGCGGACACCTTTAAGCAGATCAGTGTTTCCAGCCTCCATGTTCTTACCTGTAAAATATGGTTTATAGTAAATAAAATGTTCCTGGGTCCCTTTGTTGCAAATAACCAGCACAAATAGCTTTCTGCACTAGTGGTTTTTCCACAGCGGTGGAGGGAAGGACTTTTGTTTCTCAAAGGACACAATGTCCTTTGAGAAACAGAGACAGCTTCTCTGCCTCAGTAGCTCGGTGGTGGTAGAGGAGCTAGGCTACTGGCTTTTAGTAGCTAAAACCCAGAAATGCTAATAAGCATCTCCCAGTGCAAAGGGCAAGTGTTTAAACAAGTATCCAAACCCTGGTGTGGTGGAGCATGCTTGTAACCACAGTACTTGGGAGGCTAAAATAGGAAGATTGAAATTTAAGGCCACCCTTAGTAACTTAGTGAGACCCTGTTACAAATATATATATTTAAAAAAAGGCTAGGGCGTAGCTCAGAGGTAGAATGCCCTTGGGACTAATCCTCAATACTACAAAAAGGCGGGGGAGGGGGGAGGAGTAGAGAAGTATCCATTCCAAAAAACGGGTGATGGTCTTGAGAGCCTGCTGATGGTGGGATTGGGGAACGCTGTTTACGGTAAAATGGCAAGCCAGTGACTGCAGTCATTAAAAAGGACAGTTAGCTCTGTGTGCAGACATGGAAATATTTCTAGGAGATGCTGCTAAAATAAGTAAAGCAGCTCACAGAGCACAATTTATAATGAAATCCCATTAACGACTGGCCTTTTCTGTGTGCCTGCGTGTACTTCCAAATATGCATCAAAGACCTGGAAGGGTGTAAAATGAGCATTTGCGAACCTTACGGGACACACTTCCGTACAGTGTTTTCACAACCAGAAGACATTACATTTATGCTTTGAAAACTTCTAGCCAGGTGTGGTGGCATACTGCTTGCAATCCCAGTGCTCGAGAGGCAGAGACAGGAGGATCACGGGTTCAAGGACAGCCTCAGCAAGTAGAGAGGCTCACATCAACTTAGGAAGACCTGTTTCAAAATAAAAATAGGGCTGGGGGTATATCTGGGAGACAGATTTCCCCTGGGTTCCATCCCCAGTACCACAAAACAAAACAAACAAAACCTGTCTGAAAACAAACTCCTAATCCATACAAACGCTTAAAGTTTAAAGTAGATAATTAAAGTAAGATGTTACCACCATGCCAATGTGTAGTGAGTGCCAATAAATAAGAGTTTACTATTCTTAGGAAAATTCTATATTTTTCCTCTTTTTTGTTTTCTGCAAGTCTGGGGATAGAAACCAGGGGCATTCTACCTCTGAGCTACTCACCCTGCCCTGATTTTTATTTTTTATTTGAAACAGGGCCTCACTAAGTAGCTGAGGCTGTCTGCAAACCACGATCCTCCAGTCTTAGCCTCCCAAATGCTGGGATTACAAGCATGCGCCACCATGCCCGGCTTATATTTTTCCTCTTGAAAATTGAAGTTAGTTCAGGAGGTGAAGGTACATGGGTAAATGCAGTAATTCCAAGGTTATTTCTATTAATGGCTTTGCTGAATTTCAAATGGGGTAGCATTCATTTTTCTACCATGGTATGATTACGTTAGCCAGACTAATTTTGTTTTGTGCTTACTGGAAGACTCTAATATCATTTTGTGCACAAACTAAAAGAAAACCAAGTGAGATCTATTGGTAGGAGTATTCCTACCACTTCACATTCTGAGTGTGCGTGGACCTGTTCTTGTGTGTGATATTGGGGATTGAATCCAGGGGCATTCTACCTCCAAGATATATCCACAGCCTTATTCTGTTTTACATTTTGAAAGAGGGTCTCACTAAGCTGCTGAGGCTGGCCTCGATCCTGTGATCCTGCTTTCTCAACCTCCCAATAATGGAATTACAGGCGTGTGCCACTGTCCCTGACTTCAGAGTGTGACTTTTCTGAATTGCTGGTCAACTCAGAAGCATCAACGATCCTGTTTTTTTCCCCACACTCTTGTATTTCTATTCAGCGGTGGTGATAAAGTATTTAAGGTCTTTTTTAATGTAATATTCGCCCAGAAAAGTATAAAACTCAAAAGCGGTACAGTTGAATGAAGTTTTAAAGTAATCATATATTCATACATTCACCACTTTGTTAAGCAAATAGAAATGACTGGCACCCAGCATCTCTTCCACAGGTAACCACGTCCCGACTTCCAATACCACAGATTAGGTTCACATGTTTTTAAATTTGTATGTATTGGGCCAGGTGTGGTGGCGCACGCTTGTAATCCCCGCGCTTGGGAGGCTGAGACAGGAGGATCGTGCAGGTTCGAAGCCAGCCGCGCGTGCTGGCTTAGGAGACCCTGTTTCCAAATAAAAATGTAAAAATAGGTCTGGGAGTGTAGCCCGGAGGTAGAAGGGCTTTCAGGAATCCCAGTACTGCCAAAAAAAAAAAATAATAATAATAATAATAATAAAAAATAAATGTGTACGTATTGGGAATCACACAGTATTCTCTTCTCTGGTTTCTTTAACTTAATATATCTGTGAGGTTCATGTTAGATGTAGCAGTAGATTGCTCATTTTTGCTGAATATTCTGCTTGCATATGCAATATAGCCTGTATCACTGATACAGTGACATGGTGTCTATATCACTGATAGACACTTGGGGTGTTCCTAATCTGGGCTCCTATGAATAGTCGCTTTGTACTTTCTAGTGTGCATCTTCTGATACATGTAAGTGTGCATTTCTATTTGAATATATCTAGGAGTAGAATTTTCAGTTTATAGGCTATATGAATGTTCAACTTTAGAAATTTTTTTCCTTTCTTATCTTTTTTTTTCTTTCTTTTTTTTTTTTAGTATTCTATGATTCTGACCCAGAGTGGTTTACCAATCTTCAGGTGATCAGCAATGCATGAGAATTTCTGTTGCTCTGCATCCTAATATTTGGTATGGCCAAGCTTTTATTTTTTATTTTTTATTTTTTTGGTGGTACTGGGGGTGGAACCCAGAGGCTTTCTACCTCCGGGCTATACTCCCAGACCTGTTTTATATTTTATTTGGAAACAGGGTCTCACTAAGTTGCTGAGAGCCTCACTAAGTAGCCGAGGCTGGCTTCGAACCTGTGCGATCCTCCTGTCTCAGCCTCCCAAGCGCAGGGATTACAAGGGTGCGCCACCACACCCAGCTTATGGCCAAGCTTTTAAATTTTAGCCATTCTAGTGATTAGGACTCATTTTAATTTGATTTCCTTTTTCTGTGGTACTGAGGATGGAGCTGAAGGGCATTCTAACTTTGAGCTATATACCACCACACCAATTTTTTATTCTTTATTTTGAAACAGGGTCTCACTAAGTTGCAGAGGGCCTCACAAAGAAGCTGAGGGCGGCCATGAACCTGCAATCCTCCCGTCTGAGCCTCCCAAGCACTGGGATTACAAGCATGAACCATAACACCCATCTTAATTTTAATTTTAAATAATTTGTTAATACACTTTGTTACTTTTATGTGTGTTTATGTGTGGTATTGGGGGTTGAACCCAGGTGCATTCTACCTCTGAGCTATGCCCTCAGCCATTTTAAATTTTTTGTTATTTATTTATTTATTTATTTATTTATTCATTTATTTATGGTACTGGGGTTCCTGGAAGCCCTTCTATCTCCGGGCTACACTCCCAGACCTATTTTTACATTTGTATTTGGAAACAGGGTCTCCTAAAGCCAGCGCGTGTGGCTGGCTTCAAACCTTCATGATCCTCCTGTCTCTGCCTCCCAAGCATGGGGATTACAAGCGTGCGCCACCACGCCCGGCTTAAATTTTTTGTTTTAAAACAGGGTCTCATTTAGGTTGCTAAGAGTCTTACTAATTGCTGAGGCTGTCTTGGATCCTGAGATCCTCCTGTCTCAGCCTCCCAAGTACTAAGATTCCAAGTGTGCACCATCACAACCAGCTCTATTGTTCCTTTTTTTTTTTTTTTTGTGGGTCTGGGGATGGAACCCAGGGGCATTTGACCTCCGAGCTACACCCCCTGTCCTATTTTTTTAATTCTTTATTTAGAAATCAGGTCTCACTGAGTTGCAGAGAGCCTCATTAGCTGAGGCTGTCCGCAAACCGCGATCCTCTAGTCTCAGCCTCCCGAATGCTGGGATTACAAGCACGTGCCACCACGGCCAGCTTCTATTGTTACTTTTAAAAAGTACATGTTTGTGGTGGCGCACATTTGTAATCCCAGCATTCCAGAGGCTGAGACAGGAGGACTGTAGTTAGCAGACAGCTTCAGATACTCAATGAGGTGTTCTGCAACTCAGTGAGACCCTGTTTCAAAATAAAGAATAAAATATAGGGCTGGCGGTGTATCTTGGAGGTAGAATGCCCCTGGCTTCCATTCTCAGTACTGAAAAAAAAAGTCCATGTTTTTGAATAGTTATAAAGGGAATGAAAAGATATTCACCAAACTGTTAGTAGTTAATCTTCTAAGTGGTAAAATTGTATGTCATTTTTTTTACTTTGCTTTTTATTTTCCTATACTTTCTAAACTTGTGAAGTAAACATGTTCTAATAATAAAAATAATGTGCAAAGTGGCAGTGGTTACCCAGATCTTTCCCCCAAAACATAAATTGCAAGGATGTTAATAGATATCTCTGGAAATGAAGTTTGACTTGTTGATAGCAGATTTTCTTGGAGACTTTAAAAATACTAACAGGTTTTGCCAGGCGTGGTGACGCACGCTTGTAATCCCAGCATTCGGGAGGCTGAGACCTGGAGGATCGCGGTTCGCAGACAGCCTCAGCTACTTAGTGAGGCCCTCTGCAACTCAGTGAGACCCAGTTTCAAAATAAAGAATAAAAAATAGGGCTGGGGTGTAGCTCAGAGGTCAAATGCCCCTGGGTTCCATCCCCAGACCCGCAGAAAAAAAAAAAAAATACTAACAGGTTTTATGAATCTCTTAGGCACAGAGCGTACGCAATAGCCACATGGTTTTGTGACTTATAAATCACAAAATACTCATTTATGCCTCCAGGATCTAGTGTACTGCGAAACATTTACAAAATGCTGGGATGGAGAAGCAAAGATATAAGACATAAAGTAGATCACAAAAAGGCAGATAGTTCTTAGAACTGAGGAAATACCCACAAGCAAGTGTTGCCTGTGTGAGTAAATGTTGTGAGGAAGTTTTCTGTAGTTTCAAATCTCTTCTGTAAATCTGAAGTTATACCAAATAAGAGCACAAGAGCATCATCCCAGAGCACTTCTGCATTTGAAAGTTGGTTTTGTGAAAGGTAGCTCTGTCTCCTAGAATAAGGATGCTGGGTTTGGATTATAAAGTTTAAAATTGCGCAGGTGAGCCAGGCGTGGTGGTGCAAGTTTGTAATCCCAGCATTTGGAAGGCCGAGACAGGAGGATCGGGGTTCGAGGACAGCCTCAGGTACTTGGTGAGGCCCTCTGCAACATCAGTGAGACCCTGTTTCAAAATAAGGAATATAACATAGGGTTGGGGGTGTAGCTCGGAGGTAGAATGCCCCTGGTTCCATCCCCAGTGCCACATAAAAAAAATAAAATAAATTGTACAGGTGGTGAGGTGTCCCAAAACTTCAGGCCTCAGGTTTATTTGATGACATTTCAGACTTAAAAAATCAAGCCGGGCGTGGTGGCGCACGCTTGTAATCCTCGCGCTTGGGAGGCTGGGACAGGAGGATCGTGCAGTTTCGAAGCCAGCCTCAGCTACTTAGTGAGGCTCTCAGCAACTTAGTGAGACCCTGTTTCCAAATAAAACATAAAAAAGGTCTGGAAGTATAGCCTGGAGGTAGAAAGCCTCTGGATTCCACCCCCAGTACCACAAAAATAAAAATAATAATAATAAAATTAAATTAAATTAAATTAAAAAATCAATATACAGTGGGGTGTGGTGGTACTCACCTGTAATCCCAGAACTTGGGAGGTTGACACAGGAGGACTGAAGGTTTAAGGGCAGTCTCTGCAGTGTATTGGGACCCAGTTTCAAAACATAAAAAAAAAAAAAAAAAAAAAAAAACTGGAGGTGCAGCTTGGCGATAGAATGGCTGTGAGTTCAATCCTCAGTACCAAAGGGAAAAAAAAATTTTAAAACAACAGTTTACTTAATAATAAAGTAAAACAAAGCAGACTCAGTCTGGTTTCAAAGAGAACTTTTCGCCAGTGATTTGTAGATACTCGTCACCACAGTTCAACAATAAAAGTTAACAACCACAGCGTGTTCCTGAGGGCCAGTAGCTAAAATTATTCGCTGGAGTTGCCAAGTTCCCAGCATGTGGCCAAGTGCGTGGAGTTGCCAAGTATGTTCGCCAGCTCGCCCCGTGACAAAAGGGTGTGGCCTGGAGTTGGAGATTCAGGTTTGAATTTCAGTTCTGCCAAGTACTCAGCTTTATGACTTTCTATGACCTTTCATTTCTTGACTAAGATAAGAACCATAAAACCACCTCTCTCTTGAGGTTGATGGAAAGAAGCCTAACGCATAGGAGAAGGCCTGCCTGGCAGCATCGTCCCAGCCAGGCTCTGGGGTACTTGATGAAGGCGGTTCTCCTTCTTAATGAAACAGGCAGTGCTCGCTGGCGAGGCTGTAGCTGTCCCCCACTGCCGGCTTCCTCTTCCCCTTCCTTGGGTGTCAGGGCTTCACACAGTTAGTTGCACACAGTCAGGTGCCTTTGTTCAGCCTTCCCTCCCCTCCCTTCCCTTTCAAATCCTACTCCTCCTTTTGCCAGAGCCTCTCTTTTTCCCTTCTCACACCACCCTATGTCTTGCCTGAGCAAACTGATAAAAGTTTAAGGCCTGTTCCTAAAGACAATTAGAAAATACTCAAGACTTAAAGGAGACCAAAGAATGAATTGCTAAGGGCCAGGTTTTGGCACTGCTATGTATAGCAGATGAGATGGTTTTTGTGTGTGTGTGTGTGGTGCCAGGGATTGAACCCAGGAGCATTCTACCTCCGAGCTATATCTCCAGCCCATTTTTTAATTCTTTATT
Organism: Muscardinus avellanarius; assembly: GCF_963383645.1. Taxonomy (NCBI): domain Eukaryota; kingdom Metazoa; phylum Chordata; class Mammalia; order Rodentia; family Gliridae; genus Muscardinus; species Muscardinus avellanarius. The sequence continues at coordinate 14,948,350 of NC_137804.1, forward strand.
CTGATACAGAGTCATACCAAGTCGCGGAGGGTCTCATTAAGTAGCTGAGGCTGTCTGCGAACCCAGATCCTACTGTCTCAGCCTCCCAAGTACTGGGATTCCAAGCGTGTGCCACCACGCCCAGCTGAGGTTTTGCTTTGAGGGGCTTCTATCAACACCTCAAATTCACTGAAGTCTGTGTGCGTCACTGGGAATTGAACCCCAAGACATTCTATCTCTGAACTACACTCCCAGCCCTATCTTATTTTTTATTTTGAAACAAGATCTCACTACATTGCCCAGGCTGTCCTTGAACTTGCAATCCTCCTGCCTCAGCCTCCCAAGTACTGAGATTGCAGGTGTGCGCCACCACACCGGGCTTCACATTCATTCTTTGAGCAATTACTTGACCACTGACTGTCAGTCACTTACTGTGACAGGCTAGCCCTGTGCAGTGACCCATTTACTGTGCAGGCTGGGCTTGTTCTTTTACTTGTCCCCAAGGAACATTTCAACCAGAAACATATTCAAGAATCAGCAGCATTCTTTAGCTTTCTTCTGGATCTTTCCACATTCCCAACAACCCTCCCAAAGCAAATAAAGTCAACAGGCAAGATGTTAGTTGCAGAACATATCTGAGCTCTTAACTGCTTTCAAAGTAAGGAATGATTTGCATTTTGGGTTAATTAGCATGCTCAAAGATCATGTCTTTTCAAAGTTTTGATTTTTAATTAACACCGTACGTAAATTTAAGGTACCTTTTTTTGTTTTGTTTCAGCTACTTCTCTAACTTAAAGGCTTTATAACTTTGGTTCTTCTGGTGTAGATACTTTTAATCTTTTTGGGGCTCCTTTACCCCCAAATAAAAACTTTAGCCTGGCATGGTGGTGTGCACCTACAACCCCTGTACTTGGGAGGCTGGGACAGGAGGACCACTGGTTCAAGGTCAATCTTAGCAACTTAGTGAATCCATGTTTCAAATTTTAAAAAATGGGTTGGGGTTATAGAGTCAGAGGTAGGACACCCCTGGGTTCAATCCCTAGTACCCAAACAAAATAACTCCAAAAAGAAAAATGAAAAAAAAATTTTAAATACTACAGAAGGAAACAATTTGTCAACACTGACTACAGGGTACTTTACTCTTCTGAGGCAGAGATACATGAGTTAGGAAAGTCTCAACCCTCTCACTTGTTTAGGTCTATCTAAATCTTTTTTTGTGTGTGTGATACTTGGGATAAAATCCAGGGGCATTCTACCTCTAAGCTATACCCCAGGCCAATTCTTTTATTCTTTTACTTTGAAACAGGGTCTCACTAAGTTGTGGAGCATCTCACTAAATTGCTGAGGCCGGCTGCGAACCTGTGATCCTCCGGTCTCAGTCTCCCAAGTACTGGGATTCCAAGTGTGCACCACCAGGCCTAGCTAGGTCTGACTCTTCAAAGCTTATGAAGAACCTGAATGAGAGGACTCTGAGTATCCAGAAGCTTCGACTGCAGCTAAGCGCTGCTCATGGTAGGATCGTGTAATATTCTGTTGGTGAAGGTTAGGAGAACCATAGCATCCAATGCTCCTCAAAGCAGGAGGTTTTCTTTATTTTTTCAGAACAAGATGCTTCTTTGAAAGTCTATTATTAGACTTCCGTGAAAAGGCCAGGAACGTTTTCTCAAATAAGGCAGATGCTAAACGTATCTTCCACGTTGTGTAATTCAGGAGAGCGCTTAAGAGCCCTGAATTCTTATCTGTATATGTCATGTCAAATGAGTGAAGATGTCCCTTCTGTCTACACGAGTAATTATTACCTTACTCGAGAAGCAGTAGCACGTACTTGGCACAAATCAATAAAATTAAACTCCTGCAAAACAAACGTCAAACAAAACAAACATTCTACACTTATTATAGGTAGAAAGCGAAGCCCTTTGGCTCTTGTCTGTCTTCGAGAGCTGGTAACACTCGGGAATATAGTTGTCACTGATGTCTTCAGCCAACCACACATACTTGCAACCTCTGATGTTTACAACTGCCTCAGCTACTTAGTGAGGCTCTCAGCAACTTAGACCCTGTTTCCAAATAAAGTATAAAATAGGCCTGAAGGTAGAAAGCCTCTGGGTTCCACCCCCAGCACCACACACACACACAAAATATATTTATGTATATACCATTTAAAAAATAAATATGCCAGAAGCTGGGCATGGTAGTGCACACTTGTAATCCCCATCCTTGGGAGGCAGAGATAGGAGGATGGTGCAGGTTCGAAGCCTGCCTCGCTGGCTTAAGAGACCCTGTTTCCAAATAAAAAATATAAAATAGGTCTGGGAGTGTAGCCCAGAGGTAGAAGGGTTCCATCCCCAGTACCACCTAATAATAATAATTAATAATAATAATAATAATAATAATAATAAAAAACATGCCAGGTGTGGTGGTGCACACTTGTAATCTCAGACTTTGGGAGGCTGAGACAGGAGGATTGCAGGTTCGCAACCAGCCTCAGCTACTTAATGAGGCTGTCAGCAACCTAGACCCTGTTTCAAAATAAAAAATAAAATAGGACTGGGGGTATAGCTCAGAGGTAGACTGCTCTTGGGTTCAACCCCCAGTGCTTAAAAAAAATGTGGGTATGTATATATATTTTTTTCTAAAAAATTTTGGAGCAATCAAATAGTCTGAAAAAGCTGTTAATCCACTGATATTTACTATAGGAATGCTGGGGGGGAAATGATGGTAGCTTTCTTCTCTCACTTGAGTGCACTTCTAAGAAATGTAACAAAATAAACTATATTTAAACATTTTGTTATTTTTAAACAACCACTTATTGAGTGTACTATAAGCCAGACATTGTGACTTTAACTTCTTCTTAAGTAGCAACTTTGTGTATATTAAGTGTCCACAACAATTAGCACAATGAGAGGCAGGAAGAGGAAACTGAGAAGCACTGAACTGTGAATTCAGTTCTTAACTGCTTTAAACGCTCTCCAGGGTAAAGATTAGGCCTCCCTGGCTGGGCATAGTGGAGCACACCTATAATTCTAGTACTTGGGAGTCCGACAGGAGGATTGCACGTTCAAAACTAGCCTCAGCAACTAGCAAGACCTTGTTTCAAAATAATAAAGAGGACTGAGAATATAGCTCAGAAGTAGAACACACACACACACACACACACACACACACACACACACACACACAGGCCCCCTACCTTCAAATTGACTCTTCATGTTGGAACAGTGTACAATTTCAGTAGAAATTATTGAGACACTGCCAACCCTGAAAGAGTTTTAACTGCTATTTTCTTATCTAACTTATTGATTAAGTTACCTGCTGTGTATAAAGTACACTAAGGAGTATGAATCATCGGATAAACTATTTACTGAATAACAAATGAATAACTATAAAATTGCTTTTGGACCTACAATATTAGTTCAAAATCATACAATACAGGTGTAAGCTCAATGCAGAATCTGTCTCTTCATTACCCTTTAAGAATCCCAGGTCATCTTACCTCTGTAATTCCAGTCCTTGGGAGGCTGAGGCAGGAGGATTGCAGGTTCGAGCAAGCCTTCACAATTTAGCATGACGCTCAGCAACTTTGTGAGACCCTGTTGAAATAAAGGAAGTGAGAAGAAAAGAAAAACTGGAAGCTGGGCGTGGTGGCACACGTTTGTAATCCTAGTACTTGGGAGGCTGAGACAGGAGGATCGCGGTTTGCGGACAGCCTCAGCTACTTAGTGAGGCCCTCTGCAACTCAGTGAGACCCTGTTTCAAAATAATTAAAAAAATTATGGCTGGGTGTGTAGCTCATAGCTAGAATGCCTCTGGGTTCCATCCTTAGTATTACAAAAAAATAATAATAAAAGAAGAAGAAGAAAGGTTGAAGGTATATTTATATTTCAGAGGTAAGTGGTTTAAACTCCATTACCAAAAACAAATTAATAAATAAAAAATAAAATTTCCTGGTCCTGAGTACTTAATGCAATAGATATTTATTTTTTGTATAGCTGTAATGGGGAGGCATGGCCTAAAAATAAAAATTCTGAAGTAGCTATGATAAGTTTTCCTGGAAGCTACTTAGAAAGTATGATTAAGTAAAGGCGTCTGTTTTTCCAGTTTATAAAAATAACTTTGACTTCTAACTTTTCATTGTGGCTGGTGCTTGTTATAGAGCACAAATTAAATCTTTAATTGTAATATAGATGTGAATTAACTTGTATCCCAAACAGGACAAACCTGTTATGGAGACTTTTTTTAATGGGGCAGTTACTGCTACAATTACTCTGTAAGTGAAAATTATTTGACATTACCCCAGAAAGGAAAACCGAGCTCAAGTTGGCAACAATCAGTTTTGTCAATGTGTTGTCTTCTGTACAGAAAGAGAAACAGTTTAAGAAGTGGGAGACTTTTGACATAGATGTCTCTTACCATTTGCCACAAACCTCTGCTTTAAAATGTTGATATATTAGCCAGCTGAGCGTGGTGGCGCACGCTTGTAATCCCCGCGCTTGGGATTGGGAGGCGGAGACAGGAGGATCGCCCTGGTTCGGAGCCAGCCGGGCTGGCTTAAGTGACCCTGTTTCCATATTAAAAAAATATAGAAATAGGTCTGGGAGTGTAGCCCGGAGGTAGAAGGGCTTCCAGGAACCCTATTAGCACACACACACACACACACACACACACACACACACACACTAATAATATTAAAAAAATGTTGATATGTTTATCTAATAACTTTCTCTTTTTTTGCTGTAATGGGGATGAAACTCAGGGGCATTCTACCTCTGAGCTACATCCCCATCTATATATAATTTTTTTCCCCAGTACTAGAAATGGAACCCTGGGACATTGTGCTTCCCAGCTACACCCCCAGTCCTATCTTTTTCGTCATTTTTAAAATTAATTAATTAATTAATTAATTTTTGGTGGTACTGGGGTTCCTGGAAGCTCTTCTACCTCCGGGCTACACTCCCAGACCTATTTTTATACTTTATTTGGAAACAGGGTCTCTTAAGCCAGCGAGGCTGACTCCTAACCAGCGCGATCCTCCTGTCTCCGCCTCCCAAGTGCGGGGATTACAAGCCTGCGCCACCACGCCCGGCTAGTCTTTTTATTTTTGAAACAGAGTCTCACTGAGTTGGGAAGGGCCTCAATAAGTAGCTGAGGCTGTTCCTGAACTGCAATCCTTTGGTTTCAGCCTCCCGAATGCTGGGATTACAAGTGTGCACCACCATGCCCAGCTCTCCCAGCCCTATGTTTTTATTTTTCATTTTGAAACAGGGTCTCACTGAGTTGCAAAGGGCCTCACTAAGTAGTAGCTGAAGCTGTCTGCAACTGCCATCCTCCTGTCTCAGCCTCCCAAGTACTGGGGTTACAAGGGTGCACCACTACCACACTGGGCTCCAGTAACTCTTGTGACTCAGGTAAATTGGTAGTTTTAAAGAATAGATTGATAACATTTTTTTACAGTGCTTATTCATGCTGAGAAGGCTAAAGGACTCAATAAAGCTTCACATAGAAAGCAAGTAAAAACAAACATAAACATAGTTTTCATTAATTAGTCATTTTACTTTTTTAAAAAAATTTACTTGTAGTACTGTGAATTGATCCCAGGGGCATTCTACCTCCAAGTTACATCTCTAGCCCTATATTTCATTTTTTCTTTTGAAACAGGGTCTCACTAAGTTAGTGAGGGTTTCACTAAGTAGCTGAGGCTGGCCAAGAACCCGTGATCTTCCTGTCTCAGTCTCTAAGTATTGGGATTACAAACATGCACCACCACGTCCGGTTGCTATTTTACTTTTGACTATATTGTTATATCACTTCAAAATCTGAAGCTGTCTGGGCATGATGGTACAGGTCTGTAATCCCCAAACTTGGGAGGCTTAGACAAGAGAATCACAGGTTTAAGACCAGCCTCTGTAATTTATCAAGAAAAAAAAAAAAAACCCTATTTCAAAATAAAAAGCCAGGAGTGGTGGCACATGCTTGTAATCCCAGCATTCCGGAGGCAGAGACTAGAGGATTGTGGTTCGCGGACGGCCTCAGCTACTTAGCTCCTTTACAACTCAGTAAGACCCTGTTTCAAAAAAAATTTTTTAAGACTGAAACATAGGACCAGAGGTGTAGCTTGGAGGTAGTATACTCCTGAGTTCTGGGTTCCATCTCCAGTACCCGCCCCCCCCCAAAAAAGATAAAATAGACTGGTGTGTAGCTCAGAGGTAGAAGGTCCCTGGGTTCTATTCCTAGTATCCCCTCCCTCAACATCTGAAATCGAAGAGCTTGGATATTGAGGTTCAGAAAAGAAGACAGCTATGCATTTTGTACTTGGCTTTACTTAATGCATATATTGTTATATGAAACAGCCTTTAATATCATTCCTTAGCCAGACTTGCCTGTAATGTCAGTACTTGGGAGGCTGAAACAGGAGGATATTAGCTTAGAAGCCAACGTCAGCAACTTAATGAGACCCCTGTTTCAAAATAGAGAAAATTAAAAGGAGCTGGTAGTATAGATCAGTGGTAGAACACCTCTGGATTCAGTTCCTAGTAAAACACACACATTCTCTCTTTCTCTCTCTCTTTCTCTCTCTCTCTCTCTCTCTCTTTCTCTCTCTCTCTTTCTCTCCCCCCCCTTTCTTCCCTCCCTCCCTCCCTCCCGCTTTTCAGACACAAAATAATGCACTTGGAGGTATAAAATCACAGTAAGTAAAAGAGTTAAAATCCATTATTTTAACAAGGCACAAACCAGGAGAGTTAAATGAGGCCCTGGGTACTTAGTTGGTCAGATTCAGAGCCCATGGTCCCTCTGATTTACAAGCCTGCACCTCAAGTTCAAGGTAAAGAAAGGCTTCACTATTCTGAACCAAAGTCCCCAAATAGGTCCAAATTGCTCGGCCTCCAGAGAGCTAATTAAGGAAAACTGCAGCTTAAATGATTTCCATGTTTCAGAGTTCTCCACTGTAGCCTCAGAATGCAGTTGAAAGATGTGACCTGGGACATTTTTGCTTTCCCCCAAGAGGAAACACAGTTGTGAGAGAAGCTGACAAAAAACATCTCTTTATAAGCAGCAGTATATCTTTCTTTCCTTTGTTCTTCCTTTTGTGTTGTTGTGGTGGTGGTACTGGGATTGAACCAGGGGCATTCTACACTGCCAGTTATATTTTTTATTCTTTATTTTGTAAAGAGTCGCACTAGGTTGTGGGGGGGGGCTCACTTACTTTCGGAGGCTGGCTATGAACCTGCGATCCTCCTGTCTCGACCTCCAAAGTACTGGGATTACAGGCCCGAGCCGAGCCACCACATCGGGCTATTTTGTTCTTTCTAAAACGCTCTCCTCGCTATCCTTTGGTGACACTTGTGCCCCAAGGACTCATTTTAATGACAGTTAACTAACTCCTATTTTGCACAAGCCAGATTATAAAGGCTTGAAATTAGAGGCTTTGTTTATTTCGAATCCACTGTGGAGTCTGGCACGTCACGGCCCCTTGCTTCTCCAGAAATACTTGTTGAATGGAATTCCATTGAAAAGCAGGATGCAGCGAGCCATCTTCCTTGTGCCAAAGACTCTGGTGTTGCTGTGCGGGTCATTTTGGTTCTTGGAAAGCTTTGTGCATTTGAAAATCCCACTGAAAACAGTTTGAGAAATTAAGCGTGTCCTCTTAGAGGTAGGGGGGCACAGTTCTGGACAGACGAAAAAAGAAAAGTGACAGGAACGTCTGTGCAGACGTTTAAGAAAGAGGTCCACAAAGCCTAGAACACTGGGCCCACCCTGCGTTCCTCCCTAGAACGTTCTCCGCCTCCCCTCCATCATTGCAGTTCTGTAAAGGCAGGGGTCTCCAGACTAACCATATCCTTTCGGGTGTGGGTAGAGGGGAGAAAGAGGAAGAAAGAGACGAAGAAGGGCTGAGTAGATTGTTTTTTTCTTTTCCGACAGCAGCACCCACTTGGGGCCTTTCTCGCACCAGCAGTGTGCAACGTTTTGCCTGCGGTTTACAACTGCTCTTTAAAAATAATTTCCCTCTGGGACTGCCCCTCGTTGCTTCTTCCTGCCACCCCTACCCCCGCCCTGAGAGGCTCCAGGCAAAGAATCCCTGGGCTTCCCGGGCAGGTCTTTTAAGAGTCAACAGCACGCTGGAGGATTACAATCGACCGGAGGCCCATTAGGCCTTTTTTTTTTTTTTTTTTTTTTTTTTCCTTTTTCCCCTCTACCGCCCTCAAATGACCCTTGACAGCAGCCCCTGCTCTGCCTTCAAATGCAAAACCCACAGACACACACACAAACAAAAAACCCCCCAAGTCTGCCTTTCGGTTGCTACCCGCAATGACGTTTCCCCGCCGGGTCCCGCCCCTGCGGGGGCCTGGAATTTTGGGATTGGCCGACAGGCTGCGGCGACAGGGCTCCGATTGGTCGGCGCGGAGCTGATTGACAGCGGAGGCGGCCGCCGCGCCCTCCCCGGTGTGTGTGCGCGCCGTGTTATGCCGGACCAGAGGGAGGCGACCGCGGCGGCGGCGGCTCCGTGTATTGTCCCCGTCGGCCGGCGCGTGGATGTGAGGGAGCCGGGGCCGGAGCGCGGCTGAGCCCGGGCGGCCTCCCAGGCGGCGGCGGCGGCCACTGCGAGCGGGCCTCGGCGGGAGGACGCGGCGCCGGCCGCCGAGCACGCAGCGCCCCCGCCGGCCGCTCGCTCCCCGCCGCCTCCGCGCTAGGCCCGGGCGCCGCGCCTCGAGTTTGGGGGCCGCGGGCGGCGCGGCCTCCTCGGCGGGCTCGGCCCCACGTCCGCCGCGGCCTCGGGCGATGGGGCGCGGGGGCCGGCGCGGCTAGGACGCGGCCAGCCGAGCGCGCGGCGGGGCGGCGGAGCGGCGGGGCGAGGCGGGAGCGGCGGCCGCGGCCTCGGGGCCTGCGCGCGGGAGGCGCCCGCCATGGCCAAGTCCGGAGCGGGCGCGGGCGCGGGCGGCAGCAACGGCGCGCTGACCTGGGTGGTGAGTGGGGCCCGGGGCCGGGCGGGGGGCCCGGGGCGGCTTTGTTCGCGGCCGGAATTCCGCGGGGCGGGCCGGGGACCGGGGGTGGTGCTGTCCCCCAAAGCGCGAGCGAAGAGGGAGCGGGGCGCCCCGTCGGGGCCGGCGCTGGCGGAACCCCACCCCCGCGCCCTCCCGCCCTCCCCGCGCCTTTTCTTTCTTTCCTTTCTTTCTTCTCTTCACCCCCTCTGCAGGCTCAGGCTGCAGGAGCTTAGTGGGCACTGGAAACTTTGGCGTCCAGACCATGAAATGGAGCGTGTAGCCGCCCCCCAGCCCCCACCCCCACCTCCGCCCGAATCCTCTTTCTTCTCCTGCCAGACTCTCTCTAATAGGGCAGTTGGGGACCAGAGGATGGGGATGGCGATGATGCATGGGTCTGTGTAGGTCCTCACTCGCTTCAAGTATGCTTTGAGGAAATATCAGGAGAACGGGGGTGGGTGGTGGGGGGCTCTGGTGTGTAATTCGACATGCAACCGTGAATTTGGACGTATGCCGCGATTTACACTTGGATCTGAGTCTCGTTCGATGGAGAGGGCATTTGGGATAGCGGTTAGACTACAGTCAGCTTCCATCTGTCAGGGTGGGATTACTAAAAGAAGTGCTTACCTACGTCAGCACGGCAGGTGAACCGGGTGGGGGCCGACGGGCTGTCCTCCAGAGGTGACTGAAGTGCTTAGTCCTTCACTTAAAGGATTTTGGCGTTCAGTTCCTGCTGGGAAGTCGAAGTAGCAATTGAGAAGAACTGGTGAGGCCGGGTTCCCACGACAGATCAATAATTCACAGGCACTTCCCTTGCTCAGCATAGAGTTCAGACCAGGGTCATTTCCTATACAGAAAACCAGGAGCGCAGCCAACCCACGAGGCATCCAGGAGAAAAGTAAGAGGCATGCAGGGACCCAGACTTTGACGTTGACAATTGTGTTCCTTGATCCGTTTTCTCTTTGGTTGAGGTTTAGATGAGCCAGCAGTCGTGCCATATTGACAAGTGTTCCTTGTAAAACTGGAGTTAAAGCAGAAAAAAATTCTTGACCATTTATATCTGTGTGCCAGAGTACTTTACAACGTAACTTGCGGGTTCTTACTGTCGAATCTGTCTAAATTTTGTGTATTTCCATAATAATGTAATATTGAGACTATGAGTGGAGAGGACATGTTAATAGTCAGTGGCTCATGGGGATGCCAGGTAGGGGCAAGGACAACGAAGTGATGACTTTTAGGATTGATGGCCCTCACTTTTGTTATTATAATCCAACATTTGAAAATGGAGTTAGAGAGCCCGGATGGTATTGTGAGTTTTTCATAGGCTATTTGGAAATGTCCAGGCCTGAAAGTGTTTCCTCTGAGGATCTCTGATTCCATAGTTGTAAACATTTTGCTTCAGGGTTGAATTGGTTGGCTTTAACATTTGAAAGCAACATTTTAACTTGTAAGTTACTTAACTTTGTAGATAATTAAATGACGGCTTTTTCTTTCTAGCTCAATAGGAAACTTCCTTTAATACAACAAATTTACCAAAACTTGGAGAGTTTCATCCAACACTAGAAAAATACATTTGAAGCTAAAATCAGTTTATTAAGTACATTATAAAACTATGAGAAATGACAGTAAAGAGAAGTAAAAATTGCGTGGTCTTCTATTTGTGCTTACTTTAAGTTAGGTTTTATGAACATCTTTATGTTATGATTTATATATTATCACTCACTGATTTTTTATGGACAGTGAAATAATGCATTGTTTATGAACTTCGATGTCAGACTGATAGAGGTTCCCACCTGATCTCCAACAGGGGTAGTAGGTGGACTTTTTGCAAGGAACCTAACCTTTCTAACCCTCGTTTGTCATCGGTCAGTCGAATAATGTTGTATTGTCTGGTGTGGTGGTTGCACGCTTGTAATCCCAGCATCTGGGAGGCTGAGGCAGGAGGATCAGGTTTGCAGACAGCCTCAGCTATTTAGTGAGGCCTTTTACAACTCAGTGAGACCCTGCTTCAAAATAAAGAATAAAAATAGGGCTAGGGGTGTAGCTCTGAGGTAGAACACCCTTGAGTTCCATCCCCAGTACCTTAAAAAAATGTGTATTAAGAATTGAGATAACATGTAGTACTCACTGTTGTTAGTGGCAAGGTTCAAGAAATTCACACCCTGGAACAATAGTTTGTAGTTGATTTTAGCTGGGTGAAGATTTTTTTCTTTGCAAGTGTTTGGGAGTTTAACAGTGTCATCTGGGAAGAGGGTAACTTTGCATTATTGAAGCTGGTGTTATATTGCCACCTGCTTGTGGATAATGGGAAGAAATAAAAATGAAGTTAGTGTGTTATCCTCTTTTGGGTAAGGAATTGTATTTCATGTGTTGATGATATTAACGTCTATTGGAAAGTTGCCAGCATGTGTTTTTAATATTATCATATATGAAAGTTTACCTTTTGATGTCAGAAACCACAAAGCAGAGTGGTTTAAGTTTGGCATTGATTTTTTTCTTAATAATTTTTCAGTTTGTATTTGATTAGATGTATTTTAACCAGAATTTTTGTAATTAAAAAATTTAAAAATATGGTAAAACTTTAAAATTGACAGTGGCTATAAATGCTTCTCTGAAACAGCTTCTTAGTTTGTAAAATTTTGTTCAGGGGAACATAATAGTTTGCCTTATTCTGTCAATCTTTTATCATGTTTAAGTGGTTGTAGTAAATATATTTGTCAAACATTAGAATATAGTTATATGACTGATTTTTATTGTAATAGTACTGTAACTTGGTAGATCTAAAAAATTGTAATGGAAATTGCTTAATCTAAAAAGCGTTAGGCTTTCTCATCAAAGTTCAGCAATTATCAACTCAAGGTAACCTGTTTCCCTTCTCATTATTTTCAAGTAAATACATATTGTCACTTTACCTATAAATATTTTAATATTTACCTCTAAAAGTTAAATTTCTTTTAAATATATAACCACAGTTAACATAGTTTCTTTAAAGTTTCATCAAAATATGTAGCATTTCTTTTTTATTTTTTACTGTGAATATTCCTTTTTTTATGGTACTGGGAATTGCATTCAGGGTGTTCTACCACTTACTTACAGGCCTGCCTTTTTTTTTTTTTTCTTTTTGAGACAGAGTCTCTGCCAAGTTGTGCAGGTTGGCCTTGAACTTGCAATCCTGTCTCCCAAGTACTGGGATTTCAGGTGTGTGCCACCCTGCCTGGCTGTGAATATTTCTAATTAAAGAAACATGACTGCATATTAAATATTGTTTAGAAATTGGCTTCAAGAACACGACTTTAGTAACTCATTGCAGTTTACGTTCCTCAGCCAAGCTTTCATAAGTCTGCCTCTTTCTATGAACCTTTTAGTTTCACACAAAAAGCTAGAAGTGACCTTCTCATTGGCACTTATTGCCCTGGTCCCCACAGCTAGTTATTCCTGTGTTTTGTACATGGTGCTTGTTTTTGTCACTTTTCCTTCGCATCTGTACCTTCACAGGAGTGCCTCCTCCTTAGCAATCTGAATCTTAATTGCACTTTAAACTTGTTAGGTTATATGAGCATCTTTATGCCTTTAATATACATATCATTGTTTATAGACTGATCTGATTTTATGAGCAACAGTATAATGAGTTGGTTTTAGACTTAGATATCAGAGGCTAGCTTACAGTCTCACCAAACTTATTTTTAAGTTTATATTCATCTTTTTGTTTCATTTAATTTTTGTTACTCATCAGTCATAAAACATGTTTCTTTTTATTCTAATTTTTATACATGATAATTTTGTCTTTAATAATATAAACTTCTGAAATTAAAAGCCATAAAGTTTTCTGTTTATATCCTTTGTGGTATTTTGCAGAGATCTATATACATAATTCAATCTCAGTTATTGTTAACAAATTGTATAATTAACAGACTTCCTGAAATTTTCTGTCATTAGTAAGACAAATAGGTAGCAATGTTCTTTAGAGTTATTCTCAAGTAAACATAATAGTTACATTTAGAAACTTTTTATGTACAAACTTCCCTTAATAGACTGAGTTTGCTCACCTCTTTTCAGATCTCTTGTTACGTAGGCAGCTGACTTTTACCAAGTTTTCTCTCTTCTTTCTTTTTTCCTCCCGTGTTGTGGACTGAACCCAGGGGATGCTCTGCCAGTGAACTACCTCTCCAGTCCTTTTGACTTCTTGTTTTTTCTCCTTACTGGGGATGGGACTTAGGTGTACTGTGCTTCCAAGCAACACGCCCCAGCCCTAATTTTTAGTGTTTATTTTTATTTTTTATTTTTATTTTTTATCTTATTTATTTATTTGGTGGTACTGGGGTTCCTGGAAACCATTCTACCTCTGGGCTACACTCCCAGATCTATTTTATATTTTTATTTGGAAACAGGGTCTCTTAAGCTCAAACCTGCACGTCCTCCTGTCTCCGCCTCCCAAGCGCAGGGATTACAAGCGTGTGCCACCATGTCCAGCTTTTTTTTTTTTTTTTTTTTTAAAAAAAAAAAAAAAACAGTCTCACTGAGTTGTGAAGGGCTTTGCTAAGTAGCTGAGGCTGCCCGCAAACTGTGATCCTCCAAGTCTCAGCCTCCCGAATGCTGGATTACAGTGTGCCACCATGCCAGGCATGGCTTTTTGTCTTGAGACAGTGTCTCCCTAAGTTTCCCAGGCTGGCCTTGAACTTGAGAACCTCCTGCTTCAGCCTCTGGAATTGCTGGAGTTGCAGGCAGATGCCACCACATGTTGCTACTAAGTATATATACATATACATATACATATACATATATATTTTTTTAAAAAAACAAGCCTATCCTTGTATATTTTTAAAAAAACTTAATAAAAATAGGACCTCTATTTTAAGGAAAAGTTGAGGTATAACTATAGTTACTCCCATTTGCAGAGAAGAAAACAGTGATGTAGAGGTTAGGTCACAAACCGTTACGGCTCATGGCTAAGGCAAAAGTGGCATTTCAACCATCACACAGCCTTCTCAATTAAAATAATAAAGAAAAACTTAATCTTTTTTGCCCTAATATGACAAAATAAAGAGAATTCTGAGATAGCTCTTCCTTTTCCTTTCCTTCCCTCCTCTTCTCCCCTGTCCACTTCCTCCTTCATTTATTTTGTGGTACTGGGTCATTCTACCTCCAATTTAGACCCTCAGCCCAATTTAATTTTTTATTTGGAGACAGGGTCTCATTAAGTTGCTAAGAGTCTCCCAAGTATTGGGATTAGAGGTGTGTGCCACCACACCTATCTCCTTTCTATTGCTGTCTACAAAACTTGTACACATAATGCTAGGAGTGTGTGTCCTTTTCAGGCTATACATATTTAATGTAGCGTAGTGCTAGAATTTGGGCTATGAAATCACATGACCTACTTTTGTAAACATTGTTTTTTTTAAGTGCTTTAGCTTTGTTAGCTTTGGCAAATCATTCTTCACACCTGGGTTATCTCATATGAACAAAGAGAATCATAACTTTCCACTTTATCGGGCTCTTTTATAGAGAAATTGAGGTTATCCATGCAATTCTCACAGTGCTGGACACAGTAGCTGTCACATGAATATACACATGATTTTTTAAATTTTTTTTGGTGCTGGGTATTGAACCCAGGGGTTTTCTAACTCTGAGCTAAAACCCCAGTCCTATTTCAGTATTTTATTTTGAAATTGGATCTCACTAAATTGGAGACGGCTTTCCTAAGTTGCTGAGGCTGGCCTTGAAGCTGGGATCCTACTGTCTCAGCCTCCTAAGTAGTGGGATTGTAGACATGTGCCACTGTGCTGGCTATCTTTTTTTCTTTTTATATGGTACTGGCAGTTGAACCCAGGGGCATTCTGCATTCTCTGAGCTACATCCCTAGCATTATTATTATTATTATTATTATTATTATTATTATTATTATATTGGAAACAAGGTCTTACTGAGTTGCTGTGGGCCTTGCTAAATTGCTGAGGCTGGTCTCAGACTTACCATTCTCCTGTCTCAGCCTCCTAAGCACAGGGATTACAGGTGTTTGCCACTGCGCCTGGCATACAACTTTAATTCAGTGATGACATTTTTTGTTCACAGTAGGAATTTAAGTAGTCCTGATTATACTAAGCATCTGTCATCTTCCATTTCTCTGCTTGTTCCTTGATGTGGGAGAGCCTTACTAGAGGAGCCTAGACGGGACAAATTGTTGTGGTGAGCAGATGATAATGATTCCTCAGCATTTTTACATAGATGAAATATAGTCAAAACATACACCGAAGGATGGCAGCCTTGGTCAAGCAATGAAAGGCAGGGCGGTACAAAAGGTTGCTGTTAAGTGAGGATGGACAGAGGTAAGGGCAGGGGCTTGTTGCTAGGCTGCCAGTCCCTTGTCCATTCTTGTCTGCTTGGTGATGCTGCGCTTTCTTTGCTTTATATGAATGAGTGGCTTAATTCTTTTTTTAGTACCAACTGGCAACTGTCTCCTTTTCCCTCTTTGGCAGCAGCGTGTGGTAGAAAAATAGTATTTGCCAATGACACCTACAAATTGCTTTATCTCAGGTGGCTTTTTTTTTTTAACAGAATGATGATGGTATTACTGAAAAATAGGAGGTTATTAGAATGTTTTCCCAAGTTGGGAGGGGAGTGGTGGTGTACCTGAGAGGCTGAGACTGGAGGATTGCAAGTTCAGGGCCAGCCTCAGCTACTTAGTGAGGCCCTGCTTCAAAATGAAGAATAAAAAATAGGGCTGGGGTGTAGCTTGGTGATAGAATGCCCCTCGGTTCCATCCCCAGTACTGTAAGTAAATAAATAAATAAGTAAAACAAAAAAATAAAAAGAATGTTTTTCCCTTTTGGTACTTGAGAAGTTTTCTTGGTAAATCATGGATAATTATGATACCTATCTTTTCTTAGCTTGGAGTAAGCAATATTGCAAAAGTACTGTAAAAGAGGTTAATATTTTAAGAATGATTTTTATATATTTTGATATTTTCATTATAATTAAATTCCCATCTCAATAATGTGTTGTTTAATTTGGCAGCCAGCTTTTGAACTTTGGAAAAAGTCAGTTATGGCAGCAGCATACCTGTAGATCACAAGGAGTAGAGTTAAGCAACTTTAGATGTATGCAAGGTCTTTCTATAATATGTTAAGTGTTTTACACTATTATTGTCTTTAGTTTATATAGGAATCAAAATGTTGCCTTGAAGGTGTTTTTAGATTCTAGTGTGAGTGATTGCTAGAATTATCACTACTATAAATATGTTGGTAATCTGTTCATCCAAATAAATCAAGACAGTGAAGTAAGTTAAAAAACGGAAATCACATGTATTAATTTTGAAACCTAATGTATATTTATTTAGGATGCTCTTGGTAACATTATTTTTGAAGAAATGCCATTATTGCTATTATCATTATTTTGAGGGGATAGGGATTGAATCCATGGCCTCGAGCATGCTAGGCAAACACTCTCTAGCTTAGATAAATCCCCAGCCCCATACTGTTCACTTGTTTTGTATGTGGAATACTGAGTACAGTTATGATAGTACATGGTATCTCATTACTGTGGACATGTATGCATCAGTGTTAAAGACTCCGTGTCAGTGGTTCAGGCGAGTGCAGTTCTCTTACTCAGCAGGTATCGTATTTATTGCTTTGTCATCTGTGGACTTGAGAGTGCCTTTACAAGTGTGTAGATAGGATTTGCTGGTCTGTCTGTTCAAGCTGAATTTCTGTTTTTAGCAGCAGTATTAAAATTGGAGAGCTACCTGGGGCGACTTTTTTTTATTTTTTGCAGTACTGGGGCTGAAACACAGGGGCATTCTACCTCTGAGCTACATCGCCAGCCCTATTTTTTTTTTTTTTTTTTTTTTAGTCTTTTTATTTTTGAAACAGGATCTCACTGAGTTGTGAAGGGGCTCGCTAAGTAGCTGAGGCTGTCTGTGAACCGCCATCCTCCAGCCTCCACCTCCTGAATGCTGGGATGAATGCTGGGATAACAAATGTGTGTCACCACGCCTGGCGTTTTTTTTTTTTGTTGTTGTTTGTTTGTTTTTTTAAGTGAGATAATGGAAACAACAACTAGGGAGAAGGTGGAAAAACACATTTCTCATTAGCTTCTCTCTTCTAATAGGGTCAGGAACATTTGCATTATATTTCTGTCTGTTCTGAGGACAGACCATTTCATTGCTAGTGAAAGTTATCTTCTTTGACCCCAGATTCTGATTTTTAGTGGCTACACAGGACTCAGGGGCAGCTTTCCACTAGTGTGGAGGAGTTGAAAGAGACTGTCATTCAGGCTTCTGTTGAGAAAGCTTGGTGCACAAGCCTTCCGGGGGGACCTCCTGAACAGTACCAGCTACTGTAGAGAGTGGGAGCGTAAAAGACAGTCTGACTGCAGTCTTAATGTTTACTTTTTAATCTGCCATGGCTGCCAGTCTTATTTGTTGGTTTTGCTTTCACTTACCTTTTTGCCTAGACGCTGGTAAGAAAGTTGGGGCTGCAGAAGTAATAAGTAGGTATAAGCAGTTCCTCTCAAAAAAGAAAACGTCAGTGTCATTCTAGCTGAATTATGTTTTTTACATATGCAGATTAATAAGCTATTGTATTCATTATGGAAAATTAGAAAATATCTTTTTGGGTTAAGTACTGGGGATTGAACCCAGGGCATTTTACCTCAGAGCTCCACCCCCAGCCCTGTATTAAATTTTTTATTACTTTTTTATTTGGAAACAGAGTCTCACTAAGTTGCCGAGAGCCTTGCTAAATTGCTGAGCTAAATGGCTTGCTAAATGGCTTTGAACTTGTAGTCCTCCTGTTTCAGTCTCTCAAGTATTAGGATTATAGACATGTACCACCATGTCTCCCTAGAAAACTTTTATTAAAAAAGAAAATGAAAATGACTCATTTCTCTGTCCTAAAAATAATTTTTATTATTATTTTAGTTATATTTCATATTTTCCCATCTATACACATAAATTTTCTGAAAAAAATGGGCTTATGTATTTTATATACTTTTGTAATTTTGCTTACAAAACAGTGTGGTTTTAGTTAGCTACTAAGCAGTTTAAAAGTACTTGGTTATCAAGCTGGGTGTGGTGGTGCACACTTGTAATCCCAGCATTCGGGAGGCTGACACCTGAGGATCGCGGTTTGCGGACAGCCTCAGCTACTTAGTGAGGCCCTCTGCAACTCAGTGAAACCCTGTTTCAAAATAAAGAATAAAAAATTAGGTAGGGAGTGTAGCTCGAAGGTCAGATGCCTCTGGGTTCCATCCCCAGACCTGCAAAAAAAAAGTACTTGGTTATCTTTACTAGTATAAATAAATGCTATAGCAAGTGAATACTTTTAATATAATTAAAAATTTTACTCACATATCAAGATTTAAAGTTTTATATCAATATTTAGAATTAGTGTAATACAAATGAGTTTTACAATATCTACAAATCACTTGAAATTTTTTTATCATATTTTATAAAGAACATGTATTTATTAGTGCTTTTTATTACTTTAAGTAGAAAGATACCTTTTTGTTTATTCCTCAACACCTGTCATATGTTGTTTAGGAAAAGTATTTTGGCATAAAATGTTCTAAGTATATTGTCACAGTTATTTATAATATTTACATATTGTTCATAGAGGAAATTATGAATAATAATCAGACAGAGCAAACTACATTTTATATTTTCCAATTCTTTTTAGTTGTAAAAACATAACATCAAATTACTGTGTTTGCCGGGTGTAGTGGCGCACGCTTGTAAGCCCCTCGCTTGTTTAAGAGACCCTGTTTCCAAATGAAAATATAAAAAATAGGTCTGGGAGTGTAGCTCGGAGAACAGTTTCCAGGAACCCCAGTACCACCAAAAAAGAAAAAAGTATATATATATATATATATATATATATATATATATATATATATACACACACACACACATACATACATACATTTATTGCTATGTTAACCACCTAAGTGTAGACTTCAGTAGTGTTAAATAAATTTATAATATTGTGCAACAGATCTCTAGAATATTTCATTTTGCAGTACTGAAACTGTGCTCACTAAACAGTTTCTCCGTCCTTTCCCTCAGCCCTTGCTAACCTACTTTCTTTTTCTATGATTTTGCCTATCTTAGGTACTTCATATGAGTGGAATCACATGGCTTAGTTTTCTCAGTATAACATCATTGCGGTTCGTTTGTGTTACAGACGTGACAGGATTTCATTGTTAAGGCTGCGTCATATTCCATTCTGCATACCACCTTTGCTTTAGCCGCTCATCCTCAGTGGATGTTTGGATTGCTCCCCTCTCCTGGCTGTTATGGAGAGTGAACACAGGTGGTGAACATAGGTGGGCAAATCTTTTTGAGATCCTGCTTTGAGTTCTTTTGGATGTAGATAAAAAGGACTGCTGGATCTTATGGTGATCCTATTTTTAGTTTTTGGAGGACGCTCCATGCTGTTTTCATCATGGCTATAGCATTTTATATTCCCACCAGTAATGCACACGGGTTCTGACTTCTCCACATCCTCACCTACACTTGTATTAGCCTTAAGGCTATATAGCCTTAAGGCTGCCTCAGTAGGTATGAGGAGACAGCTTATTGTGGTTTGGATCTGCATTTCTCATCATCCGACAGTGCTCAGTCTTTTCACTTGTTCATTGGCCAGTTGCATTTGGAGAACTGTCTGTTCAAGTCCTTTGTTTCAATGGAGTCGTTCTGTTGTTGTTTTATATCCTAGGTATCGACTCCTCAGCAGGTAGCAGATAGTTTCTCCCAAGCCTTCGGAAGGAGGCCTAGGGTTGTTTCTTCTGCCTTTTTCCATTCTAATGTGCTATTGAGTTGGGTGTGCTATGATTTTCTTGGGGACTTTTGTATGAAAATTCATTAGTCTAGTTTGGGTGGAAATACAATGATTCTGGAAGTGTTTTCGGTTTTTAAAAATTTTTTTCTTAAGATTTTGAATACGATTGGTATTGTTTTTTTCAGTGCTTGGTAGAAAGTGGTGCCATCTCTTGCTGGGCTTTCCCTTATTGGGAGGTTTTGATGACTTTTTCCTCAATCTCCTTACTTGTGGGTGCATTTAAATTTTTTATTCATGATTCAGTCTTGATAGGCTTATATTTCTAGGAATTTCTTTTAGGGTAGTCATTTGGCATGCATTTGTTGCTAGATGTCTCGTTGACAGTCCCTTTTTATTTCTGTGACAGCAATTGACCCCTCTTGTTTCAGTTTTAAGTGAGTCTTACCCTCCTTCCTTCACTTTTTTTTTTTTTTTTTTTTTTTTTTTACTCAATCTAGCTAGAGGTTCATCAGTTCTGTTGATCTTTAAAAAAATCAACTCTTGGTTTCATTGAGTTTTTGTCCTATTTTTCTATTCATCATATTCTATATGATTTCTCCCTTCTTGCTAATTTGGGTTTAGTTTGTTCTTTTTCTGCTTTTTTGAGGTATAAAGTTTAATTATTGATTTGAGAACTTTTAAAGT
Source organism: Muscardinus avellanarius (assembly GCF_963383645.1). NCBI lineage: Eukaryota > Metazoa > Chordata > Mammalia > Rodentia > Gliridae > Muscardinus > Muscardinus avellanarius. The sequence continues at coordinate 14,968,760 of NC_137804.1, forward strand.
GCAGTACTGCTTGAGCTGCGCTCTGTAAGTTTGGTGCGTTGTTTCATTTCATTCATCTCCCTGTACTTTCTAAATTTCCTTGTGATTTCTTCTTTGACTTACTGTTTTGTAAGGGTGTATAGTTTGATTTCCACATACTGTGGCATTTCTTCCTTTCCTTCTATTGGTTTCTCATTTCATTCCATTGTTGACAGAGAAGATACTTTGTATGGTTTCAGTCTTAAATTTGTTAAGGCTTATTTTGTGGCTCAAAATGTGGCCTGTAGTTAGAAAATATTCGGTGCCCTGGAGAAGAATGTGTATTACTGGTGCTGAGTGTTCTGTGTGCCTTTCGGGTCTTCAAGTCCTCTGTCTCCTAATTGTTTGTCTGTTGCTTCTATTCACATCTGAAAGTGAAGTTTTCCCCTATTCCTGTGTTACTGTTTATCTCTTCTTTTAGTTCTGCCAATATTTGCTTCATATATGTGGATGCTCCAATGTTAGATGCGTATATTTCACATTTATGATATCTTTTTGGTGACTTGTCTTTGTCTCATGACAGTTTTTTGTTGTGAAGTCTATTTTGTCTAATGTAAGTATGGCCACCCCTACTTTCTTTCAGTTTATTCCTGTGCACAAGGAATATCTTTTCCCATTCCCATCCTTTCATTTGTAGCCTATGTGTGTTCTTAGGTCCAAAGTAGGTCTTTTTAGACAGCATATACTTGGATATTTATTTATCCAGTTGGCCAATTTATGGCTTTTAACTAGGGCATTTAATCTGTTAACATTTAAAGTCGTTACTGAGCTGGAAGGACTTACTCTTGCCATTTTGTTTTCTGTAGTTTTTATTGTTTACCCTTTCCTCCCTTGCTGTCTTCTCCCGTTTCATTGTTTCTTGTTTAGAGCAATTAGAGGGCAGTTAGAGCAGTTAGAGATTTCCTTCTTATTCCCTTTGTGTATATTCTATAGATATTTTCTTTGTGGTTATTGCAATTATATAAAATATGTTACAGGCATAGCAGTCAATTTTTAAGCAGATAATAACCAGTTGTATAAAAATTCTACATTTCTGCCTTTCACTTTATTGTTGATATCACAAACTACCTTTTTCTGTGGCATATTGTTTATATAGATTTATAGTTATTTTTATGTTTTTAAGGTTATCTGTGTACCTATATCACAAGTGTAGAGTATTCTATATTTGCCTAGGTAGTTACTTTTACCAGGAAGATTTTTTTTTTTTAACTTTTTTGTGGATTGGTATTGCTATTTTTTATCCTTTTGCTTCAACTTGAGGGACTTTAATCATCATGTTTTGTTGGACAATCTAGTGGTGAACTCCCTCACCTCTTACTTGTCCGGGAACGTCTTAGTTTTTCTTTCCTCTTTGGAGGGTAGTTTTGCTCATGCAGTGTTCTTGGTTGGCAGCACTCTGTCATCTCATGCACTTCTAACCTACAAGGGCTCTGCTGAGTAACTGGCTGGTAACCCAATAGAAGCTCTTGTACAGGGCAGTTTGCTTTACTACTGCTGCTTTAGAGATTCTCTTTTGACTCTTGGCAGTTTGATTATGATAAATCTCAGTTTAGGTCTCTTTACATTTATGCTTGTTTAAAGTCTTTGAGCTTGAATGTGTGTTCACTTCTCCCCTCATATTTGGAAAATTGGAGGCCATTTCTTTTTCAAGTCGGCTCTTTACCCAATTCTCTGTTCATCTTTGAGACTTCTATAATGTGCATGTTGTTGATTGAGGGTGGCCCATAAGTCTTTTAGGCTCTCTTCATTTTTATTCTTTTTTGCTCCTCTGCCTTTAAAATTCCTGTCTTCAAATTTTGTTTTGTCTGGTCGTCTGCAGGTGAGTTCTACCATATCTTTTGATTCAGTCATTGTGTTCTTCAGTTGCAGAAATAATGCTTAACTCTTCTTCATAGTTTATAAGTCTTTGTTGATTTTCTCATTTGATTTATGCATTGCTTTACTAATCATTTTGTTTAGTTGTCTATCTGTGTTCATTTAATTTGTTGAGCACTCTTATTTGGATCTTTGGTGATTCATATATCTGCATTTCTTTAGTGTCAGTTTCTGGAGATTTCATTTATTCCTTTGAATAGGTTGTATTTCCCTGTTTTGCATTTAAAAGCTCAGTTACCTCTTCACTCTTTGCAGTCTCGTTTTTATGCTGGAAGGGTTTTCTCCATCTGGTTAACCTAGGTAGAGAATCTGGGGACTTTGGTGCAGGTAACCTTTTAACTGAAGAGGTTTGCCTGTATCTTCTCTGGAGCATTTCCTGGAGTCCTGTGGGCCTTCTGGCTCCTGAATATGCTATCAATAAGCCATGTGGCTGGAGCTTCACCTAGTGTTTATCTCTAGTACTGCAGCTCTGGTGCCAACCAGGTCATGTTGCCTTTGTTCTCAGGGGCTGGCCATCTAGCACCCAGTTCCTGTTAGCGCTTAGATTCAGGCAACCGAAAGCAAACCTCAGGGCAGCACTGCTCCTAGTAGTACTCCTTTCATTGTAGGTGCATTGCACCTTTCTCCCTCCCCAGGGAGAAGTTGGAGGTTGAAGGGTTTCTTCTCAGTCTTGCCTTGCTGCAGGGTTGGGAATGGTGGGCTTTGAATTCACTTGCGAGGCAGGACCTCTTAAGTGGCATCTGGATTTTTCTTTTACAAAGGCAAGTAGTTTATATAGTACTGCTTAATCTACGTTTCCATAGAGGAGGGCCTGGTATTCCCTATTCTTCCACCTTGCTGATACTACACACGTTTTCTGATTTTTGAGAAATCATGTTAGCAAGAATATCAACTTTTTGAACTGGATACAGCCTTGGTAGATCCAGGCGAAATATTCCTTTTTCTCATATATCCATTTGGAAACAGATGTAGAGAGGAAGAGGTAATGACTGGAAGGGGCATGAAGGGAAAGTGGTAAATTGTGGACAAAGGACTTGTACCCTGTTGTCCATTCCTCATGTACCACTTAAGTGTAATTCATCAGGGCTAAACGTGCAAGTACAAATTATGTGGGCATGAACCTTTGTTTGAATTAATCTAGAATATATTTCTTTGTGTTGGAGGTTTTTGGGGGGCACAGCTTGGATAGGGAAGCTTTTATGTATTAGGCTATTATATGTCCCTAACTTTTATGCTGATAATTGTAAATTTAGAAACACAGTCCTGCTGGGTGTGGTGTGCACACTTGTAATCCCAGCATTACAGAGGCTGAGACAGGAGTATCCTGGTTCCTGGACAGCCTCAGCTACTTATGCCCTTCGCAACTCAGTGAGACCCTGTTTCAAAATAAAGAATAAATATAGGGCTGGAGGTGTGGCTTGGAGGAAGAATTCCTCTGGGGTTCCATCCCCAGTACTGAAAAAAAAAAAAAAGAAAAGAAAAAGAAACACAGTCCTAAATTAATGACAGAAAGGTACCACCAAGCCAGGCGTGGCAGCTCATGCTTGTAATCCCAGTGTTTGGGAGGTTGAAACAGGAGGATCACAGTTTTTGGTCAGCCAGCCTCAGCTACTTCTTAGTGAGGCCATCCACAATTTAGTAAGACTCTGTTTCAAAATAAAGAATAAAAAAATAGGGCTGGAGTGTATTTCGGAGGTAGAATGCTCCTGGGTTCAATTCCCAGTAACTAACACACACACACACACATACACACACACACACACACACACACACACACGACCTTCGAGTCTCTGACCTTTATCATTTTTAAGTACTTTCTTGAAGAGCATGCTCTTTCATCACTGCAAGTATTCTAGTTATGCTGAGGAGCCCTTTTAAAAATCAATATTTTTTTGTTAAATCTGTTTCTATAAGTTAATTATTATAAAAACAAGGAACGTGATTAGGAATTTGGAGACTGGTATTTTAAACATACAGTTCATATTTTTGGTTAGCTAGTTCACCTAACTCTTTGCAGAAAAAGGATAATGAAGACTTTATGAAACAATTATTTTCTTTTGTCCAAAGTCGTGTGTGTGTGTGTGTGTGTGTGTGTGTCTGTCTGTCTGTCTGTCTGTCTCTCTGTCTCTATGTCCTCTCTGTCTCTCTCTTAGTATGGAACCCAAGGGCATTCTACCTCTGAGCTACACCTCAGCCATATTATTTTTCTTTTCATTTTCAAACAGTCTCGCTAAATTAATGAGTCTTACTAGTTGCTAAGGCTGTCTTCAAACTGTGATCCTCCTGTCTCATCTTCCCAAGTACTAGAATTACAAGTTTACACCACCATGCCTGTCTCAAGTGTCATTTTTAATTGATTCGATAGCATCAATTAAGTAAATGTAAAAATGAAAGACTATATAAGAATGTGGTTTAAAACCTAATAAAAATAATCATTCATATCACCATTACTTTGAAACATTATTAAATATCCTTAATTTTGTATAAAATTATGGCACTAGGAAATTATAATCAGTGTTTGAATTTTTTTAGGGTTTGTATGTTATAATTCTTATTTTGATTTAGACTACTCAAAGTTTGTAAATTTTTACTTTTAAGCATTAAAGATGATGATGTGTTTATGTCTAGAAACTGAATTCAAATTATATGCTACTTGTTTAAATGCATGCAATCTGTTTTCTGTTCTTATTTTTTTTCTACTAAAGTTCAAAGGCCTTTGAAGATGCATCGGTTTTCCTTGTGTCTTGAGTGTTTTGACTCTAGAAACAATAGGCCATCGTATTACCCTTCTTTCCAGTGGGATGTTGTATTTGTCAGTATTAGTGAATCTTAGAATGAGAATATATTCTATAGTTGTTGAGAAGACAGGAAATCTTTAGACTTGGTGATTTGATTTGGGCGTCCTCATTCGATAAAGGAATGGTTAGCATTAGGGTCACCAACCTCTACTGTATTGGAAGTGGCAGAGAAACTGAAATTATAGGGTTGTTTAGTATTGGGGCACACAGAGGTGATGCTGGCCTGACCTACGCATGTGAAATTTGAGGGTTCTACAAATCATGCTATCCTCAGCATTATCAGGGTTTAGTAATTACATAGGTTAATATTTTGTATAGGTTATTTTTATTTACCTAGTAGTCTTCAGAAGCTTAATGTCAGATAGCCTATGTTCAGAAGCTTTTTGGGATCCTTGTAGCCACCCAGAATTAGTCATTGCGTGACTAGCCTGACTAGAGCTCACATTCCTTAGGGCGTTTTGAGGAACACAAAAATTAACTTGATAGCTTGTAGAACTTGGAAATGTCTGTGTTCTGGATTGAGAAGATGGAATCTATCCTATGCCAACATTTTGAGCTCAGTAAGAACTGGAGCTTCATGCTGTATTATACAGAGATTTAGGTTGTCAATAGATAGACCTGCGTTCTTTAGGACTTAAACATCAGTGAGTCTGAAAAGTAATGTTTCCATTAAAAACAAGTTCTCTTCCTGTGTCCATGCGCAGTCTAGTTTACCCCTTGGGTAGGTTACTTAAATTTAACTTTTTGGTTAATTTTAGACTCTTTTTGATCAGAACAATGCTGTAAAAAGAGAAGAGTCCGAGACTACAGACAGAAGCGATTCCTCCAAGAAGCTGTCTGTTGAGAGAGTGTACCAGAAGAAGACGCAGCTTGAGCACATCCTCCTTCGTCCTGATACGTATATTGGATCCGTAGAGCCATTGACGCAGGTAATGATTTGCTAAAATGGCTGAAAATAGATGTATTATCTATAGCCACTCTTAAGTATATTGATGAAATTATTTTGACTTTATGAAATTTATAAGACCATAACTTCATGTCTTTCTGGTCACGAGGAAAGAAGGGAGCAAGTTCTAGTAGAAGTAGTAATGTCTTCAATTTCATTTGAAGATAAAAACAACCAGAACTTTAGACTAAAATGGTGCCACATGTGGTTTTTTAAAGTTCTTAAGTTCACACTTTGGTTTACTTTAGTGGCAGTACTGCCATGGAAGGAGTTCCTAGAGACGGTCCATGACTCAGGACAAGCGGAGCTCTTGGCATCTGGAATCAAAGAGCTTCAGCAGGCACCAGTGAAAGACTCAGATTTCCTTAGAAAAGCAGATATACAGTCAGGGGAGAATGCAGGCTCTCTCCATAGAGAGATGTCTTTTTGGGCAAAGTAAGGAATACACATGCAAGGTAGAATGCAGCCATCCCGAGGGTGAACTTTCGGGGTAGAGCAGGGACTGTACATTCATGGTAGAATGTAAGCCATCTCCATAGGGGAGACAGCAGCCTGTTGGTCTGGGGTGCTACTATTTATAGAGGACAGTCGCTAGGACCTGAACTAGGAGAGGTGTTGGGGCAGTTACACAGTTTTGCACCAGTTTTCTTAGCGCCTTCATGTTACTTTCAGGGTTGCAGACCAAGGGCCTGGGGCTAAGGACCTGGTCTGGGTTGCTCAAGAGTGATATATATATATATCTCACACACACACACACACACACACACACACACACACACATACATACATATATATACACATATACATACATACATATATATATTGCATTTCACAGATACATAGGTTCATGGAGACTGGTACTTTTGAGACTCAGTATATATGTATACATATATTTATATCCTCAAATTTCTATCTGTACCTATCTAAATTCTAGTACCATCTAAATCAATACATATGCACTGACTGTAATTTAATGCTTACTATGGACTTGGCCTACATATTTTATCTTATTTGATAAATCTTAACAATCTTGGAGAGTAGATTCCATTATCTCTATTTTACTGCTGAGGAAAGAGAAGCTTAAATTTAACTACCTTGCTCAGGTCTTTTAGCTGGTTAGAGCCGGGTTTGGAAGCTGGGTCTCCATGAGTCTAGAGTCATGCCTTGTTCATATGATGTATTCTGAGCTGTGCATGCTAAGCACGACCCTACCACTGAGCTACACGTTAAACTGGCTTGTTATGTTAAAGCTGGGTTTGTGTATGGATAAGAACACAGACTTGATATAAAATGAACAGCTTCTTGATTCTGAGATTCAATTCATTATGAAGAGTAAGTTTGACTGTAGCTGAACTTGTATATGTTCTACTTGCAAGGCCAATTTATATAAACGGATGGTAGAATGTGGATTTGTACTATGTAAAATGGATGTTAAAGTTTTATGGATTAAGAAGGCTTTTGAATTTTTCTCTCAATGCAGTTAATGTGGGTGTATGATGAAGATGTAGGAATGAATTGCAGAGAGGTTACCTTTGTTCCAGGTTTATATAAGATCTTTGATGAAATTTTGGGTGAGTACTTGCATAGAGTGTAGTACATCTGTGTCTGTTAATGTCATTACAGTGTCCTTGTACATATGCTTTATAGTATAAATTTGACTTTTATGTTAAATATAAATGTTCTGTAGAAATTTATTCCATTCGCTTTGATAGGATATTTTCATATTTGTGTTTCAGTTTGTTCATCTGTAAAATGAATGTGTTGCATTTGTAATCCCACATTTGATCTACACTCCCTTGTATAGTTATCTGATGTTTGCTAGCATTGCAGTTACATGTTAAATATGGAAACTATGGGGCTTGATCTTGGCAGATTCTGTAAGTTGGAGGGAGGACATTTACATTTTGTTTATCAGCAACAAATCAAGTATTTTTATTGGGCAGCCAAGTTCAGTAACCATTGTTCTAAGTGACCTCTGCCTCTTCTATAATCATGTGATTAAATTATAATGACGTGTGAATACCTAATTGACTCCTAATTGGTTCCTAAGGAATGCTTATAGTTGGAAAATGTTTTTGACTTTGAACTTTGAAGAGAGATTTTCTGTTTAGGTTTCTTCAGTTCTGGGTTGTATGGGTCCCTGCGAGCTTCTTTCTATTGGTCATTGGTGAGAGGATAGCAAAACTGGTTACATCATACTTTCACATTCAGCCCCCAACTGTTCACTTGATTTTACTATTTTAGGCTTATTACACTGTATTTATCAAGAACACATTCCTTCTGTAATTAAGTTTAATTTGACACCTGTCTTGTGTTCATATTTTTTTGAGACAGTAATGGGAGCAAAAATATTTTGTCATTCAGCTATTGTACTTAAGATTTAGAATTTTGACTTTAAAGAAAGGATATTCAAGACTTTAATTAAAAATAACTGAGGTTTCAGGTTGGTCTGCATATAGAATCACTAGTTTTTTGAAGCAAATCAATAGGCAATAATTTGTTAAGATAAAATCTAATTAAACTAAAATGCCGGGCGTGGTGGCGCACACTTGTAATCCCCGTGCTTGGGAGGCTGAGACAGGAGGATCGTGCAGGTTCGAAGCCAGCCGCGCGCGCTGGCTTAGGAGACCCTGTTTCCAAATAAAAATGTAAAAATAGGTCTGGGAGTGTAGCCCAGAGGTAGAAGGGCTTCCAGGAACCCCAGTACCACAAAAAAAAAAAAAAACAAAATATAATTAAACTAAAAATTTTTTTTACTTTTGTACTTGGATTAGAGGGTTAAGTACAGATGTTTTTGCTCCTACTTGTTTTTAGACATCACTAAACATTTTCTCCCCTTTCTTGTGGAAAAACACATATAAGTAATTTAGCATGATATCAGATTTAGGAACTTTGTTTAAAAATTAAGATTTTTTTAGTTGATAGTTGCAGTAGTTAGCATTAACTATTAGTGGATTTAGATATTTATATCAAGTAGTGATACACATACAGCGTGTGTGTATTTGTTTATATAATATAATTTTTACTCATGTATGTTTAATTTTATAGTTAATGCTGCTGACAATAAGCAGAGGGATAAGAACATGACCTGTATTAAGGTTTCTATTGATCCGTAAGTATATTTAAAGTTTAATTTTTATGCTAAGTTCTATTTGTTAAGCCCCAATTTATAAATACTTCTTAAATGCAGAATGTGTACGCTTAGTACACTTTATTCACCTTAGCTTTTGCCTCTCTTCTTGCCATTTGTGACCTTTTTTCTCCAGGTACTTCCCTTTAGGAGCTGTTGGAGGCCGTTACTTTTTGATGTTGTTGCTGTCACTTGAGTGGATAGAAGAATCACGCTACCTTTCCATTTGTACTCTTACTTTGGTACTTGTGGCTGTGCACTATCTTTAGTGCTATTTCGGGTACATTAGGAGTTAAATTTGTTTTTTATGCCTGGAATTTAGACTTTCCCATTATATAAGACATGGTTTAATAAATTAGGTACGGTTGGTATTATAAAGTATATACCAGGTGCTTATCTAACTAGATTTCACTATGGTGATTTTTGGGGGGGGTTATTGAAATACAACAGTTTTAAATTAGAAACATACTTTTTCATTTATCTTGTTTGTACCTGCATGCTTTTTGTAAAATATTACATTTATACTTTTAAATTTTATTTATGTATTTATTTATGCATTTATTTATGTATTTATTTATTTATTTGTGGGTCTGAGGATGGAACCCAGGGGCATTTGACCTCCGAGCTACAGCTCCTGCCCTAATTTTTATTCTTTATTTTGAAGCCAGGTCTCACTGAGTTGCAGAGGGCCTCACTAAGTAGTTGAGGCTGTATGCAAACAGCGATCCTCCAGTCTCAGCCTCCTGAATGCTGGGATTACAAGCGTGCGCCACCACACCTGGCTTAAATTTTATTTGTAATTTAGCATGACATTGATTTTTTCTCTAATCAACACGAAATATGAACAATTCAAGTAGTGTTATTGTCTAATTTAATCTCAGATGACATGGATATTAAGATTAAACTCTTGGTTTAATTGGTTATACCATGAAATTAACTGTATCACGTGAAAATGTTACCACATGATTATGCTATTGAAGTTCTTGATTATTTTTTATTTGAGTTATTTCTATAATGAATATATTCTTGACAATTGATCATCTGGGTAGGTATACAGGATACTTGTAAATTATATAGAAGTTTATGAAATTTTAATAGGAATTTCTAATAGGATATCCTAATAGGAATTTTTTTTTTAGAAGTAAGGAAATTTTAGCTGTCAAGATTTCTTTTCAAATTCTTATTTAGAGCTGGGCATGGTGGTGCACACTTGTAATCCCAGTACTTGGGAGGCAGAGATAGGAGGATCGCAGGTTCGCGGCGGCCCTGGCTACTTAGTGAGGCCTTCTGAAACTTAGTGAGACCCTTTTTAAAATAAAGAATAAAACAACATCAGGCTGAGGGTGTAGTCTGGAGGTAGAATACCCCTGTATTCAATTCCCAGTACCACACACACAAAACACACACACACACACACACACACACACACACACACACACACACACACAATACCCTAATTCTTGTTGAGGGAATTGTCAGTTAAGTACAATACTTTGATCATGTATTATGTTTTAGGAGAACAAGTAAGAAGTAATTAATATTGGATGCTTGATATCTTTTTAAGCTCTTCTAAGATTCAGAGTTGAAATAATTCTAGAAAAAAAACTAAAGAAGGGGTCTTCCTTAAACATATTCTTGTTGGACGTAGTTGCCATTGTTTAATTCTTTCTTTTTTTTTTTTTTTTTGGTGGTACTGGGGATGAAACCCTTCTACCTCTGGGCTACACTCGCAGACCTATTTTATATTTTATTTAGAAACAGGGTCTCTTAAACCAGCAAGGCTGGCTTCAAACCTGCATAATCCTCCTGTCTCTGCCTCCCAAGCGCGGGAATTATAAGCATGCACCACCATGCCTGGCCATTGTTTAATTCTTTTATCTTAATATTTCAAGCCACATTACTTCAACAATATTAAATTTTAAAAATGGCTTTATAGCATCTCTTTAACATAGTGAGAAAGAAGTGAGCTGTAATGCAACTCTGTAGACTGGGTAGGGATGCATGGTGGTTTATTTGCCAACTTATTACATGTTTCATATAAAGGGTATATGATTGAGACCTTGATAATTTCTTTATTATTCCTCCCCACCTGGTTTTTATATTGAAACCCAGAAAGACTCCATGAGGTGGCAGCATCTCTCCCCATCACCAAAGGACTTTTTCTTTTTTTGGGGGGAGGGGTAATGATAATGCCCATGTAGTCCCATGTTGTCGGAGATGGGGAGACCATCATCTTCTACAGAAATCCTAGGAAAAGAAATTACCTTAGCCTCAAAGTTATTTAAAATGATGAGAGAAGTTGAACTAACCAAAATGCCACCATCGGGATATTGAAATTATTTTTGCCACCACCAGGAAATTGGCTGTGTAATTTGTGGTGTATGCAAATGTCATGCGGTCATTTAAAATAAGTCTAACTTTGTAGGCTGAGACCAGAGGATCTCAGGTTCCAAGCCAGCCTCTGCAATTTAGTGAGGCTCTCAGCAATTTATTTAATGTGTAACAGTGATTGACATGACACAAATGATGTCTAGCAGTTCAGGTTGAAAATGGGACACTTTCAGGCTATTTGTCCCCTTCCCATCTATACCGCTGCAGCAATTAGGTAGGATATGTAAATGGTGATGGCCACTGGCCCTGCAGAGCTTGTGGGAGGTAAGCTGGCAGAGTCAAGCAATGAGATCCTAGCTAATGTGCAGGAAAAGAAAACAATCTAGACTGACATGCTGAAGTGCTAGTCCTTTTACTGGAGATAAAAGAGGGTTTCTTCTGAGAGATTTTGTAGTGTTACCTTGCAGGTCTTGGCGATCCCATTTTGAATTATGACTCAGGGACTGAAATATGTGTCCTCAGAAAGTATTTTCTTGAAAGATAAGTCGGTGTCTTACAATTGATATTCACTGGATGCTTAATTTTCAGCTCTAAACTCTGCCTCTTTCTTTACAGTGAATCTAACATTATAAGCATTTGGAATAATGGGAAAGGCATTCCAGTTGTAGAACACAAAGTAGAGAAAGTTTATGTACCTGCTTTGATCTTTGGACAGCTTTTAACATCTAGTAATTATGATGATGATGAGAAAAAAGTTACAGGTAAAGTCTGAATGGGATTTTGGTTGAGAAATATTTAACAAAAATGTCTTATTTTTATGCAAAATATTGCAAGAGAAGAAACCCATGCAGTGGTTTTTTTTTTTTTGAGAAAATTCTTTTCAGAATTAATGTTTATAAAAAGCTAATGTGTATTGTCCTGATTATATAGTCTGACAGTAACATTTTTTTTTTTGATACTAGGGAAGGAACCCAGGGGCTTTCTACCTCCGAGCTACACCCTGAGCCTAATTTTTTAATCTTTATTTTGAAACAGAGTCTCACTGAGTTGCAAAGGGCCTCACTAAATAGCTGAGACTGGCTGAACTGCGATCCTCCTGTCTCAACCTCCCAAATTCTGGGATTACAAGCATGAGCCGCCACGCCCGGCTGACAGTAAACATTTTAAAGTTTGTTAATATACTGACTTGTTAGAGCTGCTAGAACTCTAACCTTTCTGAAAAATTTGAGTCTTAAAATAAAGATTACTGTATATATATATATATATATATATTTGTTATGATATACACACGTCTTTTGTTATTAAATTACTTTTTAAACTTTTTTCCTTAAGAGTTGAAGATTAAAAATCTAGACTGTGTAAATAAAGTTAAAAGTGGCAAAAGGCAAATATTTTTCCTATTTATTTATGTTACCTAAGTAGGTTGATAGTTTCTTTTAAAAATTGAGGCTCTGCTGAGCGTGGTGCACACACTTGTAATCCCAGCGCTTGGGAGGCTGAGACAAGAGGATTGCACAGGTTCGAGCCAGCCTCAGCTACTTAGTGAGGCTCTCAGCAACTTAGTGAGACCCTGTTTCCAAATAAAGTATAAAATAGGTCTGGGAGTGTAGCCCAAAGGTAGAAAAGCCCCTGGGTTCCACCCCAGTACCACAAAAAAAAAAAAAAAAAAAAATTGAGGCTCTGAATGTGTATGTGTATGCCTCTACCATTTTGTACTTCATTAAGATGTATGACTACAATTTGCTAATAAAAAAATTAACAAATTGAGGCTCTGGGAAGTGATACAGATAATATAGAAGTGATTTTGACAAAGTTCAGATGTTATATTCAAATAGATTTACTGATTTTTTTTTGAAATTGTGGTAATGAATCTTAAATTATACTGTTATATATGCTATATCCTAAATATATATCACTTTAAATGAAAAAAATCTAAATATACTCAGGAATATTCAATCAGTGGTTGATAAGATAATGTAGTAATAAAACTGTTTTGCAATGGACCTGCCCTAAAATGGGTAAGTTAATAATATCATGGGTAAATTAATAAAGTTCCTTTAAAATCATTTTTTTTACTAAATTGTTTGCATTTAATTTGTTTTACAGGTGGCCGCAATGGTTATGGTGCAAAACTTTGTAATATTTTCAGTACAAAGTTTACAGTAGAAACGGCTTGCAAAGAATACAAACATAGTTTTAAACAGGTATTATAGACACATATGAATTTCTTTTTTAAAAAATAGTGTTTTAGCCGGGCATGGTGGCGCACGCTTGTAATCCCCGCGCTTGGGAGGCGGAGACAGGAGGAGCACGCAGGTTCGAAGCCAGCTGCGCGCACTGGTTTAGGAGACCCTGTTTCCAAATTTAAAAAAAAAATGTAAAAATATAGGTCTGGGAGTGTAGCCCAGAAGTAGAAGGGCTTCCAGGAACCCCAGTACCACCAAAAAAAAAAAAAAAAAAAAAAATAGTGTTTTATTATTTTGCTGAGATAATAAAACCTTAGGTAAATTGCAGTGATACCTATATAAATTTTCTCTTCTTTTTTTTTTTCTTTAAACATTAAGGAAATCACCAGAGAGATTTTGTATAAGCCTGTGTCTCTGTCATTCCTTTAAGGCAAAGTGCTTTACTTAACAGACCTCCTTAGCTTAGTTCATATTAGTGAAAATGTCCTAGACTTCATAAATTCATTTAAATGCAACCACTTATACTTGAAAATTCCTCACTGAATCATCAAATTTGTATTTTAAAAATTTTGGCAGGTTTTTAAAAATAGTTTGACGTTTTATGTAAGCTAAAATAATTTGTCAGAAAAAGCATTCTTATTTTTGTAAAAATTTATAAAGCCTATTCAGTTGGCAAGATATTTGACTGTCAGTATTTAAAATTGGACAGTTATTTTCAACATGAAATTGTTATAATGGTAATATTAACATTTTTCATTTTTTATCTCTAATATTAGCTTTAAGGATTTCTCTGATTTGTTGTGAGGTTGATACATATATGTAGTTATGGTAAAGAAATATGTTTTACAAACCAAGTATGTATTATGAAATGCAGAAACATTATAGAAATATTCAAGTGTTTTTTCTTTTAAAGACATGGATGAATAATATGATGAAGACTTCTGAAGCCAAAATTAAACATTTTGAAGGTGAAGATTACACATGTATAACATTCCAACCAGACCTGGCTAAATTCAAGATGGAAAAACTTGACAAGGATATTGTGGCCCTCATGACCAGGAGAGCATATGATCTGGCTGGTTCATGTAAAGGGGTCAAGGTCATGTTTAATGGAAAGAAATTACCTGTAAGTGTCTTCTAAAATAATTTAATGTAGTCTTCTAGACATGATATAGTTGGATCTTGATTTTTAAAATCTAATCTGATGGCCAGATATGGTGACACACACTTGTAATCCCAGTACTTGGGAAGCTGAGACAGGAAGATTGCAGGTTTTCAGCCAGCCTCAGCTACTTAGTAAGCACCTCAGCTTAACAAGACCCTGTTTTAAAATGAAGAATAAAGACCTGGGCATGGTGGCACATGCTTATAATCCCAGCGCTTGGGAGGCTGAGACAAGATCGCACAGGTTCAAAGCCAGCTTCAGCTATGTAGTGAGGCTCTCAGCAACTTAGTGAGACCCTGTTTCCAAATAAAATATAAAATAGGTCTGAGAGTATAGCCTGGAGGTAGAAAACCCCTTGGGTTCCACCCCTAGAACCATACACACACAAAAAAAGAATAAAATAAAAATAGTGCTGGGTGTGTAGCTCAGAGGTAGAATGCCCTTGGATTCAATTTCTAGTTAAACACACACACACACACACACACACACACACACACACACACCCTCTCTCTCTCTCATCTGATAATCTCTTTAAATTGGTATGTTTAAATGATTAATATTTAAGGTGAATACTGATATTCTGATATTTTGGATTAAAATCTAGCATCTTGCTAGTTGATTTCTGGCTTTTAACTTGTCATTCCTCTGCCTCAGTCTCAGAGTAGCTGAATTTCAGGTATGTACTCTACCACACCCTGTAGCCTACCTAGCTAATTTCTGGTCCCTATTTTTGACCTTTGTTTTTGGGTTGTCTTATTCTGTCTTCTCTAGTTTTTTTTTTTTTTTTTGGTAGTACTAGGGGTGGAACCCAGCGGCTTTCTACCTCCGGGCTATACTCTCAGACCTATTTTATACTTTATTTGGAAACAGGGTCTTACTAAGTTGCTGAGAGCCTCACTAAGTAGCTGAGGCTGGCTTTGAACCTGTGCCATCCTCTTGTCTCAGCCTCCCAAGCACGGGGATTACAAGTGTGCGCCACCACGCCCGGCTCTTCTGTAGTTTTAATTGAGTATTTTAAAAAATGAATCTACTTTATTTTCTCTATTTAGTATTTTATACTTTGGAAACCTTTTTTTCTCTATTTAGTATTTTATACTTTGGAAACTTTTTTAGTAGTTTCCATAGGGTTTACAATAGACATCCTTTTCTAAATGGTTTGAGCCCACCTTCAAGCAATATTTTGAATGCAGTGAAAGGATTTTGTAACACTATAACTCCAGGTCCTTCCTTCCATTCCTTTCATCATACATTTTACTTTTACATGAGCTCTACATTAGCAGATTGAGAAGAAAGAAAATGAAGCATAAGACATATTTGGAAAGATAATGGTTCAAAAGTTTAAAGGTTACACTAGGCACATGGTGATGTACTTTTGTATTCCCAGTACTGGAGAGGCTGAAACAGGAGGATTGCAGGTTCCCAACCAGCCTCAGCTACGTAGTGAGCCCTGTTTTAAAAATAAAGAATAAAATATAGTAGGGGAGTAGGGAGGAAGTGGAGTGGGAATTGGAGAAGGGCTAAATGAGTGATGTGAGCATGGATGCCTCTACCATCTTGTACTCCATTAAGAAGTATGACTACAATGCACCAATTAAAAAATAGGATGTAAAAGTGGGTATAGCTTGAAGGTAGAATATCCCTGGATTCAATCCCTAGTATCTCCCCAAAACACCAAAAAACATAAAGAACTTAATGACATTGTTATTGCTTTTATTAGTAATCTTAGATAAAAATGTAATAAAAGGCCGGGCGTGGTGGCGCACACTTGTAATCCCCGCGCTTGGGAGGCAGAGACAGGAGGATCGCGCAGGTTTGAAGCCAGCCACACGCGCTGGCTTAGGAGACCCTGTTTCCAAATAAAAATGTAAAAATAGGTCTGGGAGTATAGCCTGGAGGTAGAAGGGCTTCCAGGAACCCCAGTACCACCAAAAAAAAAAAAAAAAAAAAAAAAATGTAATAAAAGATTGTATGTTACATTTACTTATTACATTTCTAGTATTCTTAATTTTTTGGTGTAATCTCAATTTCTTGTTGTTTTCCTCATTTGTATGTGATGAGGTCTTGCTAATGGCTTGGGCTGGCCTGGTATTCCTAGATTTATGTGATTCCCTTGCCTCCACTTCTGAGTACCTGGAACTACAGACATGCGCCACTGTGCTTAGTTCAGTTTCTGATCTTAATCAGATTCCTTCTGCATGAAGAGTTTCCTTTAACATGTCTTGTTAAGAGATGGCAATGAATTCGCTATGTTTTTGTCTGAGAATGCCTTCAGTTTCCTTCAATTAAAAAATGTATTTTCATTGGATATAGAATTGTGGGTTGACGGAGCTATGTTCCTCTCTTGATATGGAGTTTCTTTTTCTCTGGTTGCCTGAGGAGTTTTTTTTTTTTAATATATTTTTAAGATATACTATGCCAGAACCTAATCTGCTGGTTGTTATTTTAAAAACTAAATTTTTGAGTTTATAATAATTTACCTGTCTATCACTTCTTGTCCTCTTTATCAAGTACTCATAGAACGAATCTTTTTGTGTGTGTGTGGTACTGGGGGTGGAACCCAGAGGCTTTCTACCTCCGGGCTATACTCCCAGCCCTATTTTATATTTTATTTTGAAACAGGGTCTCACTAAGTTGCTGAGAGCCTCACTAAGTAGCTGAGGCTGGCTTCCAACCTGTGCTATCCTCCTGTCTCAGCCTCCCAAGTGCGGGGATTACAAGTGTGTGTCACCACGCCCGGCTTAGAACGAATCTTTTATAGGCTAGCCTTAGCAACTTAGCAAGACTCTGTTTCAAAATAAAAAATTGAGCCGGGCGTGGTGGCGCACGCTTGTAATCCCCGCACTTGGGAGGCAGAGACAGGAGGATTGTGCAGGTTCGAAGCCAGTCGCGCGCGCTGGCTTAGAAGACCCTATTTCCAAATAAAAATGTAAAAATAGGTCTGGGAGTGTAGCCCGGAGGTAGAAGGGCTTCCAGGAACCCCAGTACCACCAAAAAAAAAAAAAAAAAAAAAAAAAAATTGAAAAGACTGCTGGGAAAAAATTTAAAAGCTGCTGGGGTGTAGCTTGGGGGTAGAATGCTCCTAGTCCCCAGTACCAAGGGGGGAAAAACCTTTTAAAGAGCAAGGGTCAAGAAGTGGAATATGGAAATGTTATGAAGGTTTGGATCTGTGGAGCAAAAGCTGTTTTAATGAAAGGATGAAAAGTACCTAATGACGTGTACCTTTTTGTGCAGCTGATATGTGATGATTTACTATTCTTGGTTTTAAATCAATAGGTAAATGGGTTTCGCAGTTATGTAGACCTTTATGTGAAAGACAAATTGGATGAGACTGGGGTAGCCCTCAAAGTTATTCATGAACTTGCAAATGAAAGATGGGATGTTTGTCTCACATTGAGTGAAAAAGGATTCCAGCAGATCAGCTTTGTAAATAGCATTGCTACTACAAAAGTAAGTGTGTACATTTTTGTTTTAAGGTCATTGCTAAAACAATGCTGCATTAAAAACAAAATAAACAATAACAAACCAAAAATCTTTCTCTTAAATCAAAATTGACATGCAGAGCCAGGCGTGGTGGCGCACACTTGTAATCCCCATGCTTGGGAGGTGGAGACAGGAGGATCGCACAGGTCTGAAGCCAGTCTTGCTGGCTTTTACGAGACCCTGTTTCCAAATAAAAGTATAAAATCGGTCTGGGAGTGTAGCCTGGAGGTAGAAGGGTTTCCATCCCCAGTACCACCAAAAAAAAAAAAAATTTGACATGAAAATGAAAGATCATTTTCTGTGCATTAGCTTATTACAGTTTAAATATTCATTAAGAAGTTTATATGCTTACTGTTTATAGCCAAACATTTTATACAATTTAGAATGATACATTCATTTTCTGTGTTCTGAGTTTAGGGTATGGTATAAAACAGAAAGAAATGAATCTCTTGAGGTCAGAACTTGTTATTTGCCATTCTAAGGAGCTTATTTCCTTTGCTCTAGGCTTTAGATTTCAAAATCAAATGAACTTCTAATATAAAGGCATTTATCGTGTTGGGGGTGTGGCTCAGTAGTAGAGCCCGTGCCTAGCATGTGTGAGGCCCTGAATTTAATCCCTAGCACTGGAAAAAAATCTATCCACCAACTATAATAAAGTAGTGGGCAGTACAGCCTACAATGTGCAGCGTTGATTAGAAATCTTTCTGCTCTAGTTCCTCAGTTTCTGGGAAGGGGAGAGGGACTAGAGACTGAGTTAAAAACTGATCATACTTAATGATTTAAAGCTTCTGAACAGGGAGGTCCAGAGAGCTCCCTGATTGCTGAATACCTTGAAGTATTGGGAGGGTGGTGTGCCTGGAGGGGCCAAGGAAGTCTGTGTGCCCCAGTCCAACCTTGCCTTATTTATCTCATTCATTGGCTACTCATAAGTTGTATTTTTTTTTTTAATAATAAACTGGTAAATGAAAGTAAAGCATGTTCCTGAGTCTGTGAGCCACTGGCAAATGAACTAACTTGAGTGGGTCATGGAAACCCCTAATTTATAGCTAATTGGTCTGAAATATGGGAGGCCCAGGGCTTGGACAGGCATCTGAAGTGGGGGGCAGTCCTGTGGGACTGAGCCCTTAACTCTCAAGTCTCTGCCGACTCTGGGTAGTTAGCATCAAAACTGAATTATGCTTTTGAACATATAGCTGCTGTCCAGAGAATCAGAAAATTGGATGTGGGTGTTGGAAAACATCATGGAATTGGTGTCAGAAATGGGGTGATTAAAAACCCACAGAGAAGTTGGTATATTGGTAGTATGGCCAAATTTTCTTAAAAAAAATTCTGACTCATTCTGAAATTTATATTACCCTTTAGAAAATGAGGTTAATGACACGAGGTCACCAAGGTGCTGGCTAGCCTAACTAGAAGATTTTGCATCCTGTGCTTTTGTTTTCTTCATCTCTAGGGTGGTCGGCATGTGGATTATGTAGTAGATCAAGTTGTTGGTAAACTGATTGAAGTTGTTAAGAAAAAGAACAAAGCTGGTGTATCAGTGAAACCGTTTCAAGTAAGTAATGCTTTATGTATTTGCTAAATTATTAAATAATACCAGTTTTGTTGTTAACCTTTTTGTGTATGTTTTTCACAGGTGAAAAACCATATATGGGTTTTCATTAATTGTCTTATCGAAAATCCAACTTTTGATTCTCAGACCAAGGAAAACATGACTCTACAGCCCAAAAGTTTTGGGTCCAAATGCCAACTGTCAGAAAAGTTCTTTAAAGCAGTAAGTAAAATTTGTATTATTTTTCAGTGTTAATATGGAGAGTTGATTAAGGAGCTTTCTTAATTTATTTATTCTGTTCGTGATTGGTTACCTTCAGCATATTAACTGTTTAGGCATGTTTATACTACAAACTAATATGCAAACTAATAGACAAAATCATTGATTGTTTTGGCAGCAATTAAATTAGGTGATTATGTAGTTAATTGTGTTCTTTAGCTCTGCATTGCCCAGTCTACAGCTCCAGTTTCCCTCTAACCAATGTGCAGGTCCTCACAGGACTCCTGGCTGCATCTTTTCTACTTTTATTTCAACTTCATCTGCTTCTTTTTACCTTTACATGTATTTTTATTGTGGTAACAAGTATATAACATAAGTACTATTTTTCTACAAGCTTTAAAATTTTGTTTCACTTTATACACATTTATTTAAGCTACCTTAACTTTCCTTCCTTCCTTCCTTCCTTCCTTCCTTCCTTCCTTCCTTCCTTTTCTTTCTTTCTTTGTACTGGGGTTCCTGGAAACCCTTCTACCTCCAGGCTACACTCCCAGACCTATTTTTATATTTTTTAAAATTTGGAAACAGGGTCTCTTAAGCCAGCAAGGCTGGCTTCGAACCTGCATGATCCTCCTATCTCTGCCTCCCACGCGTGGGGATTACAAGCGTGCACCAATACGCCTAGCTTAATTTTTCTAAAATAAGCTGAGGGTACAAGTAAATAATAAATCTTCAATTTGCTGAAGTTTTATTTTTATTTTACACACATTTATTTAAGTTACCTTAATTTTTCTAAAATAAGATGAGGTACAAGTAAATAATAAATCTTCGATTTGTATTTGAGCCTTGTGGCTATAGTAGCTCTTTGTAATTTTTTATATAATCAAACTTTATTATAATTTCTTTGTCCAACAATCGAATCAGTAAACATTTCTTGACTATCTGTGAAGTACTCTTAAATGTGTTTGGTAGAAGCTGGGTGTGGTGGCACAAGCTTATAATCCCAGCATTTGGGAGACTGAGACAGGGGAATCCCAGGTTTCAGACCGCTTCAGCTACTTAGGGAGGCCCTTTGCAACCTGTTTCAAAATAAAGAATAAAAAATAAGGCTGGGGGGAAGGTGGTGTAGCTCGGTGGTCAAAAGCCTCTGGGTTCCATTCCTAGTACCAGAAAAAAAACTAGGTAGTTTAGTAGTGGTAATGTAAAAGTAAATAAGCTATAACCCCTCCTCTTTGGAAGCTTGTAGTTTGGTGGGGGAATTACAATAGAGATAGTGAATTTTAGTAATAGGGTTTTCTTTTTTTTTTTTTTGGTGGTACTGGGGTTCCTGGAAGCCCTTCTACCTCCGGGCTACACCTCCCAGACCTATTTTTTATATATATTTTTATTTGGAAACAGGGTCTTTTAAGCCAGAGCAAGCGGCTGGCTTCGAACCTGCGCTATCCTCCTGTCTCCGCCTCCCAAGCACGGGGATTACAAGCGTGCACCACCACGCCCGGCAGTAATAGGGTTTTCAAAGGGAGAATCAGAAGCAGAAACAAAAGTTCATCTTAAGGCCTTCAAGTACTTCTGAATCTAATCATAATGAATTCTGAGTACAAATAATAGTCTAGTAATGCTTCCCCAGATTTCTGTCATTGACGCCTCTGTTGAAAGGAATTGACTGTAGATTTCATACTTTTTAATTTGCAATTCACTTTTTTTTCTTTAAAGGAAAACATCTGTTAAACATTATAGAAAACTATTTTGTACACCTGAAACAAAATCATCCAGGGTGATTTTATAAAGTGACTTTAAGACTTGGAATTGGAAATTAATTTCTTTTTTTCTTTGTGTTACCATCTTGTCATATGCTGCAGAATATAAACAATATGTAATCTTGATATCCTCATTACCAAACTCTTTAAAGAACAGAGCTAATGCATACATTCCCAAACGTATTGTAGTGTTCCCTCCATGTTAATATTATTTTATTTGTCAAAGTGAATCATCCAAGACTCACATTTTGTATTGAAGGATATCAGAAATGTCAGTGTCTGTCATTTTCCAGCTAGCAATTTGTTGGTGTGTGTGTGTGTGTGTGTGTGTGTGTGTGTGTGTGTGTGTGTGGTTGTGTTTTACTGTTAGTTATTGAGGATTGAATCCAGGGGCATTCTACCTCTGAGTTATACCCTATTTTTCATTTTATTTTTTTGAAACAGGGTCTTGTTCAATTGTTGGGGTTCTTGCTAAGTTGCTGAGACTGGCCTCAAACTTGTCTCTGCCTCCTGAGTACTGTGGTTACAGGTGCACATCGCCATGCTTGGATTATTTCTTGGACTTTTACTTTGTGAACTTAAACAAAATCGGCACGTAATAAATGCAATGTGTATTCCTCATGGAACTTTTTACAATATAATTTTTCTCCTGTAGTCCAGCGAACTCTTTTCTACATATTTATATTTCAGTATAATCGGTAATTGTGGATATAGCTTTCTGAGTTTTCCTGGAATTGAGTAAAATTTACTAGCATGTATTATTATTATCATTTTTGTTTTATCTTAAAACTGCCCAGATGCCAAGTGTCACAGTAAGCCCTATAGATTTTAGTTAAATATATAAATTTTTGGCTTATCTGTATACACTTATTCCTTGATTTTTTTTTTCCCCCTTAAGGCTTCCAATTGTGGCATCGTAGAAAGTATCCTGAATTGGGTGAAATTTAAGGCCCAGACTCAGCTGAATAAGAAATGTTCATCTGTAAAATATAGTAAAATCAAAGGCATTCCTAAACTGGATGACGCCAATGATGCTGGTGAGATTCAGATGTATTCCTAAGATCTTAAAAGTTTAACTTTTAAATTATCCAGTATTAGGCATTTTTCATTTAGCTGTGATTTTTTTTTTTTGTTAAGAGTTGTATTTTATTAAAATTGCCACATGTACCGCATATTTTACTGGCTTCCTGGAAATGGAAATTAAAACATATTTAACATTTAAACTATACTGAATCTTTTACTCTCATAATTGCAATCAGTATTTTTTTCTGGCTTCATTTTTCTCATACGTAAAATTAAGAATTTAGAGTGTATGTAACTTGATTTTTCTCAGGCGGCAAACATTCTCTGGAGTGTACGCTGATATTAACAGAGGGAGACTCTGCCAAGTCGCTGGCTGTATCTGGATTAGGTGTGATTGGGCGAGACAGATACGGAGTGTTTCCACTCAGGGGTAAAATTCTTAATGTACGAGAAGCTTCTCACAAACAGGTACACATGTATACCTATACATCTTGATGGCATTTCTGATATATACTAAAGTTGTTGATTTTTAAAATGTAAATTTTGACTCAACTTTTTGTATATTCCAATATGTTTAAAATATTTTTAATGTTTTTCCCTTTTGTGCAGATAATGGAAAATGCAGAAATAAACAATATTATTAAAATAGTTGGTCTACAATATAAGAAAAGTTATGATGATGCAGAATCATTGAAAACCTTACGTTATGGAAAGATTATGATTATGACTGATCAGGTTGGTTTGAAAGTTATCACATATTTACAGTTCATATCTTCAGATTGTCCTTTTGCTAATTATTTCATGGGACTTGCTCCAAGATAACAAAAGTGAAAGTGATAATTGTACTTCAAGGAAAAAAACCAGCTGGGCGTGGTGGCGCAGGATTGTAATCCCAGCACTCGGTTCGCGGACAGCCTCAGCTACTTGTGAGGCCCTCTGCAACTTAGTGAGACCCAGCTTCAAATTAAAGAATAAAAACTAGGGCAGGGGGTATAGCTCGGAGGTCGAATGCCCCGGGGTTCCATCCCCAGACCCGCAAAAAACAAACAAAAAAAAAAACGTTGTTGAATGGAAACATTTGTGTCACAACATTTTATATTTTTGGAATACCAGTCTCTTGGTTACTTAAAAATACTTTTATATATTATAGTGAATGTGAGAAGAACAGGGCACATTGTTGAATTATAGTGACTAAGCCTCATATAAGTAGAAATGAAATGATGGAATCAATAGATGAAAAGATGATTATCAACAGATAATAGTTAATGTTGGTATGTGATGGCATATTTGAGATGCACAAAACTCAGGAGGACCTCACTAGTAAAATGGTAATAATCAAGCAAGAGCCAGAAAACTGAAAAGGCATTTCATGTACATCCAGCTGTCTTGTTCTTGTATGTATTAACCAAAAGTATTTGTAGGAAAAATTTTCAACTGAAAAAGCAGTTATATGGTTTTCAGCAGAATATTTGCGATTTATAGTCAAGTGAAGACCTGTAAATACCTATACTCTAAGACTTTTTTTCTTCTATGGCCTACTGAAGTGGCACTATAACTTTGTCTTATATATTTCTCATTCTAAGTCTTTTTTTAGTGAAATATAGGTAAATTATTAAAAAGATATAATTATTTTTATAATGTTTTAGTGTATCTCCAGCTATATTCTTTATTTGCATTTTAAGAACTAAATCTTTACTGTGGTCATCAACTGTAAAATGTAATTCAGTTCTAAAATTGAAATAGATTTTTGTCTCTGTTGCCTCCAGGCATTTTAAATTTTGACTACATACAAAGTTAAAGTTTATAAAATTATTATGACTTTACTAATTTTTTTAGGATCAAGATGGTTCTCACATAAAAGGCCTGCTTATTAATTTCATCCATCACAATTGGCCATCACTTTTGAAGCATGGCTTTCTTGAGGAGTTTATTACTCCTATTGTAAAGGTACTTACTATTTGCATTATTATATTTTTACACTGTTGTTTTATTAAAGAGTAGCAGAAATACTACTTTTGTTTTTTAATTAATTTCAGGCAAGCAAAAATAAGCAGGAACTTTCCTTCTACAGTATTCCTGAATTTGATGAGTGGAAAAAACATATAGAAAATCAGAAAGCCTGGAAAATAAAATACTACAAAGGTTTGTGTTTTAAATACTTACGTTTTCTGAAAAGAGTTCTAATATAAATTTATTTTTAAAAGATAAATAAAATATTTTGAAAGTTTGTCCCTTTAGATTTCAAAAATAGCCTCGCAGAGTGGCATACTCTTGTAATCTCAGTAGTTGGGAAGCTGAGACAGGACAATTGTGTGTTTGAAGCCAGCCTCAGCAACTTGGCTAGACTGTTTAAAATAAAAAAATAAAGAGGGCTAGAGGTGTATCTTGGAGGTAGAATGCCCCTCAGTTCCATCCTCAGTATCAAAACAAACAAACAAGCAAGCAAGCAAGCAAACAAAACCAGTTATTACTGATTTTAAAAAGCTGTCATAAAAAATTCTGTAGAAATAGAGAATGATATGGTGGACTCCTCCTGTACTTTAACAATCACTATTTCAGTGATAAATCTTATTTCATCTAAATGTGTCACCACCCTATTAGCCTGAAATAACTGCCAGACATTCTAGTATTTCATCTATAACTGCTCTAGTAATGTATCTAAAAGAATGATCATATTTTTCTTTAGGATATTTATAAATCCAACGAGTGTTAAAATTTCTTACAATTGTTTTATTACATAAATATCATTACAAAAATGTTTTTAATCTAATCTTGAGAAATACATGTGTTATATTACATATTTCATATATCTATTATGCATATTTTTGGTCAAGATCCAAACATTACATTTAGTTGACAGGTCTGTTTTAAAACTCTTACTATATTATTTCTCTTTGTATATTTTTGTCTTTGCAATTGAAATTGAGTTGTTTGTACTATATGTATAATTTTCCACAATCTGAATTTTGCTACTTGTATCCCTGTGGCTTCATTTAATATATAGCATATTCTTCTACCTCTCATTTCTGTTAACTGATAGTTAAATTGGAGATGTGATTTTATTTGGGTTACATTTGTTTGGTAAAAACATTCAGTAGGGGTCTAGGGATGTGGCCCAGTGATAGAGAGCTTACCTATTGTGTTTGAGGCCCTGGCTTCGGTCCCTAGTACTGTCAAACCAAGAACCAAAGCATTCAGTAGACAGCATAGTGTACTTATGTCAGAAGATAGGTAATATCTAGTTTCTCTTTCTTAGTCTGTGAAGAGTGATATAGGTGTTGCCAGTTTTATCTATTCTAGCTTTTCCTACCAGTTTTTTATTTCTTGGTTTTTAAGTTATTGTCATTTGTGACCCACTTTTATTTTTAAAATTGTGCAGGTTTGGGTACCAGTACAGCTAAAGAAGCAAAGGAATATTTTGCGGATATGGAAAGGCATCGTATTTTGTTTAGATATGCTGGTCCCGAAGATGATGCTGCCATTACCCTGGTAAATTAAGTTAACCAAAACCCCCCTCAGCCGGGCGTGGTGGCACAAATTTGTAATCCCAGTACTTGAGAGGCTGAGACAGAGGAGGATCCGGGTTCTCAGCCAGCTCAGCTACTTAGTGAGGCCCTCCGCAACTTAGTGAGACCCTGTTTCAAAAATAAAGAATAAAAAATCAGGTTTGGGGTGTAGCTTAGAGGTAGAGTGCCCCTGGGTCCCATCCTCAGCGCCCCATCCACCCACCCCCAGCGCCCCCCTCCCCACGCACGCACATGCACACACGCACGCACACACACCCCTCAGTAGCTGTTGTATTTGCCATGTATTTCCTTCCACTACTGTTTCCTATGATAAGTCTCTTTTGAAATTGTAGTGCCCAAAGCAGTATGTTTTAGTTCTTTTTCTGAAGATTATGCCTGGCTTTCATGCT
The DNA here is from genome assembly GCF_963383645.1 of Muscardinus avellanarius. Lineage (NCBI taxonomy): Eukaryota > Metazoa > Chordata > Mammalia > Rodentia > Gliridae > Muscardinus > Muscardinus avellanarius. The sequence continues at coordinate 14,995,153 of NC_137804.1, forward strand.
TTTTTGGGGTATATTTTTGATTAAAAAAATTAGGAAAATCCTTTAATTTCCCAGAAGTTAATAATTAGTTATTTGCCATTTGTAAATTTAAGTTTTATAATGAGATTAATTTTGTTTTTAACATGTGAAATCATTACTTGGAATCTTCCAGGCATTCAGTAAGAAGAAGATTGATGACAGGAAAGAATGGTTAACAAATTTCATGGAAGATCGGAGACAGCGTAGGTTACACGGCCTACCAGAGGTTAGTCATGGGGAGCAGTGCTGGGGCGGGGGAGAGAGACATCCATGCAGTAGTAGTGACAATATTGCTATGCGACTTTTCTCCTAGCAATTTTTATATGGTACAGCAACAAAGCATTTGACTTACAATGATTTCATCAATAAGGAATTGATTCTTTTCTCAAACTCAGACAATGAAAGATCTATACCATCTCTTGTTGATGGTAAGTGGACTTTATTTATGAATCTTTCTTGTTTTTGTTTGTTGTTAAGTACTGTTTAAATGTGTTTAGGCCATCCTGAGTGATACATTTTAAAATTCTTATTTAAAGTCTTATAAAACGTGTTTCAGAGCAAGTCAAAGCTCTTTTGATAGTTTTGAGATATGTTTTGATGAAGCTAATCGTTAATATTCCTTATTTTGTAACTTCTAAACTCATTTTGAGTTCTTCAAGAAAATTAAGGCCAATCTTTAAAGCTTTTGTCCATTGATTACAGGTTTCTAACATAAAAAGTGAAGTGAGACTTTGGTGATTTCTAAAATATTTATCAGAGAATAATTTTTTTTTTTTTTTTTTTTTTGGTGGTACTGGGGTTCCTGGAAGCCCTTCTACCTCCGGGCTACACTCCCAGACCTATTTTATATTTTTAAGTTTGGAAACGGTCTCTTAAGCCAGCGTGGCTGGCTTTGAACCTGCGCGATCCTCCTGTCTCTGCCTCCCAAGTGCGGGGATTACAAGCGTGCGCCAACACGCCCGGCAGAGAATAAGTTTTAAATCACCTTTATATCTCCTAACGTAAAACCTAATGCTTTAACTTACTTAACTTGATTAGGTCAAGTAACTGTTTAAGAAGTGGCCATGTTTGATCATCGTGTTTCTTCTATGCTTTGGCCATAACGATGATGACCAAATAGTTGTATATACTAGCCGGGGTGCAGGGGCGCACGCTTGTAATCCCAGTATTTGGGAGGCTGAGACAGGGGGATCACAGGTTCGCGACCAGCTTCAGCTGTTTATTGAGGTTCTCCACAACTTAGTGAGACGCTGTTTCAAAATAAAGAATAAAAAATAGGGCTAGGGGTGTAGCTTGGAGGTAGAATGCCCTTGGATTTAATCCCCAGTACCTCAAAAAAAATAGCATATACTGAAAAGATTATTACTGTGTTCATTGGCCTAGAACAAGAAGCATGAGAAGGAAGGAGTGCTTTGCTTACATTATGTCACGTAATTATGATAACTATTGGGAAGGTTATTTCTGTTACTCTGAGGACACCAAGCTCAGTTATATGATAAATGGCCAGATGGAGGAAAGTATTCAGATAAGTAAGATTCTAAAATCTACACACGTTCTTGAATACCACAGCAAACCTTTATGCGTTTTCTTGATTTGGGATACTTTAATACTAGTCATCAGGATCATTGATGGTTTGCTGGTACTTTAGTTACAATGGCATTTGGTGCTATGAGTGTTTGGAAACTTCTACAGGAGATTAGTGCCACAGGGCGGTTCTTTAAGACCAGAATGTTATCTTTCAATTGGTACTTCACTTTGGAATAGAAAATATATTAGTGTATAGTCATGTTGTTACAGAATCTCAAGTAACAATTTTAGTCAATTATTATTATTATTATTATTATTATTATTATTATTATTATTATTTATTTTTGGTGGCACTGGGGTTCCTGGAAACCCTTCTACCTTAGGGATACACTCCCAGACCTATTTTATATTTTTTTAATTTGGAAACAGAGTCTCTTAAGCCAGCACGCCTGGCTTCAAACCTGTGCGATCCTCCTGTCTCTGCCTCCCAAGTGTGGGGATTACAAGCGTGCACCATCACGCCCGGCCAATTATTTTTTAAAGCAAACTATCTGTAGTTTTTTTTTTTCTCCTGCATATAGAGAGCATTATTTCAACTAAAATAATTGTTACAAGTATATATTGAAGTAATATTTTAAAAACAAGGCTGCTCTTTTTTTAAAAAAAATATAGGCTTTAAACCAGGTCAACGAAAAGTTTTATTTACCTGTTTCAAGAGGAATGATAAACGGGAAGTAAAAGTGGCTCAGTTGGCTGGATCTGTTGCTGAAATGTCTGCTTATCATCATGGAGAAGTAAGCATTGAGATTAGTCAATTGAGAACTGTGATTATTAGCCTGAAGAATGATAATTGTACATGATAATTTTTCTCTGTAAAGTCTTTGGAATTAGAGCTGAGAGTTTAGATTTAATACAAATTGAGGAATAAGTGCAGAAAAGTGAGAACACTAATATTATGTCCTGTCTGTTTGTATTCTCTAGCAAGCATTGATGATGACCATTGTGAATCTGGCTCAGAACTTTGTGGGAAGTAACAACATTAACTTACTTCAGCCCATTGGTCAGTTTGGAACTCGGCTTCATGGTGGCAAAGACGCTGCAAGCCCTCGTTATATTTTCACCATGTTAAGGTAAGTATTTGCTAATTTAATGATACAAAGTTAAACTTAAAGTTTATTAGAATCAACTCCATGTTTAATAGAATTGTACTTGTGGAGAGAGATGACTGGTTCTTCTACTCAGAGTAAATGTTCCAAATTATTTGATTACAAATAGAATGAGGTCCATTGATCTTAATTTTTAAAATCCTTGGTGAAATCAGTCATGATGAAAGAGATTTTTCAAATCTAACTTTATTCTTTAGGCAAAAAATGGGTTATGTGCTTTATTCAGAATAATAGGAAATTCTTTAGAAGTTATTTAGCAGTATTGAAGAATTTAAGTAGATAAATAAATGTGTAAGTAAAGTAGGGCTGTTTTATTTTACTTGTGCCTCAGATAAATATTCATTTAGTACTATTATATAAATCGTATTGTAAGCATACGAAATCCAAATGATAGAAAATTCATTCTTTTTAGAAGATTGTTCCTTGAGGTGTAAAATCTATATGTATCAAGTTTTATTTCTCAAAGTCATGCCATTTTTCTATTTCCCTTTTCCTTTTGTTAGCTCATTAGCAAGACTACTTTTTCCTGCTGTGGATGACAACCTGCTTAAGTTCCTTTATGATGATAATCAGCGTGTGGAGCCTGAGTGGTATATTCCCATAATTCCCATGGTTTTAATCAACGGTGCTGAGGGCATTGGCACCGGGTGGGCTTGCAAACTACCCAACTATGATGCTAGGGAAATTGTGAACAATGTCAGAAGGATGCTAGAAGGATTGGATCCTCATCCCATGGTAATTTTTAAAATTTATTACTTATAGTGTTAAACAATAATGTGTAAATAATAAAGTTTAGTCACTTTATAAAAATTGGGGAACATTTTTATTTTAGAACTATGGTAGATAATTAGGACCTTATTAGAGCATACTTGATATGTGCTTATGGTAAAAGATAAAAAGAAATTAATCTGGAGGTTAAGTTTTATGGGAAGAAACTGTTCATTGACATTTAAAAATATCTGAAATGATAGGCTTTCAAATTCCTGAATTTTATAGAGAATAGTGCTTTTGTGATAAAATTATATGTATCTTTGTTTTTGTTCCCAAACTACCAAGTCTTAGAAATTTTTCTTAGTGATACACTTAAACAATGCATTATAAAATAGTGGTCATTGTGGAAAATACACTTAAGCAAAGAAGAAAAAAATTCCACAAACCTATCATGTATACTACAAACTTAATATTTTGATGTATTTCTTTCCAAGTATTTTAAAATAAAAATTGTATTATTGTATGATTTATATACTGCTTTTTCCCTTAAACAATTTAAAATACTTTAAAGTATTTGTAATAGAAGCATCAAACTACTTTTTATAATGATGGTGCTTTTGTTTTCATTTTTGATGGCATATCCAAACTTGGATACATTTAGAATATTAACCTAGAGCATTTTATCAGTTCATACTAATTGTATTGATATAGTACATATGCTGCTGTGCTGAGCAGTCAGCTTTTGTTTTTTAGAGCTCTCTGTCCTTTCAAAAGTTAATTTGTTATTGGGATAAGACATTTGGGCTTGAAATTTAGAATGACAAATGATATTTTTGCTGCGTATGCCACAACAAATGTCTTTATGCTATATGCTTGATTTCTTAGTGATAATAAAAACATGAATTTGGGAGGAGGAGTGATCTTTTGTAATTTGATTGGGAAGAATGAGTATGTTACATAGATGCATGGGAAGGGGAGTGAATATGTGCCAGGGCTGAGGGATAGTGCCTTAGTCTACTTTTAGCTTGTTTATTTGTGGTATGGGGGGTGGGTTGAACCCAGGGACACTCTTTATTTTTTATTTTGAGATAGGGTCTCGCTAAGTTGCTGATGCTAGCCCCGAACTTGAAATCCTCCAACCTTTGCCTCCTGAGTTGCTGGGATTATAGATGTGCACTACCATGCCTGGCTTACTCTGTTTTTCTTTTTCTCTTTCTTACAGACTAAGTAGGCAAGCTATTTTTAAATAAGAGAATTTATTTTGTCTCATAGCTCTAGAGATGCAGGTCTGGGGTCCCACCTGGTGGCCTTGCTGCAGAGTCTTGAGGTGGTGTCAGAGTCTCATGTGGCAAGGGACAGAGTACATGTGTACATCTCTGTCTTTCTGGTCTCCGTTCCTCTTCTTATACAACTGCTAGGGTCTATTCATCCACACTAATGATCTTGTCCAATCATACTTGAAGACCCCATGTCCAAACATCATAGTTGGATCAAGTTTCTACTGTGTGTGTGTGTGTGTGTGTGTGTGTGTGTGTGTGTGTGTGTGTTGCTAGGGATGGTACCTCCAACACACCCCCAGCCCTAGTTTATTTGGAAACAGGGTCTCTATAGGTTGCTGAGAGCCTCACTAAGTTGCTGGGATTGGCTTTAAACCTGTCGTACTCCTCTCAGCCTTCCAAGTACTGGGACTACAGGCATGTGCTACCACGCCCACATGGTTTCTACCCTCTTAATACCTCACAGTGGGGATTAGATTTCAAGAAATGAAGTCTTGGGGAGGGGGTGGCACTTAGGCCATATCCAAACCATAGCGGATATAATTAAAGTGAAAATACTCAAGCAAAATGTGGGAGAAGAGTAATGATTTTATAGGACAAATCATTCCAGTTCTTATCTGAATTAGAAAGTTAGATTGGGTCTAGCTGTGAAAGACTTTGAGCATGAGGCCCAGGGAGTTTGAATTGAAAGGTTATTATCTAAGGGAACTGTTACAGGGTCTGTGTGTTGAAAAAAAGTACTATTGTGGAAAGACTAGGAAAGATGATGATTTTAAGATTTTGAGATGGGGAGATATTCAGATGACATTAACAGAAGCTTTGCATTCCAGATGTCATTTGGAGAGGGACAGTTGAAGATGAGAAATTCATTTTCAGTCATGTTCATATGCCAGTTATCAGTAGACCCGGAATAAGGGGCATTCAAATGTGATACTGGCGCTTGAGGGAAGCTGAGGCTCTAAGTTGTTTCTGCTTCTCTTTGTAGCTTCCAAATTACAAAAACTTCAAAGGCACAATCCAAGAACTGGGTCAAAACCAGTATGCAGTCAGCGGTGAGATATTCGTGGTGGATAGGAACACAGTAGAAATCACAGAGCTTCCAGTTAGGACTTGGACCCAGGTCAGTGTAAATACGCGGCTGCCCGTGAGGAGGGTGTTGCATTAAACAGTTCTTTGTTTGTTCTACGTCTGTGTAATGTTTAAAAATTGCTGCTTATATTTTTTACCCATTCATTGAGTTTGTGCTTTGGATTTTTAATAGTAATTGAAAAATTTTAAACTTATCTAAATAATACAGTCTGTTAGGTGAGTGCTTTTTTTTTTTTTTTTAAAGCCTGTATCTGTGTATTTACCTTAAAATGAAAGAAAGAGTATGTGTGATTGATTCAGTCCTCGTTGACGTCGTCCTCTCACACTCTCAGAGTCTGGAGTGTGAGGGTCAGAGCCCTTGGCCTCACGCCCCCTCCCTGCTGAGAAGAGCCTGTGGAGCCTGGAGTGCTTGAGCAAGACAGTGGAGATGGGGACTCACTTTTCCTCCCATGGTAGTTGAGAATTCTTAAGAGACTGTGACTTGTAGTATGAGAAAATTACTTATTTAAAAAAATTTTACAGGTCTACAAAGAACAAGTTTTAGAACCTATGTTAAATGGAACAGATAAAACACCAGCATTAATTTCTGATTATAAAGAATATCATACTGACACAACTGTGAAATTTGTGGTGAAAATGACAGAAGAGAAGCTAGCACAAGCAGAAGCTGCTGGATTGCATAAAGTTTTTAAGCTTCAGACTACTCTTACTTGTAATTCCATGGTAATTTACTATTAATTTAATCTTTCTTGTATGGCGTAATTGGATTTTTATGATTTTAAGAGTGGCTAGAGTAAGTTTGAATGTTTTCTTCCCTGCATAATTGCTGAGGAATCTGGGGGTACATTTCTTTCTATTCTCTACCACCCTTACTTTCAGCTCTGTGTATGTGTGGGCTGCAGTCACCTTACACACACGACTAGAGTTATAACAGTGATTGTTGTAGGGTTTATATGTGATATATGGCCATCGTTACTAGCATTATAACTGTGGACTGCTTATCTCAAGCTTCATTAAACTTTTATGTTAGTATATATACATGTATATGTATATATGTACACATACATATACGTATAATTGGGGAGAAAGAAAGTTAATGTGTATGAGTACCCAAGCCCCATTCCAAATTAGCTTTTAGATTTTAAATGGGTTGAAAGAACCTAGTAATACCATAGTGACTGAGAAAAAGTGTTATAAACTGTTAAGTCTGATGGAAAATGGATAGTTTGAATAATTGAATTATAGCATATGTAACTATTAAAGAAGGTGGCAGATATATATGCACAATATATGAGGGAGAACTTTAGATCTAACATTTTTAAGCTTACAGATAGAATTTTTTAGTTTGAGGGAAAAACTTTTTAAAGTGGTTTTATAGCTAATTTTAAAATCCTTTTTAAAAGGACTTATTTTATCTCAAATTTATTTTAAGTATTTTCATGATTTTGAGAATGGAATTTTTGATTTCCTGTAGTCATCAATATTTATAGAATATGATTATGGAATGTGCTTAATTTGGGTTTTGTTTAATGATTTTAGAGTAGTATGTATTCACTTATATAATGGTTATTTTAAATGCCATAGATGTCATAAAAATTCAAATACCAGTACCGATTTATGTAACCTAAAAAATTGTGTATTTTGGATAGGTACTCTTTGATCATATGGGATGTCTAAAAAAGTATGAAACTGTACAAGACATTCTGAAAGAATTCTTTGATTTACGATTAAGTTATTATGGCTTACGTAAGGAGTGGCTTGTGGGAATGTTGGGAGCAGAATCTACAAAGCTTAACAATCAAGCCCGTTTCATTTTAGAGAAGATACAAGGGAAAATTACTATAGGTAAGATGCAACCTTTAAAAAATTGAACGCTAGTTAAAATGGAAAAACTTTATTAATAGAAGACATTTTTATCAGTAGAATATAAACAAATTCAAATTGAATCTCTTTTCTTGATCCTAACTTTATTTTTCCCTCACATAGAGAATAGGTCAAAGAAAGATTTGATTCAAATGTTAGTCCAGAGAGGTTATGAATCTGACCCAGTGAAAGCCTGGAAAGAAGCACAAGAAAAGGTAATCACTCGCAGAAAAAGACATTCAGAGGAGCGTTGAAAAGCACTCCAACAAAGAACCCAACTCCCGAACTTTACTCTTAGTACTGATTGGTAGAGTCGAGCTGTCTGTCTGGAGACTGAAGTCTTCTGTTTATCCACAGAACAGATACAGTGCAGGAATGTGCAGTGCACACCCACCACAAAGTTCTTTGCCTGTGTGACTCAGCCAGGGCCTGGAGAAATGACTCCAGGTGCGAGAAGGTAGCTCAGTCTCTTTGGCCTTTTTTTTTTTTTTTTTTTTTCCTGAGCCTGCCATTAGAAAGGGTGTCACTTACGGTGGTGGTTTTTGTGAGGTGCATGTATACTATCTGGGAACCAAACTGGTAGAACTCAGGATTACTTGACGGTGTTCAGTGTGTGATCATAATATGGCATCAGTCACCACTCACTCAATTTGGTTTGGGTTAAGGCTGGGAAGATGAGACAAAATGTTCATTATTGTAGCATTTATTGGGCACCAACTATGTGATTGGCCCATTCTTAGATTTTTTTGGTTAGATTTTTATAACCTGTAACTCCAGATTTAAAGTTTTGTTAATTAAGCTGTTCATCTCAAATCATAAAGTGGTAATATTAATTCAGTGAATAGATACAGAAACTTTGAGAGTCCCTCTAAAAATTAGTTTCTTGATGTTGTATATAATTAAAAGAAAAAAATTGAAAAAGCAATATAACATTGCGATTGAGAACAGAAATGTAGAAAGAAAGAAAACTGGAATTGATTAATTTTTTAGATGTTTGATAATGTTAACAGCTTTTTCAAGTTATAGTTATGCAGTATAATGAAATTACATAAGCTTTCCTACACTTGCGTTCCCAGCCATAATGTTTACATATTTTTTGAAGTTAATGAATGCCATATACTAAAGTGAGCAAAATCTGAATAAATTACATAGTATAGAAATTACGTATTAAGATTATAGACTTATCCATCATTTGAAGAAAGTGGGATAGGACACAATGGGCAACATTTAGAATTAAGATGGCCGGGGCACTTTATTTTCCTCCTGGTGTGTTTTATTGTATTGTTAAACTCCAGGTTATGGTGTGTGTATTATTTGCCCTTCTTTGTCACTGTTAGTTTAAACTTTATCTTTTAGAAAGATTAACTAGTTTAAAATTTTAAAAATTTAAAATTTAAAATTTAAAAATTTTAAAAGATAAAGGTACCTGTGGTTTGAGAGTGCCCTCCTGGTGGAAGGTAGACTTCATGGGTAAAGAGGGTAGCTTGGTTTCAGTAAATGCACTATCATTATCAAAATTTTTTTCAGCATCTTGTTCATGTATTCACTTGAGGGGGTTCAAGTAACAAAAGGAACTGCTCTTACAAGAGTGTCCTCACAGAGTTGGAGAAGAGAGTTAGAATTATAAAGGAAAAAATTAGAAGATTACTGTTTTCCTTAAAGTTGAATGGAATTCTAACATTAGAACTTGCAAAGTTTATCTTATTGATTTCTGAATGTATCATTAGTCATATTCCTGTTCATACTGAAGTATACCTATATTCCTAGAGCATTCATTACCAATTTTTAGGTGTCATCAAAACCTACACACAATGGACCTCCAAAGTATGGGTCTATACAGTCTTTTATGATACCCCAGTAATATCTTACAGTAGTCTAACAAGCTCTTCATAGTAACCCATTAAAGAACTTTTAGAAACTATAGAATAATTTGTCATAATTCTCTAGGTATTTATTTAATCATCTGTCAACAGCAGTCCTTATTTGGCTAATGTTGCTTAATTGAGTTTATAGTACTATTGTCTAGTAAATCATCTTGCTTTACAATTTTTATTTTTATCCTTTTATTTCTAAAGTACACTTAATGTATATTTATAAATTGTAAAGCTGTTTTTTGAGTTACCAAAAATGCATTTTTTGCTTGATAGAGTATCATGGTTCAGTCATTTAATTATCTAAGTACCTTAAGTTACTTAGATGGAATTTTATTACATGTCTATTTTTATTTTTAAATGTTTAAAGACATGTCACCTAAAATAATTTTTAATAAATTCATTGTATTTTGGAATTTAATATTAGCACAAGAGGATTTTTTTGTTGCAGTTTTTATGAAAAAAGCTGAGTGGATAGAATTTCAGTTAAAAGCCCTGACACTTAACTCACCAACTCTTAAATTCTTTAGAACTTATTTCCTGAATCTTCATGAGAGTTTTTGCTTTAGAGAATTTTTATTAAGAATTCATTCTTAATGAGTGAATGTATCTTAGTATATTTATTACAATAATAAAACATTTTTCATAAGTGATATTATTTTGGGTTTCAAAGTGCTCATTAACTCACCAGTAAAAAAAAAAAAAAAAAAAAAAAAAATCCGACAACGCACAATGGTAGAATTTTAGTCCTACTCATTTCATGATTTAGTTTCTAGGGAAAGCCCTTAATTTTTCATAAGATTCCTGGGTAAATAGGTGCTGAATATAACATTTTTTCAAATATTTTGTTGTGCATCTTTAGAAAACATGTTTTTTTGGGGGAGGTGTGCTGGGATTGAACGCAGAGACACACGTGCTAGGCAGATGCTCTACCACTGAGCTGCATTGTAAGCGCTTAAACTTTTTTTAATGAGAACTGTTTATAGATAATGCAGATAATATGAAACAACCCACTGCTCTGAAGGTGTAGCATCAACAGTATAGTACTTACAGATTTTTAAACTTGATACTCAATAAAATTAAACATCAATTTGATATGATACAGGATTTTAATATAAAATTTATTATTTTTTACAGGCAGGAGAAGAGGAAGAAACACAAAACCAGCATGATGATAGTTCCTCTGATTCAGGAACTCCTTCAGGCCCAGATTTTAATTATATTTTAAATATGTCTCTGTGGTCTCTTACTAAAGAAAAAGTTGAAGAACTGATTAAACAGAGAGATGCAAAAGTATGAACTTTTGTGGGTTAAATAATTTGAAACCATTTCAGTATTATCCATATCTTTTTCTTTTTCCAAAAATAAATATTTTGATTTACCCTTTATATATTAAATTATTGAATGTCAAACTGTGCTACTTCTTTATTATAGGGGCGAGAGGTCAATGATCTCAAAAGAAAATCTCCTTCAGATCTTTGGAAAGAAGATTTAGCAGCATTTGTTGAAGAACTGGATGTATGTAAAGTCTCTATTAAAATGTATTTGGAAAATTAATTTTTGAGATAAGAATGAAAATTCTTTTAAAATTTATCTCAGACTTTAACTCTGTTCTATTAATGTGTTTATAAATTAAGTTTATAAACTAGGTATAGCTCTGTGAAGTTATAAGAAGTTCTAATTTCTAAACTGATTTCTTAATGGGTAATGGCTTAATTTTAATGTTTTCCTGGAAAAAGGTAGTTTAATCTGTGTATATAATTGAATGTAGGCACTTTGACTTTAGGAGTAGTGGTAGTCTCTTTAGTCTTTTAATAAAACTAGGTTATAGAGCTGGGTGCTGTGGTGCACACTGATAATATCAGTTCTTGAGAATCAGAGACAGGAGGATCACAGATTTGAGGCCAGCCTCAGCAACTTAGCAAGGCCCTCCAGAACTTAGTGAGAACCTGTTTCACAATAAAAAATAAAATAGATCTGGGGGTGTAGATCAAAGGTATTAATCCCCAGTACCACAAAATCAGTCAGTCAGGGTTATAAAAATGTCATAACTTAGTTGTCTCCAATTAGAATTATAATTTTAAAAATAAGAGGAAAGCCGGGCGTGGTGGCGCACGCTTGTAATCCGCGCGCTTGGGAGGCAGAGACAGGAGGATCGCGCAGGTTCGAAGCCAGCCGCGAGCGCTGGCTTAGGAGACCCTGTTTCCAAAATGAAAATGTAAAAATAGGTCTGGGAGTGTAGCCCGGAGGTAGAAGGGCTTCCAGGAACCCCAGCACCACCAAAAAAAAAAAAAAAAAAAAAAAGAGGAAAGAATGTAAAGATATAAAATATAAACTTTTTCCAAAATCACCTACTTAAAATATTAGAATTAAATTAATGGCAACAGTGTGTGAACATCTGATTTTGAGTGGCCAAAATATATTACTCAAAATACTACCTTTTTATTTAATAGGTTCACTCACTGATTTATTGTCTACACACAGTTCTGGCTTATGTCAGAATTAAAACTCTTAAGAACAAGCATATTATATTATTTGCCTCATAGACTTTCTTGAATATTTTAGTGCCATTGTTCTAGTTCCTCAATGATCTTTGAAGTGTTGCAATACAAATATACTTTGGTCTTGACATATGCTTTTAAAATATTGTTCATTAATTTAAATTGTTAACACATACACACACTGGTGCTGGGGATTAGACCCAGGTGCAGTCTACCTCTGAATGACACCTCCAACCAGCCCTTTTGTGTTTGAAACAGGGTTTCAAGTTTGCCAAGGGTCTTACTAAGTTGTTGAGGCTGGCTTTGAACCTGTGATCCTCCTGTCTCAGCTTCCCAAATATTGGGATTACAGGCATGTACCACCACGCCCTGTTCATTAACTATATTTTCTAAAAAATTAGAGGCATTACTTTTTCTTGGTTGGTTTCATAAATTAAGAAATTAATACCGGGCTAGGGGTACATCTCATTGGCAAGCACTTGCCTCGCATATATGAGGCTCTGAGTCCCATCCAAATTCTATGTAATGCCCAAAGTGTCCATCACCACTCTAAAGAGGTTACCATTAGCCTGTTCCATGTTAAGGATCCAGAAACTAGGGAAGTGGCAGACTTAGAGAGGAATCATATCTTTATGGTGAAGAACAGTTACGCGTCTTCTCAGATTCCCCGTTTCCTCATCAGTAACATGAGATTACAGGGACTTGTGATGCCTAGCACATGCTAGGTGCTCTATCAATTATTTATTTCTTAAAAATATATAACTAGTAAATGGAAGTTCCAAGATTGAAATCTAGGCGTGTTTGACTTCAAAATTTATTATTTTTATTAAACTATTATGCTATGAAGATCTCTGAACTATTTTTCAAGAAATAACCTTTTTCTTTGTACCTCTCAAACCCTATTAATTATTTGAAGGAATGATCTTTTTTGTAAAGCAATAAATCTGACATTAATTATTATTATTATTATTAATTATTAATTATTATTATTAATATTCTCACTATTACTTAAAACTTCATTATTTAAGTATATTGAGACTTTTAATTTTCATACTTTCTGACTTTACATTTATAAATTATTATTGCTAAAGCAGTAGAAAATAGCTTCATGCCTCTTAAGAGAATGGCCACTGTATGTAATTTGCCAGATTTCTGATGACAGCTGGTCTTGATCTGTTTTCAATTACCATTTCATTCATTTAGTCACTGCAACCCCTAGTATTACAAATGAGAAGCTGGTTAAATGAATTGAGATTTAACTCAGGTCTTCTGAGTTAGGGTTGTTTGGTTTCTTTCCTATTACCTAATCGTGAATTAGATTCAATGAAATGAAAGCTTTATTCCTTAATGAGTAAAAGTTTCAATTATGTGATAGTGATTATCTTTTCTAAGGAGTTGTTTATGCACCCCCTACCCCTTATAATTATACTTCAGAAAGTGGAAGCACAAGAACGAGAAGATATTCTGGCAGGGATGTCTGGCAAAGCAATAAAAGGTAAAGTTGGTAAACCTAAGGTGAAGAAACTTCAGCTGGAAGAGACAATGCCCTCACCTTATGGGAGAAGAATAATTCCTGAAATTACTGCTATGAAGGCAGACGCCAGCAAAAAGTTGCTAAAGAAGAAGAAGGTATGCTGCACACCCTGCTGCTATAATATATAAAACTGTTTATATATATTTATATTTTAATGTTATATGTTTAATCATACTTTATTTTCTTTCTTTTTTTTTGGGTGGTACTGGGGTTCCTGGAAGCCCTTCTACCTCCGGGCTACACTCCCAGACCTATTTTTACATTTTTATTTGGAAACAGGCTCTCCTAAGCCAGCGCACGCAGCTGGCTTCGAACCTGCGCGATCCTCCTGTCTCTGCCTCCCAAGCGCGGGGATTACAAGCGTGCGCCACCATGCCTGACCATACTTTATTTTTTAATATATTTTAATATTGATTAGGAAGTCTTTTCCCATAAGAGCAGTTGATCTGTAGAACAATATTTGGTCAAGCATTAATTCATGTGGAGACTTACTTGCTTAGTGGGTTTTCTTTTGTTTTGTTTTGTTTTGGGGGGAGTTTAGGGGACATATTCTCACATTGCCCAGGCTCCAACAGTCCTTAGTCTCCCAGGTAGGTGAGACTAGGTACATGCCATTTTAAAATTAAAATCTTAGAACAACAATAAAACGTTTAACTTTAGAATATTAACTACATTTCTATAGCATGATCAGTTAAGGAAATTTTTAGCAGAAAAGGGGTTGTTTGGCTTTTGAAATAAGCTATTATCTTTTATAAATATGTGTATGTATATATTTTTTTCCTCTCAGTGGTACTGAGGATTGAACCTAGAGGCAGTCTGTCTCCAAGATACCCCTGCACCCCCTTTTTTGGAACAGGGTCTTGCTGAATTGGTGAGGCTGGCCTTGAACCAGTGATTCTCCTGTCTCAGCCTCCCAAACACTGGGATTATAGGTGTTTGCCACTATGTCCAACCATATTTTAATATTTCTATCTTCTCCTTCCCTCTTTTGCTCCCCTTCTCCCCTGCCCCCCCATAGTCTTAGAGTTAGAGACTTTGTCTTATAGTACCAGGCAGTTCATGACACGTTAGCATTTTCTTTCACTAATTTGAAGATCTTTTCTAGCATATAAAGGACTCAGTTTTAAGAATTTATTTTGCAGGTACCTTTTAGTATACTTAGCTGTTAGTATAGTATGGTATATGTAAAGATATGAAAAATGAAAGCCTTTTCTAAAATCACCTACTTAAAATATTAGAATTAAATTAATGTCAACAGTATGTGAATACCTGCCTTTGATAATCTAACTTCTTATTTTTATGGTTGCTTTTATTTAGCTGTCATCTCATTGACTATATCAGAAAATTAGTTGTAAGCAATATCATTTGCTGCATAAAAATGAAATAAAGTAAAACATGGTCTGATCATAGTCATCTGTTAGGACAATAGGATCACTTTTTTTTTTTTTGGTGGTACTGGGGTTCCTGGAAGACCTTCTACTTCCAGGTTACACTCCCAGAACTATTTTTATACTTTTTTATTTGGAAACGGGGTCTCTTAAGCCAGCGAGGATGGCTTCGAACCTGTGCGATCCTCCTGTCTCTGCCTCCCAAGTGCGGGGATTACAAGTGTGTGCCACTACGCCCGGCTGATCACATTTTTTTTTTTTAATATAAAGAAGCTATCTATTGACTGGAAGCATATTTCTAAAATATTAGTTTTAACTTTTATTTTACTCATAGTAACTACGGTTTTCTTTTTAACATGTAGGGTGATCTTGATACCACAACAGTAAAAACAGAATTTGATGAGGAATTCAGTGGAACGCCGGTAGAAGGTGCAGGAGAAGAGACATTGACTCCATTGGCTCCTGTAAATAAAGGCCCCAAGCCCAAAAGGGAGAAAAAGGAGCCAGGTAAGGAATATAGTTTAGGTGCGAGTGTGTATAAAGAACTGTATGCACACACAATTACTAGAATCTTTTAGTTATGCTTTTTGCATTAGAATAATACCTTCAACTTTTAGGAACATATATAAAGAACTTTTCATCATAACACTTTGATTTTTAATAGTGGCATTTGTTCAAGTATTTATAGGTATTTATTACTGTTTGCTTTTAGGTACTAGAGTCAGAAAAACTCCTACATCATCTGGTAAACCTGGGGCAAAGAAAGTGAAGAAACGAAATCCATGGTCAGATGATGAATCCAAGTCAGAAAGTGATTTGGAAGAGACGGAGCCTGTGGTTATACCAAGAGACTCTTTGCTGAGGAGAGCAGCAGGTGTTGTGATACGTTTTATTTTTACTTTATTGCATATCATGCTTTAACCCATAAGTTGGTATTATTGGTATCAGAAGTTACAGTGACTAAAACAAAAAACTGTCTTGACAGAATGGTCTTTTATAGCATAGTTGGACATACCTTTCCCTAAAGTGAATCATGGTTTCATGATTCACTTTATATTAGTAGTCATTGTACAGTGGCCATATGAGATAAGGCCATTTTGACTACTTTCCTGTGTTTTTGAGTAATTTTTAAATATATTAAGCAGCATCCTAGTCAGTCAGGCACATGAGTTAATATTCTTCTAAAAAAAATAAAGATTGGATTTTATTTCCTCTATAGCTTGGTAAAAACAAAACAACAACCAAAAAAGACAACTGAAAACAAAACCCCAATGTACCTTGGAAGTGTGTGTGTGTGTGTGTGTGTGTGTGTGTGTGTGTGTGTGTGTGTGTATTAGAGGTGCTTTGTGCTTTCTTCCCTCCTACCTCTTGTATCATTAAAAAGTCCTTCCTGCCAGGCATGGTGGCGCAGGCTTGTAATCCCTGTGCTTGGGAGGCAGGGCAGGAGGAACATGTAGGTTTAAAGCCAGCCATGCTGGCTTAAGAGACCCTGTTTCCAAATAATAAAAGTATAAAAATAGGTCTGGGAGCGTAGCCCGGAGGTAGAAGGGTTTCCAGGAACCCCAGTACCACCAAAAAGAAAGAAAAAAAAAATTCCCTCCTGCTTTATGAGGCTGATTTTATGGTAAGGTTAGGTGGCAGAATCCCTTTTTGCTTTTATATATTGTTGTTATGCATGTGATTTGATCTTTTCTGGTATTTATGAAGTGCTTAAGTGATTAGAATTTGATGAGTTTCTTGTTTTATATATCCTTCTCAAGTTATTTAAAATTAATTTTTGTTAAAATTAATTTATTAAAATGAATGATACATTAAGGTAGTTTAACTCTGGGAGATAATTTTTTAATTATGTTAGGTCTTTGATTTTTTTAATCAAGTGATTGAATTTCTTTTCCTAATGTACATAGCTATGTATAGGTGAATCTTTAACATGGGTAACTTAAGTTGCATGAAGATTTATTAAATCCTTCAAAATTACATTTAACCTTTTCATACACAAAAAATGAAATATAAAATTATATAGCAAACAAATGACTTTATTCCATAATGCTTGATAAAAATAAAATATATTTATATTATACCAGTATGCCTTTCCCCATAATTAGTATCTTTTTATGTTAAATCATTACTTTTCTAATATATTAAAATATTGCTTTATGCATTATATTATTATTTGCTAATATACAGAAGGCATAAAAAGGTTTTATTTTCTATCTTTTCTCATTTATATGAAAATTTACTGTTTTGTTATTTTTTAGTAAAACTAGCCCTAAAGAAAAGGTAAAAGTTTTTATCCAAAAGGCTAAAGAGGAAGTTTAACACTTTTAAAAAACTATAAAATTTGTCTTTTAGAAGTGTTGAAATAAGAAGTCTTATATTAGTAGCCATTGTACAGTGGCCATATGAGATAAGGCCATTTTGACTACTTTCCTGTGTTTTTGAGTAATTTTTAAATACATTAAGCAGCATCCTAGTCAGTCAGGCACATGAGTTAATGTTTTTCTAACATATGCAACATTACCCGTAGCTTACTCTAAAGTGTCAGACAGATGTTATCACTCTGAGGTATTTTAGTAATGTTTATTTTTAAATGCTTGTCATATATATATATATATATATATATATATATATATATATATATTTAATGTGGATAAAGGTAGGGTTTACATTTATTATTCTTTTTTAAATCTGAGATAGAACTCAGGGTGGTTCTCTGAGCTATACCACTCAGCCCCCTTTTTTAAATTTTGAAACAGAGTCTTGCTAAATTACTGCACGTTGGCCTTGAACTTGTGATCTTCCTGCCTCAGCTTTCCAAGTACTGGGATTATAGGCATGCACCCCCAGGCCTCTCTGTTAGTTAGAAACTCAGCATCTTGCCCAGGCTGGCCTCCAACTCCTGAGCACGCGCAATGGCTTCCCTTAGCTTCCCGAGAAGCTGAGACTGCAGGTGTGCACCACCATTTTTTTTTTTTCTTTTGTGGTTCTGGGAATGGAACCCAGGGGCATTCTACCTCTGAGCTACACCCCCCAGCCCTATTTTTTATTCTTCATTTTGAAACAGGGTCTCACTGAGTTGCAAAGGGCCTCACTAAGTAGCTGAGGCTGTTCACGAACTGCAGTCCTCTGGTCTCAGCTCCCGAATGCTGGGGTTATAAGCATGTGCCACCTCGCCTGGCTCTGCGCCACCATTTCTGCCTAACGTACATATTTATTTTCTCCTAGCTGAAAGACCTAAGTACACATTTGATTTCTCAGAAGAAGAGGATGATGATGCTGATGATGACGATGACAATAATGACTTAGAGGAATTGAAAGTTAAAGCATCTCCTATAACAAATGATGGGGAAGATGAATTTGTTCCTTCAGATGGTTTAGATAAAGATGAATATACACTTACTCCAGGCAAATCAAAAAATACTCCAGAGTAAGTATCAAACCGCCACTATGCAATAATAGTGAGTTCCATGAAATTTTCATGTAGTAAGATATTCTTCATGAAAGAACAAATCCTTTCCATATTGTACCTGCTTCCATAGCTCTTGATATGATTTAGAGGAAAGATTGGCAAACCTTCTCATAAAGGGCTCAATCATAAATATCTTAGGTGTTGCAAGCCACGTGGTTTCTGTTGCGGCCACTTGTTCTTGCCATTGTAGCAAGGAAACAGCCATAAATGGTATGTAAATGAGTAGAGTTACTCTTTTTTTTTTTTTTTTTTTACAAAACAGGCAGCAGGATTGTAGGATATAGTGGACCCCTTCTGATTTGGGGAAAAGTTCTTAAGTCATTAGAATTGGAAAATTTGTTTTTTTCCATAGATTTTTTTTCTTGATTTTTTTTCCCTTGCTTTTGGCGATTATTAGTATTAAAATGTGGGGTAAGAGATTTGTGAACTTTTTCATGTTTTTTTTTTTAAAAGAAGTACTTTCTCACTTATTTTATTTGGCCTTGACCAGATCTTGAAATAACTGCCCACCTGTGGTCTAGGATCAGAAATGGGATCATTGCCTGCTCTTATGGAGATTATTCTTTCTTCTTAGGTTTTTGTTAATAATTTGCTGATGTTAGTGATGTTAGTGTGTGTGTATGTGTGTGTGTGTGTGTGTGTGTGTGTGTGTGTGTGTGTGAGAGAGAGAGAGAGAGAGAGAGAAAGATAGAGAGAGAGAGAGAGAGAGAGAGAGAGAGAGAGAGAGAAAGAGAGAGAGATATCAGGGATTGAATCTATCCAAGCTATATCCCAGCCCTATTTTTTTTTTTTTTTTTTTTTTTTTTTTAATTTGGAAACAGTCTCACTAAGTTGCTGAGTCTGGTCTTGAACCTATGATACTCCTGTCTCGGCCTCCCAAGTACTGGGATTAACCATGCTCAGCTGATGCTAAATTCTTGGATGGTTATTTTTGTTAATTATAGAATTTAGTTGAATGGCGCTTTGAATAACTGCAAACCATTGCCCAGTTTCCATGCTTACTTTATGTTAAATTGTTGAATTATCTAGTCACTGTGTGTTGCTATATGTATACATGGTTTGTGTATAAGTTAGTCTGTATGACTGTGTTCACATGATTTGTTTGTATGTATGTAGTCCTGTACACAAAAGAGAAAATTTTTTGCCATCTTTAACAGAGAAAGAAAGGACTAAAGTTTTGTTCTGTGATTATACTCCTGAAGTACATATTATATATAGTTAAACTGAGTTGAATTCAGAAACCTAAATTATATCCTGTTTGTCATGTTTATTTTCTTCCTGATAGAAAATCTTCACAAGACAAAAAAGGTCAGGATTTTGGGAATCTCTTCTCGTTTCCTTCATACTCTCAGAAGTCAGAAGATGGTATGCTCATTTAGTCTCTGTTCATTGGCTAATTATTACAGTGTTTGATAGTAAATATTAGATAACTCATATGTCAGTATTCAACTTCAGAATCTTTAATGAGTAGAAGACAGACGTTTTTACATTTTGCTCAGTGTAGTAAGGTTTATTTACCTTTTCTGAAGTGATTTCCAACTGATTGGTCAGAAGAGGTATAATAGAAGCACTCAGGTAGACAGGCAGATGTTAGCCTGTGTGAATACAGGGTGTGTATGTAGCATTTTAATAATGGGAGTAAAGGAAAAAAAAAAACTTGGAAGATTTAAATTTGATTTTTCATGGGAATGCAAGTAGAAGTATAAAGCTATAAAGGTACCAATGTAAGTGCAGATTTGCTTTGCTAAATCCTAGTAGCTGAAATATTAAAACCTTCATAGCAGAAAATTTCATCAGAGTGTATATTTTTATTCCCTATATTTTTAACATGTGGCATTTTAAAACTCACTTAACTGATTCATGGTCTTGGGTTTTTAATACACACCTAAAGGCAAACATACCTAGATATAATACATATTCTGTATATACAGATATTTATTTTTGATAGTATGTCAAAATAGTTATGTAAAAATATTTACTTAAATCCAAGTAGCCATTTTAAAAGTTCCTGCTATGATATGAGGGAGGAAAAAATTGAATGCCTAATTAATTTGTATATAAAAGTATACTGAAGGTAAGCCTGCATGTCTTTAAAATTAATCTCCAATGATTTGATTTAAAAATATGGATGCTTACTATTTTATAGTTGAGCATTATTCCTGATATTTCAGAAGGATTAATAGTATTTTAGGTTCTAAAATAATCACAATACAGCTTTTTTGTATCTCTTTTAAAGATAAACCATCAGTATACATTTTTAAGTGGTCAGCTGTGTTTTAAATAGTAGCATTTGGTACTATTAATTTTCACTACTCTGCATTTCTGTATTGTTTCACAACAGAATTAATATTTTTGAGGTATAACATTGATATATTTTTTATTTTCAGCTGTTTGTATATTGTGGATTATATGATCACAAAATAGAAACTTACAAGATCAATTATCTAGCTAAAGAGAAGTCATCAGTTAAAAGAATCAAAGTTTACTCAGAGGTCTTTATAGAATCTCTTTACTAAAAAAAGCTTTGAAATTTTTAGATTCAGCTAAATTTGACAGTAATGAAGAAGATACTGCTTCTGTTTTTTCACCATCATTTGGTCTGAAGCAAACAGATAAAGTTCCAAGTAAAACAGTAGCTGCCAAAAAGGGTACGTACTTATATTTGTGGAAAGCATTGCATGAATTATGCCAAAATAATTCGTGTAAAATTAAATTTAATATAATTTGGAGCTCTTTGCACTAGGACTTCACTCTAAGACTATTATATAAAATGTAAATGTGTATAAGGAAAATCCCTCTTGTAGTCATATGAGGAAATTATTAAAATATCTATAAGACTACATTTTAAATCTAATAAGAAAGAAAATCCTAAGATTGATACCTAAAGATAACTTTCTAGTCACGTTTCTTGTTAGACTGCCAAGTGTGTTAAGATTTTGTCCTGCCCATAGCTTGACTGTCGTCCCCCTGGGTCGTGCCTCTGCAGCGTGTGGGGCAGACTGGCCAGTTCAGTTAGCATCTTCCTCTGTGTGAGTCTCTAGTCTCCTTCTCCATAGCCTTAGATTGCCTACAAAACACTGTGAATTCATGAATCTAGTACCTGTATAAAAATTATACATTACTCTTTTGGAAGGAAGTCAATATTAGGGCTTTGTGTCTGAAAGATTATATTTTACCTGAAAAATAAATCTAATTGGGATGTTGTATAAGGCAGCAAATAAATAAACTATATGGGCTATTTGCTTACAGATCTTAGCAATCTACATATAGTACCATTATAGACACGTGGATTGAATGTAGCAAAACAACACAATGAGTGTCTCTGCTTCTAAATGCGTGGGGACCATGGTGAGATTGGTTGACAGCAGGAGTCTAGTCAGCACACTGGGTTCCCTGGCACTTCTGGTGGCCCTCACTTCCTTGGCACCTGTGGCTACTATCTTCCTTTCTCTGAGGGGACTTTCTCTCTACAGTTGTGCTGGAATGGTAACACTTTGCTAGTGCCCTTACCAAGTGACTGGGGAAGGTTGTTCTATAAATAGCTAGTGCCCTTCCTCTCAGGTGAGCTCACTCTGGGATACATGTTTTGTACAGGCTCCCTCCAATCCCGCGTGGGGATTGTGGTTCTAGAGTGATCCCTGACTTGGCAGTTGCCGTCAGTGGCTGCCCTCTCTTCCTTGTCTCTTTGTACTCTGTCTCTGTCACCTCCCAAGTAAACACTTGAATTCTTGTTTTGGAATCAGGTGGGGTTGTTGGCTTCTGAGGAATGCAAACTCTGGTCCTATACTTCTCCTTTAAGTGCTTACTTCATCTTCATCTTAGCATCTTATACTGTGGGGACTGTGTCTCCTGGTGGAACACAATATCTTGTTTGCTTCATCAATCTGTTCACTCGAAAAAGTTACATTTAAGCATTAACTAAAAGGCTACCGATCTTACTTGCTTGTTTCTCCAGTGGAACTGGCTTTGTGTAAATATAATAAAAGACTATGTGTAGTGTGACTTCAGGGACCCTGGTAAACTTTTTCTCTTCCTCTAGAGTTCTCCTAAAATACAATTCCCATAAAATATTTTAAGGTGAAGACACATCATGTCTCCCTCTGGGATTGTCAGTGTTAATACCAAATTATTAAATATTATTATACAAGTGTAGTTCTGTGGTTCCAATAGTTTACAGCAAGAAGACAGCCCATAGTACTCAAATTCCTGACCTGTGTCAGGATGGAAGAATTCAAAGTGCCACCTAACACCATAAACTTGGAAACTGCCAGAGGGGTAAAAAATGGTCTCTGTCAGGTGTCTGAGTCATGTCTGTGTTTCTGCCAGGAACTGCCTGTGGCTTTTGTGGTAAATTGAGTCATGAAGACTCACAGAGGGAGAAGCCAGAGTCTGTGCCACCACCATAAAGTGCTGGATTGGCTCCTCCTGCTGCTGCTACTGGGGCTTTGACTCTAGCACCGTAGGTGGAGACCAGGGGTATGCTTGCCATAGAACCAACACTGGTTTGTCATTTCTGATAGGATACTATGCAGTTAATTTGGATTCATTCAATTCATTTTTTCCAAATGAGCTTATATTATATGCATAAATAGTGACCATCAGTTTTTAACATACAACTGCAGATGAAGCTGAAAAACAAGATCTGTTTTTAAAACACAATGCAGCAAAGTAAAGGCCTTGTATCTGTTGTCTGCTTACCTAGAATTTTCATATTTCCTTCCACATAAAAATGCCAAGTCTGGATTTCAACTGTTAATGGAAGTGAGTTGGTTTCTATTGATTGTATTTGAGTATCCCATAAATATGTACCCCCAACTCATTTTGAAAGCTAGGACTTAACATGTGGTTGTGCTTGGGTTACAATTAATATGTCAAGATGCTACTTTTTGTCATGACTATACTATATTTAAAAGTTACTGTTTAATTTATTTTAATGGTTCTTGCTTAAAATATCTCAATTGACTTATCTAAAAGCCAATTATGCATGATTAAATGAAATCATTTTGCTATCTGTGAGAAATTATTTGCTTTATACTGGCACCAAGCAGAGAGAAACCATCACATTATTTAAGGCTACTTATTTCTTATCAGCGGTAAGAAATTCCATTGTTAGAGTTTGCTTCAGTTTTGTTTGTTGGTAAGTATATTATATTGACCTATGAAATGGATATTTGCTTAATAGGAAAACCATCTTCAGATACAGGCCCTAAACCCAAGAGAGCTCCCAAACAGAAGAAAGTAGTAGAGACTGTGAACTCTGACTCAGATTCAGAATTTGGCATTCCAAAGAAGACTACAACACCAAAAGGTGAGGATTATCTTCATGTGACCCCTAAGCATGTGCCACATGGAAGGCTTAGTTTCTCCTACTTCACTGAATTTAGAGACTGGTCTCCATTTTGTTTTCAGTTGCACTATGCCTTAACAAGCAGCGTTTCTAAGAATCAGCGCTAGGTTACAGCACACAGGAGTAGAGCAGTTAGTAATGTCACCTTGCTTTACCAGTAGAAACAGAGACTCGACCAAGTTAAGAAGGAGGGATCTTAAGGATGATCTAAAGACCCCTATAGCTAACTCACTGGAGTTAACGAAAAAGGCAGATTCGGACCCGACCCTAAAGTCTGACACTCGGGATGGGCTAGATCTGGGCCTTGTAGAACCAGAGCTCTGTCCTCATCTAGAAATGGGAGTCACTGTACTGAGGGCCACACAAGGAGGCAGTGCCAGTTCTTCCTGGCATCCCCTTTGTACCTCCAGAATCCAGAAAGCCCTTAAACATGCTTGGAAAATACATGTGTAGGCTGGGGTGACACTCTTGAGTGTAGGTGCTTAATCCTTTATACAGCCAAATAATACTTTCATCAGTGTGTTTGTTTTGCTTTCTAAAGGATTTTGGGGGATAAGTACTGATAGACCTACAGAGAACCAGGCGGAATAAGAGGTGGAAAAGACTCGGACTGGGGAGGTCAATACTTAAGGCATGCATGGTTTAAAACCTTTATAATTTTAAAAGTGCTGTTTCATTGATTCATTATATCAACTATGACATCCCAAGGGTAGGTAGGCTGTCTGTCCTTACCAGTGTAGTCTAGGTCATAGCTGTTAGGGAGTTTATGACTGAGAATTGCAGTCTACTTCCATTTCCTTTCTTGGCATCTTTGTGGAATGGAGGACATCAGGCCACCACATAAGTACTACTTTCCTTCCTCTTCCAATAAGAACAGGAGGTTAGGTAGCTTATGAATGAATGCTGCATATGGTGAGTCTAGATTTGACAGGTTATTTTATAATGGATATTGGACGATTTGTCCTAAGACTGATACTCTAAATGGGACTTAGATTCTTATTTGTAACTAGTCTGATAAGTTGAGAATAAGCATTTGAAATTTCATAGTCTGGCGCTACTAAAAAAGTAATCACATGCTTTTTAAATTTTTTTATATTTTAAAAATTATTCGCCCATGGCAAATTGGAAATTTTAAAAAAATTTCCATCACATGAAACTATTCTTTCAAGAGAGCTCCTCTCCAGGTTCAAGGACCACATATGTAAAATGCCAGTGCTTTATTTATCAGGGGCTTGGTCATTAACATTTGTCTCCAGGATTTTCCCACAAGTTTAAAGGTATTAGTGAAATACTCTTTAGTTATAGAAAACCCCAGAACTAAAATGATGTTACTAAATTGTATGTCATTCATAGTAAGAAATTATGATTGCAGTGCCCTACCAATTGGGCACACCAAACAAATACAATGTTTTGGCATGTATGTGTTTATGTTGCATTTATCCTTGGGAAGTAAAACCTTTTGCCTCATTTAAGGTAAAGGCCGAGGAGCAAAGAAAAGGAAAGCATCTGGCTCGGAGAACGAAGGCGACTACACCCCCGGCCGGAAGGCACCCAGACCAGCCAGCAAGGTGAACAGGGGACCTGGGAGGCGTGGCTTACGCACAGCGAGCTGAACCTGCTTAGTGACTTGCTAGTGAATGCCTGCTAGTGCTGTCGGTCCAGCATCGCTCATGAGAGGGGCTGTGGATGGTTAAAGATGCATAATATATATAATCAGATCTAGTGCGCATATAGCAGTGTGCTATAATTAACCTGCTTAGAATCTTCTGTTTCTTCCATTGAGCTGTAGTTGTCTTATGCTACTACATATTAAGACAATTATTAAAATCTTAAATATTAGACAATTTTTTAAAATTTGGATTTTTTAAAAATTGAATTGTCTATGGTTAATAATGTGACCCTTCTCAAGAAAGTCTGAGTGACAGCCAATGCCCCTCCTCCATTTTCTCTATTAAAACTTAAAAATTAGATGATGATAGCTTTCTGCTACTTTATACATTCTCTTTTATGACTGTTCCTTAGTGACTTCTCTATATTTTATAAAGTTTTTGTTTTCCTCGAATTCTGGTATTTACTTAAAGACAACTTGAAAATTTTTACTAATCTGGGCATTGTGCCTACTTGTTGGATAATATGTAATTTCAAAATAATGGTGTTTCATTTCTGAGGCCATCACTTGGTAAACATAAAAGCACACAGATGGAAAATTTAATTCCTTTTTTCCTTCCGATATTGATCTTACAGTGAAAGCACCGTTGTTTGTAATACTTCTTAAATATGAGGGAAGTAGAATAGTGAGTACTTATCTTTTTTTAACTTTGAAATTTTTTTTAATGTCTAGAAACCGAAGAAAACATCCTTCGATCAGGATTCAGACGTGGAGATCTTTCCCTCGGACTTTACTTCTGAACCGCCTTCGCTGCCGCGGACTGGGCGGGCTAGGAAAGAAGTAAAGTACTTTGCAGAGTCGGAAGAAGAAGAAGAAGATGTTGATTTTGCAATGTTTAATTAAGTGCCCAAAGAGCACAACATTTTTCAGCAAATACCTTGTGTTGTCCTTCTGTCTTTTCTGTCTCGGACTTTTGTACATCTGGCTTATTTTAATGTGATAATGTAATTGATGGTTTTTTATTATTGTGGTAGGCCTTTTAACATTTTGTTCTTACACATACAGTTTTATGCTCTTTTTTACTCATTGAAATGTCATGTATTGTCGGATTGGCTTGTAGAATTGTTATAGAATACCGTGCACTAGCACAGATTTTAATTGTCATGGTTGCAGACTACAGACCTGCTTTTTGAAATGAAATTTAAACATTAAAAATGGAACTGTGTTTTCTGTCTCTTTACTGTAGATTAAACAGTAGGAAAAACTCACACACCTTTAAAATAAATATATTTTATTCTTTGCCAGGAGACTCCATGGAAAAAGGTAAACAGTATATGAACATAGAAAGCATTGTTAAACAATCTCAATGTACAACAGAGCCAGTGAAAGTACATCACAGACTTGCTAATATAAAAAAAACCCACTAGTGCTTAAATGAGAACTAAGGAACTGACACTTGTGTCTGTTAAGCACTCTACCACGGCTTTCACTCTGCTCCATAGTGACGGAACGAGGTCAAAGGAGCCAGAGTCTCTGCCCATGCCTTTGGGAGTTAATGTTAGCCCATTGGCCTTACAAAGATTGGAAAAAAAGAAAATTCCCAACGTCAGGCATGAGTCAGGAAGGTCCCGAGAGTTACCCGGTCCAGGGGGAGACCAGCCTGCTGAGATCCCATGAAATGGCTTGTGAAGCAGGTAAACAAGATGTAGTAACACTGAAGAGTGTTTCTGCCTTGAAGGCTATCATCACCGTAAAAATGCATCTCTTTTGTTTTTATTGTGACGTTATGCCTTTAAACAGGTAAACCACTTTTAAGTTAAAGTGACATCAACAGTTGAACAAATGACATTTGATTAACTGAACTGGCAGTTACACTGATACAGAATCCTCTTCTGCTAGTGCAGTGAATGTGTATACTTTTACTGGGTAACATGAAAAAAGATGTAACTTGAGAGCATCCAGAGGAGCAAGGACGAGCTTCCAGACCACAAGGGAGCGCCCTACCTTGTCACACTGTACAGCAGTCCCGTTTCCTTACCTTGGTGTTGGGTTACTCCAGGGAGGCAAGACAGTTAGCTTTCTGAACCTTTCTCAGGTGGACATGTACAGTAGTCTGTTTCATAACGGTGGTGTCTTGGTTATTGAATATGCAAGACGAAAGGAAAGCACCCGACATACAGTATAGAAAGAACAGAGCCGTGTTCTGTATGTACAAAGTTCTCAAACTTAACCAGGCTAAATCATTTTGACTGGGTCTTTGCCATGCAATCGTGACTGTTCAAAGAGGAAAATAGAAGCTTTTGATTAGTTTCTGGTTGCACGAAACGGCTGATCTTTAGAATTTGCGAAGTCTGGATTTCTAGGTAAGTAACACAGTGAGGAGTATATATATTGATACATACGAAAACTTCTTGGTCCTTCTTGAGTTTTAATATATTTTCAGTTCAAAAACTAAGCAGCAGTAAAAATGTCTTTCCTTGCGTTTTGAACCCCGGAACCGAAGGTGCTGAGGAATGTCTAAAGCAGCCGGAAAGTGTCTCACTGCACCAGGGGCGACCGACTGGCCCCGCTGTTCTCCACGGAGCTGGGGGAGATGCTGGGACTGTGCTCGGCTGTGTTCCCACTTGAACTGGGGGTCAGGGGTTCATGTCCTTCAGAATTCTCCAGCATTTCCTGAATGAGAGGCGGCATCGACCCAGGGATTTCCATTTTCAAGGTAATTACACGTTCTGCGCCTTTTAAAAACAGATAGTAGAAACCTTAAGATAAGGACCTGAGCTAGATAAAAAGGGCCCAGCTTTTATTTACTTTCACAAGGGCGATTCCTCAGACATATGAGTTATAAAATAGAGATATCAAGTGGCTTTTATCTTTGTTGAAGATGAGTCATTTATTACTGTAGCTCTCATAAATATAAGTGTGTTTAGAATGGGCCCTGCATCTGGCAGGAGCAATGTTAGTGTGCTGTGAAGTCAGAATCAGGGCCCTTCACAGCTCAGGGCCACTGGGCTGCAGAGGGTCTCTACTATTAGAGAGCCTCTCTTTTTTATGGAAGTAACAGTTGATACTATTCTCCTCTTGCAATTGGAAAATTGTGCAGACAGTCACCTCCCCAGGAATCCTTATTATACAACATTAAAACCACTTAATGGAAGGGCAGCAAGACGTGGTGACATGTTTAAATTTCTAATAGTTCTAGTAGTTCTAATGCCTTAGTTGATTTTAAGAGACAACAGAATCTGCAAAGATAAGTTCCAATAAAAGATCAGAATGTAGCCAGGTGTGGCGGCCCAAGTTTAGAATCCCAGTACTTGGGAGCCTGAGGCAGGAGGATCTCAGGTTCAGGGCCAGCCTCAGCTACTTAGTGAGACCTGTTTCAGAATCAAATAGAGTTGGGGGTGTAGCTTGGGAGGCAGAAGGTCCCTGCATTCAATTCAATTTGAATCCCTGTATTCAAACCAGAAAAAAAAAAAAAATAAGATGCCAGTTATCCACAGATGGAGCAATTGATTTGAGTGATCAATGTGTGGTGGTTTTTCAACAACCGCACCTAACACTGCTGCCCCATACAGTAACACTAGTGGTGTGTGGCATTAGTCCTGCTTGTAGAGTATCCCTATTATCACAGTAAATCCTAGTATCACCGGGCTGCATAGCAATAGAGAATGTTAGTATTAAGTTAAATAGTCTCATTTTAAAAGTCAAGAGTCAGGCATGGTGGGGCTTGTAATACCAGTACGAGGCTGAGACAGGAGGATCACAGGTTCGGGGTCAGCCTCAGGTAGTGAGGCCCTGTTTCAAAATAAGAAATAAAAGATAGGGCTGGGGGTGGAGCGGAGCTCGGAGGTAGAATGTCCCTGGGTTCAATCCCCTGTACCACACACACACAGACACACACACACACACACACACACACACACACACACACACGTCAAAATTATATAACTACCGTATATACTTAAAATCATATTGATAGATTGCTTAGGATCTGCTTTTTTGCTTCGCCTAATCTCATGTCAGGGATGAACTCAGAATATCTCACTGAAGAAAGATATTAGAAGAAGCACAAAAATGGAGACTCCTTGCCCAGCAAGTTCACCACTTATAAATACTTCATGGGATGTGGTTTGTTACTAGTTTTGCTGAGGTCTTCAGATCAGAGCACGCTGCAGGACTGGTAGGGATCCTTCCTGAGTTGTCTCTCTGCATAGGAAAACTTAACACTCAGCAGTGAAATGGCTCAAGGCACTTCAGTAATTGCTTGAGTTGCTACAAGAATGAAAAAATTACACACAAAAAAATAGACCTCTCAGGAAGGCAGAATTCCTTAGAAGTGTGCGGAAGTGAATCTATCTGTGCATGAGAAAGCAGTGGCTACGACAGAAACACAGGCGGTAACGATTTCCCCAAGTGCTGTCCGCTGTTTTTAGGGTTTGGGAATCAGGAAAACAGGTCAAGTTTATATAAACCAGAGATCTCTGGAAAGCTGGAGTGAAAGGAACTGTATACAGCAACAGAAATGTAAAAGGCTGTCACAGTCCATTCTCTTGAAATCCATGTTTTCCTAATTAGTCATCTGCATTTTAAAACTCAATAATCTCTTAAGATCATTGAGTCCTGGGCTCTGCTTTTTACTTCTAATTCTTGCTGGAGACGAACTCAACATTTCTCATTGAAGAAACTTTTAGACGGAGCTCAAGAACTGAGTGGGTAAGACTTGAGTTTATCTCCTTCCTTTCCTTTTTGGAGCGCTCATTAGTTCCATTTGATTTCACTGAAATATGAGTTCCAACACTTAAAAAAACAAAAGCAGCAGCTGTTAAACATCCTGATGTCAGCCGGGGGCTTTAGAGACCCAGGCTACCCGCTGCAGCCCTCGGCTCCTGGCTGCAGCCAAGACATACCTTTAGCGCTGATGCTGCGGAGATCTGTGATTTTCATTAAGATCTTTGGGAACATGTGAGGCTTGCTGGGCCGTCGTTTTCGGATATAAATTTTCAATGCTTCCAGCAATGGTTCTTGTAGCTTATCTACTTTTGTTGGTTCCTCAAGGTCCTGGCGGTCTAGATACCAGGAAGAAAGTTTTAAAACAATCAGTATGGAAAGGGTTACCTACTTTCCAAGTGGGAGGAGTTTTGCCCACTTCCCCTCTTGTTTCCTGTTCCTACCGGACTGGGTTTATTAGTTTGCTGATTCAATCAGACACTAATTTGAGTACCTGCGTTAATTACTTTAAAAAGTGACTCAAAAATAATTGTCCCCTTTGCTTAGTTGCTTTTGTCACAGGAAAAGGACTACCTCGCCTGACCAGGAGATGTCACTACTGAGCTAAATTAAAACAAACCTAGAGCAGGAAGTTATAGAGGCAAGGTAAATCTGCCCCTTAATTAAAGCCATTACTTTTTAACCACCAGAGGTTCATCCCCCCGCGAGCCAGCAGGGGGCACTACAGAGAAGAAAACCATATTTTATCCCAGTCCTCCAAGGATTGATGGCGGAGTCCAAGCAATTGTGTTCTTAGCTACTATATTAACAAACAGAGCATGCAAGTCCCTTAGGTCCTCATTAAAATGTCCTTAGGCAATCTGTTTTACAATAGTCTGACCCTGCCTTTATAAAAGTCCTTGTGGCAATTGCAGAAACAGCATTTTGGTATTTCTGGCGGAGCAGAAGGACCCCAAATAGCATCGTGCAATTTACAAGATGGGAAAAAACTAAACCACTCCAAAATGGAGATGAGCGAGCTCCCATAAATGCCAGTTGTTCTTCATGGAGTCTCCCTACAGTTTCCCAGGCAGTTGGTACCTCCACAGATCAAGCAGATGGCACTGAGAAGGCCTGTCTCCGTGTCATCCATTTCCAAAGGCAGGAGCTGGTTGGCAAAGGTGAACACAAGGTCAGTCAGAGGACCGAATCCAGCATTGTGCATCTGAGTCCGGTTTAGGGTAAGGCCATCTGAAAAGGTCATGGTGTCTTGTTCTGGGGTATACCTGGTGCAAATTCTAAGAATCTGGAAGAAAGAAAGAAGATTTGATGGGTCATGTATGCCAGCCTGTCCTGAGGTCAGCAGTCTTATGCAGGAGGAAATAACGAGATTTCCTAGGAGCTCCTGCCCCACATGGGGTAGTTCTCCCCCACCCGCATGGGACGGTGAGTATCTTCTCCAGTGGAGCATGGTAGGTCACCCTTGTAATCCCCATACTTGGGAGGCTAAGGTGGGAGGGTTTCAGGTTCAAAGCCAGCCTCAGCATCTTGGGGAGACCCAGTTTCAAAATGAAAAATAAGAAACTAGGGCTGGGAGTGTACTTCAGAGGTAGAATGCCTTTGGATTCAATCCCTAGTACCACAAAAGACTCCAAATGTAAAAAATCTCATAGGGTTAAAATTACTCAGGGGATAATAACTAGAACACAAGAAATTTTGAGAATTATATTAAAAGTAATTCATCTTTGCTGGGTGTGGTGGTGCACACCTGTAATCCCAGTACTTGGGAGCCTGAGACAGGATTGTAGGTATGAGCATAGCTTAGCAACCTAGAGAGAGAGAGTTTCAAAACAAAAAATATTTTTAAGAGGGATAGTGATGTAGTTAAAAGGTAGACGACCACAGGGGGTTCAACTCCTAGTAAAGCATGTGCATACACACACACACACACACACACACACACACACACACATACACACACACACAGAGTAATCCATCCTTTGATTCAAATAACAGTTACAGAGTACCTACTTATCTCTCAGGCACTGGGTAAGGTGCTGGGGACAAGATTAAGAATACAATTCTATTTTTAAGAGCTTATAGCCTACCAAAAATAAAGACAATATTTATTAAATGTTCAGTGTGCCCAAGTGTTGTACACACCCTATATTCAGTCTTTCAAATGACGTGGTAAAGTCTATTCACTTTACAGATGAGGATGTACAAGTCAACACCTGCACAACGTCCCTTGTCACACAGTTCACATGTAATGAAATTTGACTAAAACCTGAGCCAGACTCTCTTCCACACTGCCTCTAATCACACAGTTATGCAAAGAGATGTAACAAAAGATGTAAGAGCAGAATCAGCAAGGTATAGGGGGTCAGAAGGAAACTTGTATTTCCTTCTGACCCCCTACACCTTGGGCAGACCACAGAGACCCACAGAGATGCCTCTTCAACCCAGCTCTGAAGTACAGGCTGGATTTCAATGAGCAGGAAGCCCCGGCCACTGCCACAGCCTCCTGGGACCCACCCGATGAGTCCTGCTGGCCAGCCTGGGCACATGCTGCATGGGACATGTGCCCACAGGTGTTGCTCAGCAGAAACTCAAGGTCCCCTCACTTCTGTGCACATCAGCCCTGTCTCCCGTTCCTGCCACCAGGCGCTCCGTGCGTTCCAGAGCTGGCCCCCTCGAACCACACTGTTCCCACCCAGCGATGGTGAGGGTCTCCGCAGACCTGGGTTCCACACTTGACTTCTCTCTGAAAAACCTCAGAGGAGGAAGACAGAAGTGACCTTCAGGTCTGCGTTCTTCCGATCACATGGCCATGTGCAGGGGAAACGGCCCAATATGAAGACCAGGATCTCCCCCACCTCAGGAGGGCGCTCCTGGTAGTGAAGCCCTGACCTGCTGTGTTCCTAGGACCATGACAGCTCCTGCCAAGTTTCCTCTGTTCAGGGAAGTGCCGGGCTCAGGGAAAGCCAACTTCCCAGCACATTGGCCACGTTAGTCTGGGACGGCCACATGTCCCTCCAAGAGGACACTGCGGCAGGAGCCGGCCCTCCTCCTCCTCCTCACAGGACTCTAGCTGTGCCATGGAGGTAGGGCCACTCCCTGCAAAACGCCTCGCTGTCTCACATCAGGCTCCTGCGAGGACCCGAAGGAGGGACCGGCACTTCTCACCCCGACTTGTGACAGTAATGCCTTCTGGGTCACTGACTGTATGCCAGGTCCTGTGCTGAGCCTTCTAATGCACTATTTATCCTATCAGCCCACGCGTTGCTAGCCTATTCTACAGATAAAAAAAAAAAAAAAAAAAAAAAAAAAAAAAAAAAAAAAACCAAGATGTTTAGCTTATCCTAGGCACTAATGACTAGGTGGCTGTTTGATTTAGGTTGTTTTCTGAACCTGTTCTCCATAGCTGCCTCCTTTCTTCATGCTAACGTCCAAACCCAGATGTCCTTCTAAGGTTAGACGGCCAGTGGTCCTGTATTGACTAAGTATCGGCCCTGTTTGTGGCCTGGGCTGGGCCTCCTTGTGCAGCACACAACCTGCACAGCTGTTCATGGTGTGTCTCCAATTGGTGTGCGGAGCACAGAGTCTGGGGCCTGGAAGCAGAAACTTCATTTTCCATGGGGAGGAGGAATTGAAATCTCTAATAAGGACACACCCTCAAGCTTTTTAAGGTCCCTGTTGTCTGACCACATGGAACAGTGACTGGAAATGTCACCTGATCGTTAGATCGTCAACATGAGTGATTAGCAGAACATCACAATGGATTCTCTTTCCCTTAGGTGTGTGGTCATTTTACCTCTTGGATAGTTTCCCAGGGACCTCTGCGGGAGATCCCGTTTCCTCTGGCATCCCGCCTGGCTGACCTCTGGCCCAGGTGTCACTGGGCATCCCTCCTCCATTCCTGGAAAGGTGGAGATAAAAGTGTGGTGCCCAGGGTCACGCTAGCAATGGGGTCTCCCAAGCCCCAGCCTAGAGCACCTTCGGCTCCCTGGAGACATCGGAGCAGTCATTCCTACCTGGGAGAGGTCCTGTGACAAAGTCAAAATGCCTGCCACCTCCGGGTACCTTTCTAGTCCAGAATTAAACTAGCAGCAAAGAACTCTGTACGTTAGCACTGCCAAGATGTGAACACACGGGCTCCATCCCCAGTGAGATCAACAGAGTGCTAAGACGGGTCATCGGCAAGGTGGCCACAGCTCACTTGAAACCCAAGTCCAAACGGCAGCGCACGATCCTGTCCTCCACTGAAGGATACCCCTCCTCCAGAGCTAGAAACTAGCTGGATTCTGATGAAGTGTTTAAACTATGTCCTGCCTCTTTTCTCTGTAGAAGGTTCAAAATCAAGCATCCATGGTACCTCTGGCCTGAGGAGACGACTCAGGTTGTCTCTTATCCCAGAAGCCTGCCCGATCAGGACGGGCCCAGGGTGGGCCGGTGCCCTCCGCACCGCTCCTGGGCCACTCCTCTTGGGGAAAAGCAAGCAGCTGTATCCGTCACACTGCAGTCATGCCAGGACAACCACCGAATTCTTCTCCAGCATAAAAACAGCCTTTGTTTGAAAGGGTTTCTGTTCTAGAAAGACCAGCATGCAGGCCCACGAGGAGGTGGGTAAAAATAGTTGGCACAGCCGAGTCTCCAGAGAAGGACCCGTGGGATAACACCAAGCTCCTGGTGATGGTCAAAGCGACTCTCGTCAGGGTAGAAAGAACCTTTTCTCTCTTTACCAAAGACAACTGTGTATCTTTCTGGAAACTCCTTTTGATGAAAGTGCTCCTTCTGTGTGCCTCCCAGGAGCGGTCGGCTGGAGGCTGGAGCCCTGGAAACACTACATGGGATACCAGAGCGGGGACAGGGCACCGAGCAGCCGCAGCCTCTCCTCTGATCCCTTATTTTCCACCGCTAGAAGGCGGTGTGGTCAGTCACTGCAGAGCACACCATGCAGAATGTCCATCGCAGATCGGTCCCTCGCTAACTCCTTGCCAAGGGCTTCCAGGGGTCGTCTTTACAAGAAAACCAGCCTTCTTCCCGTAGCCTTGGGGGCCTCCGCTACCTCACAGGGAGGTGTGTGTGTGTGTGTGTGTGTGTGTGTGTGTGTGTGTGTGTGTGTGTGTTAGTTACTAGAGATAGAATCCAGGGACATTCTCCCTCTGAGATACACCCCAGGTCTTCTTAAGTCGGTTTTTGCTTTGAAACCGGGTCTCACAAGGTTGCTGAGAGTCCTTAGGTGGCTTCAGATGGCCCTTAAGCTGAGGTCCTCCCGTCGCGGCCCCAGTACCGGGGTGACAGGCGTGTGCACCGTGCCCAGCCAAACGCTGGCTTTTTTTTTTTTTTTTTTCTCTCAGGTCTGGGGATGGAACCCAGGGGCATTTGACCTCCGAGCTACACTCCCTGCCCTATTTTTTAATCTTTATTTTGAAACCGGGTCTCACTAAGTTGCGGAGGGCCTCACTAAGTAGCTGAGGCTGCCCGCGAACGGCGATCCTCTGGTCTCAGCCTCCCGAATGCCGGGATTACAAGTGTGCGCCATCACGCCTAGCTAAACCCTGGCTTTTGAAATACACGTGCATTTCCCCGTCACCGAGGTCCCGTGTGGTTCTATCTCACTATCGACAGCAAGCCGGCACGAGAATGCGGAGTCTCCACCACAGGCCGAGCAAACCCCACTCTCTGCAGGAAGTCGCTCAGGTTCTCCATCTTTGTCAGAGAATTTTGCCTCCAAAGCCCTGGGCCTCTGACTTCCTCAGCGGCCTTATTTGCCAAGTGTAGGGAATAACTGCACCGATAAGGATGCACTGACGCTTCACAGTAACGTGTCAAGTCACCGAGGCCTGTAATGTATCAGACATGGTTCCACATCTCGTTTCCTCTGGACCCTTATCTTCATTTTGATTGGAAAGAAACTGAGACAGAGAGGGCAAGTGACTCGTCTGAAGCCACACAGCTGCTGGGCAGCAGAAACCAGGCATGCCGGCTGCTGAGTCCATGAAGGTGAGGGAAGGAGAGTAGGAGTCTACCTGCGAGGGTTAGGAAGCGCTGCCCACGGCCACAGAGCCACCGGCTGGCCCGTGAAAAGCATGAAATTCATCCCCTGAGCTGGCCCGGCGGAGGGGTGGGTGCAGCTTTCCTTCTGTTCCCACCTGATGATTCAGAGACACCCCACCCCCAGGATCCTAAGTCACTTCTGTCCCCAGAGCCTCGGCACAGGACTGTGTCTCCCCATCACAGCCCCAGCCCGGAGTCCTGGGACCAGAGACAAGCGGCCCTGCCCGGCTGGGAGACCAGGCCCGTGACCCAGCAGCCGGCTGGTTCTCAC
This sequence comes from Muscardinus avellanarius, assembly GCF_963383645.1. Classification (NCBI taxonomy): domain Eukaryota; kingdom Metazoa; phylum Chordata; class Mammalia; order Rodentia; family Gliridae; genus Muscardinus; species Muscardinus avellanarius. The sequence continues at coordinate 15,031,558 of NC_137804.1, forward strand.
GGGTGGCCTTGGGACACCTGGACGCCCTCCACTTTCCTCCCAGGGGCTGGACAACCTCGACCTGGGTCTGCCCGACTGCCCCGCCTCTGTCTCTCCCTCCCTGCACATCAATGGCCGAGATGAGAAGATTCTTCTAAAGAGCGTGGCCAGTTGATGTTCTCATCCAAAGATGCTCTTTGAAGCTGTGCATTCTTCAGGATCTTGTGACTAATTGCCTTTGCTACGAATTCTTGGAAATGAGCTCTTGTCTGGGGCCACATAAGTAAGCCTGCTGCTTCTCACATGACTGGCGGGCCCTGCCCCTCCCCTACTGGGGCCTTTCCTCCTCTGCCAGTTGCGCCCCAACTGAAACTCCTCGCCCCGGGAGGCCAGGAAGGGAGGCTGGAGGGCTCCTGAGCACACCTGGGGCCAAGGCCGCCCGGGCTGGCTTCATGAGCTCGGCCCTGGCTCCCTTCCTTTGTCTCTTTTCTTCCTTCTTTTCTTTCCTTGGTGCATTGAAATGTCACATCATCATGTGGTTCACGGTGAGAGGGACACACATGCTCGTCTTTGGCTGAGCTTGGGCCATATGCTAGGCCCTATTACCTTGCTTCCTGCCATTTAAGTAATTATCATATTTAATGCCTAGTCATTTGCATTTCTTTTCTCTGCACAGGCAAGTTGAGGCTTGGAGAGGTTCTACCTAATTCAGTGAGGGGCTAAGGCTGGGAATAGATCCTTCCTTCCTTCCTTCCTTCCTTCCTTCTTTCCTTCCTTCCTCCCTTTCTTCCTTCCCTCCATTCCTCCCTCCCTTCCTTCCTTCCTTCCTTCTGACTGAACTCAAGGGCATTCTCTCTCTGAGTTACATCCCCAGCCTACTGCATTTATTATTTTGAAACTGTCTAAGTTGCTGAGGCTGGCCTTCAACCTGCAGTCCTCCTGCTCAGTGTTCCAGGTGCTGGGTCAACAGGGTAACAGGGAGGCAGTCTTTAAGGGCACATTTAAATCTGGTGGAGACCATGCCCTGGTCACTCAGCATCTGGCTTTGCAGAAACCAGACATTCGCCTGGAGGGTCCCAGAGCATCCCCTCTCATTTCATATTTTCCCAAAGGGTTGGGGTTGGGGGAATCACAAACTATCTACATCTGGCAGTAAAATAAAAAGAAGATTAAGAAACAAGTGTTTGGTTTAGGCTGAGACTTCTAACAGTGTTTCAGACTCCTCCAGGGCCATCCCCCAGAAGGGACCGTGAATGTCTCAGAGGCCCCAGGGAGGGAGCAGGAGGACAGGAAGGAAGGGGGTCCTTCTAAGAACTGGCCTGGCTTGCACTGGAAAAAGGTCACCTCAGGAGGCAGGAGGGAGCCATCGTGAAGACACAGAAAGATCCCTCTCCCAACATCTCACAGAGGCAGCACCGACACTGGGGAGGGGAGCAGGAAGTTCCACCCAACCCCGGGTCCCTGAGCCTTCACATGGAGACCGAAGCAGAGAGCAAAGGGCTCTGAGTGCACACAGGAGGCGGGAAGCCAGGGTCTCCTCCGCCATCTTCCAGGCCTTTTGGTGCCCCCACCCAGCCCACAGGGGTGTGGACAAGCTCGTACCAGGATGTCCAGGCAGGCTGCCTTCAGCAGGGTGATTTGGTCTGCGATGGTCAGGCCGGTGAAGCCCGGCAGGCGTTTAGCAAACTCCACGATTTTAATAATGCACTTGGTGGCCAGCTCGCTGAATTTGTCCCAGAGGCCCAGGTCCAGTCGGACTCGGTGGTCGGCACTGGAGTTCTGAGAGAGAAAGAAAGAGAAAATGTCACCAGCTGTAGTTTCTGGAAGCCCCAGATAGGCAGGGAGTGTTGTGTGTTTGCAATGAATGGGCTGACGCTTCGGCCTTGACAGCAGACCTACTTGCGGGGTGGAGGTGGGGGTTTACATTTTTAGCTTATATTCATCCTCTCAAAATGCTCAAAATCAGCTGGGTGGGGCAGCACACACCTGTAATCCCCATCTTGGGAGGCTGAGATGGGAGGGTTGCTATCAGCAATTTAGCAAGACTCTGTTTCAAAGTAAAAGCAAAATAGGCTGAGGGTATATCTCAGAGGTAGAATGACCTTGGATCCAATCCCCAGTACCAAAAAGAAGAACCCCAATAAATAACATAATCATCTCCTGTACCACCAGATAACCAAGGTAAGGTAAGGGAAAACTTTTCTATATGCAACAAACAAATAAATGACAGGATAAAGGTCTACTCTTTCCCTTCTGCCCTTCCTTCTTCCTTCCCTTCCTCTATTGAGTTCCTGGAATTGAACCCAGGGGCATTCTACCTCCAAGCTACACCTCCAGCCCTTTTGATTCTTTTTCTTTTGAAACAGGGTCTTGCTTGGTTGCTAAGAGTCTCACTGGAGGAACCATTGGGGATGGTGGGAGCTGCAGGTGATGGGACTTAGTAAAGAGCCTGGGTCCTTGGGGGCTATATCTTGTCCTCGGCCCCTTTCTCTGTGTTTCCGGCCACTAAGAGGTGCGTGGCCCTGCTCTATCCTGTTCCCTGTGCATAATGCTCCTCCTCAGCACAGGCCAGAGCCATGGAGCCCGCCACCCTTGGACTGAACCTCTGAAACCCCGAGCCAAGATAAACCTTTCCTCCTTTAAGATGTCTTTCTGAGGTATTCTATCACAGCAACATAAAGCTGAGTAACACAATAAATAAGTAAATCACAATTCCAACTATGCAATGAATGCCCGGCTGTCTTAACGTGGAAGGAAACAGGGTACGTGCTATGACATGGGTGGACGGACAGAAGGCAACTTCAACACAAAGCCAACACACGAAACGACCCCACTCATGGGTTCTGGAAAAGGCAGCAGAGACCAGAGCGGTGGTTCCCTGAGGCTGGGTCCAGAAGAGCAGGGTTGACCATAAGACACACGGGCAGGGGAGCTCTCTGGAGGGCTGGAAACTTTCTGCGCCTTGACTGGGCCATGGTTACGGATTTGTCTACTTCTCTCCCAACTACTCATCAAACCATATATATTTTAAGTTTATATCCTTTTTTCCTTTCTTTTTGGTACTGAGGATTGAACCCAGCTGCACTCTACCTTTGAGCTACACCCCCAGCCCTTATTAGAGACAAGGTCTTGCTAAGTTGTCCAGGTTGGCCTCGAACCTGTGTCTCAGCCACTTAAGTAACTGGACTTATACTATGACCAGCTCAAACTGAACCTTTAAAAAAGATAAAAATTACATTATGTAAATCATACTGCAAAAGCATCACAATAATATATTGTGGCACTGAGGATTGACTCCAGGGGCATTCTACCTCCAAGCTACAACCCCCTGCCTGATTTTATTTTTTATTTGGTAACAGGATCTGTCTAGGTTGATGAGAGTCTCACTTCTTGCTGAGACTGTCCTTGAACCTTTGATCCTCCTGTCTTGGGCTCCCAGCACTGGGATTACAGGTGTGTGCCACCATGCCTGGCAAAAAGAGACATTTAGAACACTTGTCAGAAAAGGTATAATCTTTATCTGAATAAACCTTATCTGATTCAAACAAACCGTAAATGTAATATATGTTTATATGAGAAAACTAGAATTTGGGAGATCAAGGTCCTTGAAACATTGATTTTATTTCAAGAGGTAATCATGGCATTGAGGATTTGCTTTGTGTGTGTGTGGTACTGGGAATTTAACCCAGGTGCACTCTACCTCTGTGAAACAGAGTCTCACTACGTCAGTGAAGGTGGCCTTGAACTGCAATCCCTCCGTCTCAGCTTCCCAAATATTAGGATTACAAGTGTGCATCACCACACCCGGCTGATGGTTTGCTTTTGTTTGTGGAGGTCGCTCCAGTTTAGAGCGCATACTGCAGTATTTACACACAGCATGGCGAGCGATTCTTAACTGACTTTGAAATGACATGTCGTGCAAATTGTGTGAGGGTTGAGAGAAGACTGGCTACCGGGCAAGCCCAAGGGCCCCCTGCACAGTTCTTCTAACTTTCCTGTTATCTTTGAAGTTCTTCATAATAAATATAAGACGTAGTGGGCGTGGTGGCGCACGCTTGTAATCCCAGCATTTGGGAGGCTGAGACAGGAGGATCATAGTTCACAGACAGCCTCAGCTACTTAGTGAGGCCTCTGTAACTCAGTGAGACCCTGTTTCAAAATAAAAAAAATGAAAAATAGGGCAGGGGGCCGGGTGTGGTGGCGCATGCTTATGATCCCTGCACTTCAGAGGCGGAGACAGGAGGAATGTGCTGGTTGGAAATAAAAATATAAAATAAAAAATAAAATATAAAAATACGTCTGGGAGTGTAGCCCGGAGGTAGAAGGGTTTCCAGGAACCCCAGTACCACCAAAATAAATAAATAAATAAATAAATAAATAAATAAATAAATAAGGCCGGGGGTATTGCTCAGGGGTAGGATGCCTCTGGGTTCCATCCGAAGTCACGCAAAAAAAAAAAAAAAAAAAAAAAAATCTTTTTTTTCAAAACTACAAGCTGGGCGTGGTGGCACACACTTGTAACCCTAGTACTTGGGACCTGAGACAGGAAGATCGCAGGTTCAAAGTCAGCCTCTGCAACTTAAGAGAGGCTTTCAGCAACCTAGTGAGACCCTGTTTCCAAATAATAAAATTGGTCTAGAGGTATATCTTGGAGGGAGAAAGCCTCTAGGTTCAATCCCTAGTACTGCCCCCCCCCCAAAGTACAAAACTACAATAAAAAGCTCAGACCCAAAGTTGCCAGTGTCACGTGGCCTCCTGTATAGCATCAGATGAGCCAAGTCTCTGAAGGACATACGCTGCCCTGTTGTCCACTCAGACTGCAGGAAGTGGCCTCTGATCTGGCCAGTCTCTGTGGTCCCGCCTTTTGGACACAGTGATTGGTTTGGGAAGAAGTACATCACCCAGAGCAGGCCAATGAGGTTCCACTCTGAGACTTTTTGATTGGAAAATTGAGGATGAGAAGCTCTCTGTTAGCCGGGCGTGGTGGCTCACGCTTGTAATCCCCGCGCTTGGGATGCTGAGACAGGAGAAGCTGAAACAGGAGGATTGCACAGGTTCGAAGCCAGCCTCAGCTACTTAGTGAGGCTCTCAGCAACTTAGTGAGACCCTGTTTCCAAATAAAATATAAAATAGGTCTGGGAGTATAGCCCAGAGGTAGAAAGCCCCTGGGTTCCACCCCCAGTACCACCAAAAAAAGAAAAAAAAATTTAAAAAAGAAGCTCTCTGTCAGTGAGAGCCAGAGTGGCCAAGAGCTTCCAGGGGCTCCTAGGTGCAGAAAGCCATACTAAAAATGGAGCCAGCCAGGCCTGTGGTGCACGCCAAGAGCTTCCAGGGGCTCCTAGGTGCAGAAAGCCATCCTAAAAATGGAGCCAGCCAGGCCTGTGGTGCACGCCTGTATTCCCAGTACTTGGGAGGCTGAGATAGGAAGATCGCAGGTTCAAAACCAGCCACAGCAACTTAGTGAGACCCTGTTTTAAAATAAAAAGGGCTGGGGCGTAGTTAGAATGTAGCTATCACCTCGAAGAGAAAGAATTCTGACCCAGGGTGAGTTTGGGCTTCTGAAGGTTTCCGTCTGGGAGTTTCAGATCCTCTCCCCACCCCGCACTCCACCCCATCAGGACTCAGAGCAGAGCCTGGGCCTCCGCTAAGGCCACCGCCTCCCGCCCGGCTGACGGCAAGAGCCTCCCCACAGCGCTGCTCCACTCTGGTCCCAACAAAAAGAGGATCCTTTGAGAGCAGGAGCTGGAGCGGAGCATCCAGCCTCATCCTTGCTGATTCTCCAAGGCTTCGTCTCCCTCTAGCAGAAAGCCGCGGCGGAGCCCTCCCAGTTCAGGACCCTCGTCCCTGTTACTCTGTACAGGGTCGTGCTCCTGCCTCAGTCTCCTGTCCTGCTGTTGCCCCTTTAGGACGGCTCCTCCGGATCTCCCCTGCAGCCCTTTCTTCTTCCTGCAGGTCTCTGATCAAGTGTGACCTCCTCCTGAGCCTTCCCTCGGACCCCTGTGAAGACCACAGCTCCTGCCCCAGCCCTCCCCCCCTGTCCTGGGCCCCCTCAACACGCACCATTGTTCCCTTAAGCCCACACTCTTCTTCTCTGACGTTTCAGAAGTGTGAGGTCACCACCTATACAACACTGAAGGTACAGTGAGCACCCCGCCAGGGCTCACTAAAGTTTGTTGAGTGAATGAGCGAAGTCCCACCAGACCCGGGTTGTTTGGGATGTCCTGGGATCACTAGCATTTGCGGATGGAGCTCAGAGGTGCTGCTTCTGCTGGGCGATGGCTGAGACCGGCTCAGGAAGCCTGGAATGCTGCAGCCTCCAGAGCCCGAACGGAGTACCCAGGGCGAAGCCAGGGTCCCCCAGGGCTGGCCTGTGGTCTCCAACAGACACACTGAGCTCAATAAAGTGTTCTTTAAATTGAGCTCAATAAAGGAGACTCTGCCCTTCACACCTTACCTCATTAAAATCGGTTCACAGGAGTCAATGAAACCAGCCATTGGGGATCGAACCCAGGGGAAATCTACCTCCAAGCCACATCGCCAGCCCTACTTTTTTATTTTGAAATAAGCTCTTGCTAGGTTCCTGACAGTCTCGCTAAGTTGCTGAGGCTGGCATTCAGCCTGAGATCCTCCTGTCTCAGCCTCCCAAGGTCTGGGGTTACAGGTGCGCACCCCCATGCTCTGGCCAGTTATTGTTTTTATCATCAGCAAGGAAATCCAGAAGCAGAGGCCGTGAAAGCCCCACCCACGAGTGGCCACCGCCCACAGCCTGGGTGCAGACACTGGCAGGCATCTTGTAGATGGACGGAATTCCTTCCCGGAGGACCTTGCTGGGACTCAGTACACTCGGGAGAACACGAGATCAAGACGTGCGGCCGTTCCGGCTGTAATTAAATTTAATGGGCAGTTTATCCGGTTGGTAGGAAGATGCCACAGGAGAGGGGGATCGAGGGACAAGCCTGGGCGAGCGCTCACTTTACATCAGAGCATCCACGGCCCCGGCCAGCCCGTGTGAATGAAGTCTCGTCAGCGTGGGGTGGAGTGACTTCATCATGCTGGGCCCGGAGAGGAGCCAGTGGCACCTTCTATTAAAAATAATGCACAGCCGTGGTAACGGCATGTAAATCTCACTCAGCATTATGCAAACGGAAGGGAAGAGGCAGTTAATAAAACACAAAATAACCGGGTGTTTTATGATCCCGGTGGCTGGATTCATAGGCACCAGGCTTAAAACGGCGCATATATCATCGTGTGGCTGACGAAGGCGGCGGCTGGGCGGGCACCGGGGACTCGGGGCTGTAGGGAGCATTTCTTGATGTGCAGGGGGGGGGAGATGGAGGCAGGGGGAAGACGGGGGCCTGGGCCTGCGCCAGCCTCAGCACAGGGGAGGGCAGACTGGCCTGCGCACACCTTCCTCCCCAGCTCCCTTCTCGGAATGCCGTGCAGGGCCGCCCATATGCAGGAACGTGCCTAGGCCCCCCAGGGCCATCTTAAGCTGCAGAAAAGCCCAGCCATGCTATGAAATCCAATTAAATGGCATTTTTTTGCCCTGCAAATGGATCCCTGTCTTCCGCTGGGAAGGGTCTCCGTCAACACCTGCTGCTGCTTGCCCGGCTGGTGTTACTTTCAGAAGAGACATCCATGGAGGCTGAGCCCGCAGGCGTGGTGGCACACACCCCTAATCTCAATACTAGGGAGGCTGAGATAGAAGGAGTGCGGGTTGGAGCCTAGCTTCAGCAACTCAGGTAGACTCTCGGCAGCCCAATGAGATCTTCACTACGCTGCTGAGGGCCTTGCTAGGCTGTTGAGGCTGGCCTCGGATCCGCCCCCGATGAGCTGATGCCTCTGGAAAGATACTTCAGTCTTAACACCCAGGCCTTCAGAATGAGGCTTGGCTTGAAAATAGGGTCTTTTTTTTCTTTCTTTTTCTCTTTCTTTTCTTTATTTCTCTTTTCTTCTTATTTTCTTTCTCCCTTCCTCCTTTCTTCCTTCCCTCCCTACCTCAACTTCCTTCCTGCCTGCCTGCCTTTCTCCCTTCCTCCCTCCCTTCCTCTTTCTCTTTTGCATTGGGAAATGAACGAACGAACCCAGGGGCATTCTACCCCTGAGCTACACCCTCAGCCCTTTATAAAAATCACTTTATTATTTTGAATCAGAACCTTACGAAGCAGAAGGAGCTGAAGGCCTCACTCAGTTGCCGAGGCTGGCTTTGAACCTGCCGTCCTCCTGGCTCAGCCTCCCAAGTATGTGCTGCCAGGTCCAGCAGAAACGGTCTTTAGAGAGGTGAACAAGCTATCGTGAGATCACCAGGGTAAGCCCTAGTACACTTACGTAAGGGGGCCTTATGGACGCACTCAGCCAGGGAGAAGGTGGCCCCAGGAAGATGTCGCAGTGACTAATGCATCTGTGAATCAACAACTGCCGGAGACTGCCTTCAACTCCAGGAGCTGTGAGAGCTGCGGGGGGCTGGGTACCTTGGTGGCTGCCTGTAATCCCATTACTTTGGAGGCTGAGACAGGAGGATTGTAGGTTTGAGGCCAGCATGCAGTAACAGAGCAAGACTTTGTCTCAAAAAAAAAAAAATGTCTGGAGGTATATAGCTCAGTGGTTGGTGCTTTGGATAATAAGCAAAGGGTCTCAGTCACGCAGTGTGAAGTGCTCAGCTGTGGCCGGCAGCCCTCCCTCAGAAGCACACAATGGGTGTGCTGCGTGGCGTGTGTTAGCGCATCCAGGACCCGGCGTGGCATGTGTGTCCGGCAGGTGTATTTACTGGCAAGGAGCAGATGCTCGTGAAGTGACGGCCTGCCCCAGTGGGGAGAGGCCGGGCTGGCAGTGGGGGTCGCGGCTTGGCAGCTCCCCTGGGAGACCGACTGCTGAGGCTCAGGCGATGGTTATCGGGCTGATCACAAATGTTAGAGTATCCTCTCCTCTCCTCTCCTCTCCTCTCCTCTCCTCTCCTCTCCTCTCCTCTCCTCTCCCCTATGTTCCCCTCCCTCCCTCCCTTCTCTTTCTTTCTTCATTTTTCTTTCTCTTGTGGTGCTTGGGTTTGAATCTAGGGGCATTTTACCTCCGAGCTACACCCCCAGCCCTATTTTATTGTGAAATCGCCCTAAGTTGATGAGAATCTCACTACTGGCTAAGGCTGTCCTCAAACCCATGATCCTCCTGTCTCAGCCTCCCAAATACTGGGATGAGAGGCGTGAGCCACCAAACCCAACCACAAATATTAGTTTTCTAGAGAGTAGCTGTTGTCTCCTAAAGCACATGTAGAAAGCCCCCCGGCAGTCTGCGCATGCTGTTTGTGGTTCCTTTTTCTGGGTAGATTACAGCTCCTTAAATCTTCCTAGTTCAGATCCACAAGCCCCTTAGCGG